>NC_040022.1:8580226-8931209 GCF_000972845.2 Larimichthys crocea | reverse complement strand
TAGTTGAACAAGCATACGCAGGTGAGCTGTGTTCTGCTTTTTTGTCTCTAATGTTAACTCCTCTACAGGTGACAGATGAGAACATAGAGCTTCCCCAACAGTGTAGTAGTACTTTTAATCTAGTTCAGATTTATGATGTCAACAGAGGGAAAATTCTCCCTCGCTGCTTGTCTGAGATGAAATGGAATTTGTGTGCAGACATTAAATAAAGAGGACGGTGTTTGGTGGGTTTGCCTCATATTCACCCAAGTGAATGCCCCCGCGTGATTCATCCCACAACCTTTTAGAAGTCTGACTGAGGGAAGGCATGAGGTGAAGTGATAACCAAGCACTACATCAGACAGGAAGGAATTGAAAGACAAAGTGTAAATTGCAGCAACTCGAGGAGAGATGAAAGGCAAAGCTGAAGAAAGTTCAAATTGGAACTTAAAACAGGGCAGGAAAAAAAAAAAAAAAAGATGATGAACAGCCAATATAGATTGACTCTATCTTGTGCCTCATTCAACATGTACACCCTGTGGCTGGGTTCCTCATTTCCATAAAAGTCTAGGCCTTCATCTGACAAGAAAAAAAAAAAAAAACACTTGCTGCCACTTCACGAGAACACAAAGCATGAAGAATATTGCATCATGCCCTTATCCTGCAGACACTCCTATGTGGTTACACATGCCATATCTATTCACACATTAATATGCTGTATAAGGACAGTTCCATGAAGCATCACTACACGCAGTATATCACAGCCGCAGTGCAAGGCAAAGCCAATTAAGAGCGAATATCTGAGTAAGAGACAAGGAGCCAATCAGCCAACTCAACACTGTCCATAAATGAGGGGTCAACCTAAATAAAAAGACACTTTCTTAAAAGCATTAAGAGGAGCCAGAGCATGAAAGATTTATACGAGGGACTGAGCTCCAGATTTACCGCCTTGTCTTGTCTCAAAGTTTGTCCATGCTGTCAAATGCTGCACGGCTAAATCCGTCACGGTGAAACATAGCCATATCATACTGCCAAGACCAATTGTTTGTTGCGTCTCGAAGATCAGAGCATGACCTTAATGATCTGTGCAACATTGAGTGTTGGATTACCAAGTTACTTGAGTCAGACGCTGAAAGGCATGCTGCATGTTATATTTTGATTGTGTGGGCAGGAGCTGATACCCCCTCTGCCCTCCCCTCATGGAACCTGACGCCAGCAGCAGGACACTCTGGGGAGGCTTCAGCAGGACGAGGCATTCAGCCAAATAGCAACGCCACACAGCTCTGCAATTTGTCTTCCTCCTCCTCTGGACACACCTCATGAAAACAAATGAACTCTCACCTTTGTTGCTACAGCCAGGAAGCATGCAACATTGTTAGAGGCTACAATTCATTTGTAGGATGCCGGGGTTGTTATGGGCTTTTGAGCGGCACTCCCGTAGGGGGAGGAACCAGAGGTCTGTACATTTGTGATTGGATTCCACTAAAATTGGATGAGGTGAAAAAAAAGTGAATGATACTTAGTGACCTCTGATGTCCAGTGATGTTAGGCCTTCAAGGTTTGTGGACTACATAAAAGACAGTAACGGAAAGCAAGTGTTGGAAATTCACTTGAGGGTCAGAGGCCAGGTGCTGCATAAGCACTCCTGCTGCACAAAGATCATAAAGCACTGGGTGGCCTATTGATTTCACAGCCTTTATCAGTGTTTCCATGTGGCCAGTAGCTGTAACACTGTGGGACAGACATGTCTGTCATCTTTATGTGAACATTTACAGTGCCCAAGAGAAACAATGAGTGTTAGAACCTCATCTTTCTATTTCCGTCAACTGAGTAAAAATGTGTCATTTTGGTTTGTGTTTTCTTCATTTACTACAGTGATTTAGAAGAGCTTTCTCTCCATGTTTACCGGCAGCAATATTGTGGGATCAATATCTTGCGGTTGAACTGCGTTTCCAGCATACTGTACATGAGAAAAAAGCTATAAACGCTTTGTTGTGTAAAGGATAATTCCAGTTTATTGCAACTTAGGACTTATAACCATAGCTGTTGCACCATTACTGCTACAGATATTGATTGCAGAGACTTGGAAATATGGTCACATCGCAACAAAGGCAGAAACAGACAATGACATAAACTATAAACAAGACGCCAAAGTGAGAGCACTTAGTAAGTAGTTAGAGGACATGTCTCAGTCTTTAAAAACAACAGATACAGGTACATAACATAGAAGACTCTCAAATTTACATAAACCTTTCAGCATAAGATAGCTTGGTCTCCTGCATACTTTCTCTCCACTGCCTGAACTGACCATTGATTCATAAAATTCTTTTCAAATTAAATTAAATAAAATTCAAATTAACTTGTTTGGTTTGTTTTTTGGTGTTTTTGTTTTGTTTTGTTTGTTTTTAAGAACTCACTAATGATCTTAGCGAATATTTGTTTTTGCTGTTTTGGTGAATAAATGTCCAACAGAGTTATTTTATTCATGTAGGCCTACACTGGCTGAGTCACTAGCTTAGCTCGTGGCAAGATCAGCCCACAGTAAGGAGGGAAAAAATAAGGCAGGTAGCTTGTTAAGTCCTCTGCACAAGGTTGTCGAGCTAAAAGACCAGCTAAACCGAGACCAAGTCATGACCAAGACCAGAGTGTATCAAGACCAAGACAAGACCAAGACTTTGAGGCGTTGAGACCAAGTCATGACCAAGACCAGACAGTATTTAGCCTACTGTAGGTAGGTAGTAAACATGTTGTTAATTCGCTATATCTCTTTGAGTGAGGCACACACCTTGCAGCCTTTTTAAAGTGTAAAAGTATTTTCAGTTAATTTTGAAACTGTTAAACTTGAAACTTAAACTTATTAAGTGAATAATATGGAAACACTTGTGATATACCCACCGTTGTGGCCTTGACCAGCTTTGAAATAAAAACTCAAGTCTTCTTTGTCCGAGAGACAAGACTAAGTAAAAATGCAGTCGATTCCGAGACCAAGACTTTCACAAAGTGGTCTTTAGACCGGTCAAGTACTCCAACACTGCTTCTGCAAGACTCATTGCAAGAATGCCTCTCCTGACATACTGCTCAATCTTTACTGTTAATGTAAGCCGCTTACTCCATTACTACTATTTCCAGAATGTAATTTGGTCAAAATTAAACTGAAAGTGTAACATTTGTTGCTCCTGCAGGGTTATAGTAAATGTTACAACTGAAGCACAAGTAGAGATAAAATCACATAATGTTCTTTATACAACAATATTGGGTTTGAGCATTTAAACTTGCTTTAGTGACCAGCAGAACAGTTTGACAGCAGTTGTTTGACAACAAAATATACAGACAATATAGACATAATTTAAGTAATTATATTAAAAAGTATATATTTCACAGTTTAATATATAATTATGCCAGATAACTGACATTGGTGGTTTGTTGGTTTTTGATACCCCATCTCTCCCGCCACATTTCTGATCTGCCTCTTCACATATAGTCCAACACTGGATAGTAAAAATGCTCCAAATATATACTGTATAATTAGCAAAAACTACATGATTTAAATGATCCAAATCCTAAATGGTCAAAGTCAAACCTATGAAAATAAGTTGTGATAAACCCCCTTCGAAATTTGGCTGCATTCTGCTCCTACTCAATATAGATTGAAAGGATTATCATGTGCATTTTTTTCATCTATTCAACAATTTTGACGTCGCTGAAAGTTCAACCTGGGGTTTAGTTGCTTTGTATGTCAATATTTCTATCCAGATTTTTAGATTGAATTCTGTGACAGATTTCTATCAGCATGTCAGTTCACTGAGAAGGCAGAGCGTTTCTCAGTACTGTCTGAAAATGAAGTTCAATCACCCCAGTTCATATACGGGTTAATTATGTCTGCGTCTGTAAATAAATGCAGGTAGTAACCTCTGTAACCTGCAGCTGCTGCACATACTCACCGTGATTGACTTCCTCTGTAGACTTTGGGGATTAGGTTGACCTGGTGGACAAGCTGCTACTGTGTACTTCAGTGGTGTAATTACGGGGTGAACATAACAGCTCAATTTATTGAATACCTCAATGTTGTCATAATTTTATGCAGCGATTAAATGGCCTGACTTCTTTTTTTCTCCAGCAGCTTTACAATACAATCAAATCCTATTTTGTACTACCAAATTACATTTTCTGCCCACCAACCACTAAGACCATCTAATAATTTCTTTTCATTACAAACCAACAAAGGATGTATCAGCAGAATACTATGCACATGCCATTATACGTGGTTTTGACTTTTGTTTCAGTCTGCAGAAAGCTTACTTAAGTGCTTTAAACTAAGATGTCTGTACAGACAGATAAATTATAACCTAAACAGGCCTCATAATGAATCAGTATTACTTCTTACAGTAAGTTCAGTGACGGTGAGATTTCTCTGTAAAAGTGCAGCACTGCAAAATAATTTTGTGGTTTCTGTAGATTCATTACATAGATCTTTCTGATAGTTGTCTCCTTGACCCCTTCGCAATTCTATATGAGTAATGGATACGCTCTCAATCCCATTAAGACGGTAGATAAGGTACTTAAAGGCCACTGATGTCGACTGCTATCAGATTTTAATCCTCTGCTCCACTTATTGTAAGGTAGCTACACGCCTGGCTTACTAACAGGAGAGAAAAGATTAAAAGAGTCAAAATAGACAGTAAGTACTTCATACTTTGAATCTCTAGTGTATTTTGTCTTTTATATTGAGGTTTTACCACAGAGAAATTTAATATGAAGAAATATATTTTCTGTTTTACAAAAATGGATTTTATTTGTTGACAGTAAATATATAAAGACATTGTAAAAATGATTTATGTGAAAAGATTCATCACTAAACAAATGTATATATACTGCATCCTCTAAGGATAGAAGGAGAAACAGATGATTCACAAAGAAATTATGTTTTGAAGATCAGTAAGAGGTCAGAAAAACAGCTCAATCATTCTATATGAAAAAATTATAAATAAATAAAATACACTTTGTCTCATCTTATTATAGAATTCAAAAGGGAAGTTGGAAGCACTGATAAAGCCCTTTTTTATGAATCCTAGAAAAGAGCCAGGAGGTGATTGTTTGTTTTTCCCCTTGAAACCTCTAAAATAGACTCAGTTAAGAATAAGAAAATACACACTGTGCTCTACCATCATCAGTGTTGTTACTTCATTAAATTTCTTTTCCAATTTTCTTTTAAAGGTCCAGTGTGTAACACTTAGGAGGATCTATTGGCAGAAATTGGTTATAACATTCCTAACTATGTTTTCATTAGTGTATAATCACCTGAAAATAAGAATCGTTTTCTTTTGTTTCCTTAAAATGAGTCTTTTATACGTGGGCCATGGGGTCCACCATGTTGCGCCTACATGTTTCTACTGTACTCTAGATGCCATAAATCCTACACACTGGATCTTTAATAGTTGAACTCCTAACGTTGTTGATGTCTCTTTTTTTCACTTCCATTAGTCATTGTTTGGTTTTACACCAGATCGTATGGTTTTCTGGTGAAGATGTTGACAGAACATTATTTCAGTTTTCTTGTCACCAAAAACTTGGAGAAAAACAAGGGGGAAAAAAAAACAAACAATGGCAGGCTCCCCTGTGTGTACTGTATATCCTTGATTGTAGAAACAGAGATCTTGCAGTGTTCGAGGTCTTTAACCCTGTGGTTTAATCAGTGTATTGACTGAAAAAATGTTATTTTAGTTTGTGAGATTTTACAAGTAAACACCACCTTTCAGTGAGAGCGCATTTTAAACAACTCTGACAAAAACAATGGAGCGATTTTGTTTTGAGAGAAAAGTATGGTTCTGCATTCGTGACTCACCGCGTGAAAGAGATCTTACAGTAAACACAATCAAATATTTAGCTTCACTCCGTTTCTTTCTCTCGCTTTGGAGTCAGAGTGAATGGGATTGAATGCGGAGGAGTGGAAGGTCAGTGGTAGTGAGTGTGCAGGTGTGCATGTGTCAGAAGTTAATAGAGGCAACGGTGGCTCTGTAACAGATTACAGCAGCTCTGTCAAAGGAAGACGGGAGGCAAGGCCTGCAGCCCATTCATCACCAGCCCTGTCTTCTCCTCAGCCTCAGTCTCCTTAAGCCATGTGATAAAGGTGCATGTCAGCTCCTCTCTGCTGCTCAACTGCATCCAGTCCCTGCAGTATCCATACACAGAGGATCAGGTGCCTTCACAGCTGCACAGTGTAGTCATAGCAATAACAACATTGCTGCCTGCAGCCTGCTAATATAATGTATATATGGAATGAGACTGCTTCCAATGCATGGGGTTTTAACTCTCAAAAGTACTTTACTTATTTAAATACCTTGAAGTTCTTGCAAATCTACAGACTATTTATACAGTACCTACTGTGTAACTCAGCAATCTTTATCTTACTATAGGAGATTATATATGCCTGAGTTAAAGCAAAGAAAATCCCCAATCAGCTTGACTGCTCAGAGAACTCTGGTATTAATCTTGCTTGAAATAGACAGACACTGTTTCACTCTATGGTGTTCTTATGGCATTAAAACCACAACGATAACTTCATTCAGGCTAACAACCACTTGGAAGTAATTTCTGTTTGACCTAGATTACAACATCAGGGGATATTTTTCCCCCATTAGTGACACAGGCTTATGTTTGCTCTCGATTACATGTGTAGGTGGCTGTTGGTTGAGTCATTTTATGAAGGATAAGCCATTCAATCACAGCATGTTTCAGTGTAAGAGTTGCATATTAAGCAAAGGAAATCGCAGAATCGTGATCACTTTTTAAAAAGACTTAGTCGCCCCTTTCAACAATAAGTCGAGTGTGTATAATCTTCTAAATACAACAAATAATGAAAGAGATGAGTAGCTTTGGTTGTGTTTCTGCAGCTCAGGATGATTTCTTATCACATAGACTGATTTCACCATGTGCTGCATGTGTGTCATGACCTCCCTACAATATGATCACTTGGAACAAAGGAGATGCACATCTGTCAGTTACATTCAAGCTGTATCTTTTGGAAGTTTTAAGGTAAAACAGGAACGATATGTTTCCAAACAAACAAACTACTATTTTGTTTGATTAAAGGAGTAATTTTTACTGGACAAAATTTAGTCAAAGAGTTGAAGGCTGTACAACCCTGATGGCTGTCCTGATTATAAAACAACTAATTCCATGCTTTCTAATTTGTAAAGGTCTTGACATCAATCACAGAGTTCAGGATGTTTGTAATACTTAGCAGTGATTGATAAAACCATGAATCATAAAACGAACAATGTTACTTGCAGGATTACATTCTGTTTGACATTTGAACATCAGTGTTTATTGTGCGTCCAAAATGAAAAAAATATTTGTTATTTATTTATTTGATTATTTGGTCCTTTTTGTACCAATATGTGTACACTAGGTATACAAGCATTTAACCTCAGCCATAACCTTAATAATATGCCTGCCAGCAAGAATACTGAACTAAATCATATTTCTATATGTTGAAATACAAATCCTGTGAATATGATCTTCTCTAAGATAACATAAACTACTAAGTATTGTTGGCAAGGCAAGATACATGCTAACCCTAAACCTAACCCTACTCCATTGTTTACCCTATGTATACAGTTAGTTACTGCACTATGGCTTAGGTGAGTACACACAATAGAAAAATAGAGTTATTTACATGGACATATCCGGGTTTGTTATTTTTCTCCTGAAATACAATGATGTTGTGGTGATGTTCTTTTTGGAGTTACATTAAATTCACAGTCATGACATGGTGAAGATATATTGAATATAAACAGCTATTGATTTGCACAAAGCTCCCTACTTATCAGACCTCCTTAAAGATGCACATGTAGTACATACTGCGATTAAACACGTTGCCAGACAGTTTAAATTCCTTTTGTGCTTTGATTAAGTGCACAGAACACCAATCAATATGGTCACGCTTCGCTGTTTAAAAAATTGAGATCACCCAATCTGACACATAATTTCCTCTGTTGTTTATAGACCTCAGCCTGAAATTATTGCCAGATGACCAATATGCCGCAGACCTTATTTGGACTGTTTTATAAATGCACCTATTTGTTTTAATCCTCTATCACTGCCTTTGCATAATGCCTTTCCATTAAGCCTGAGAGACACTAACATTAAGCCTACTGCATTTCAGCGGCAAGGACCGACATGTGTCATGCCTTTAGTGCGTACGGCCATAAACAAATAGCACTGAACTGATCATCATGAAATAATGAAACTTTGTTTAGCTTTCTAGCAAGATTAAGAGATTGATTCACACAGCACAGAGACAAGAATAGAAGTATGATCTTATATTACCAAGGAACAGCAGTGTCTCGCATAAAGGCGGACTGCAATATGATGCTCACACCTCATAATGAAACTTTACTTTTCATTCTACAGTCCATTTCATCTTCACCCCTCGACAGTGTCCCAGGTCCTTGAGGTGTGTTAGATGAAATGTTCCCCCAGAGTGAATAAATGTCGTGCAGAAACCTGGTTAGTCCTGCCTTCATTTGGCAGTCACTTCCTTTCTGTGACTCCAACACAAGAAGAGTACTTCTGTTAACAACCCTGCCAGGTAAAATCTAATCCAGCTACTTGAGGTCTGCTCTGAAATGATATTCTGTCCCCCACCTAACAACACATGGTGCAGCACACAACGCATTGAATGCAATAGAGACATTAGAGGAGAGACAAGGTGTACCGTCTTCCAAAGACAGCAATTGTTTGATTTATAAAATTATTTAATGTTGGACTGATGTGCATTAAGCTCGAGGAAACTATTCCTATGGTGATGGGGATCAAACAGATCACATGAATTATTAATCACGAGCATTTTGTCCCTGATAGCCTGAGGAAAGAGCAGCTACTGCTAACACAATCCCCATCTCATTTATTTTATGGAAAGTTATTAAAGTATATGCTTGAAATCAAACTGTTGGTGCAAGAAGGAAAACATGAAAATAATGAATGTCATAGCCCCGGTATCAGAGAATAAGGTTTTCAATCAAAAAACAGAGATTTACTGGTAACCTGCGGACAAAATAGAAAAAAAAAAAAAAAAAATGTTCACTTATTTTAATCTGAACTTTTCAGAGAGAACAGTCTCATCCATACAGTAGGTTTGTATGAGGAAACATATGAGGCACAAGAAAACATAACCTAACAGCGCTTAAACCTCTATGTTAAAACATGACAATATGCATGACTCATGTATTGTCACAGATGCTGTTATGACTCTCTTATTAAGAGTCTACTGCAGTGCTAACAGCTCTGTGTGTCTGCACTAAGGCACAGTAGAACATAATAATATGTTTAGTAGGTATGTGGTAGGTGTACTGTAGTGCTGCTGGAGCACACTGGCACGATGCTCTGCCAATATTCACAGTGCACATAATCTGGTTGAAATTTCTATACATTTAAGCTTTTAAAGATCCAATCATCACTACAGCATTATGAAAAAAGAGGCAATAAAAACAAATAGAATGCTTTTCATATTCATATTTAAGATTCTCGAGGAGGTCAACCCATGCATTGAGTCACATGCATGAAACAGTTTTACACCACGCCACCAACTACTTTACTGATTTTGGTGAAACTGGCTCAAATTTTATGAAGAAAATATTTTCGCTCTGTTGTCCTCTGGTTCCTCTGATTTTCTTATGGACAGTGAAGTAAACTGCTGTGAACTGTAGCTGCTGTTAGCTAAGGTTAGCTCAGTTTGTTAGCCGGCTCAGAGCACTGGGGTAGTGTTGGTGTAATGGAGCCAGTGTCATGCCAGAATCGAAGCTGGCCAAGCGTGCAATGTCACTGGGCTAAGCAGCTTCTATGGATATAAAGGGAAAGAGACTGAAAGGAAGGAAGCTAAGAAGAGAAAAGGGGCTTTGTGAAATAAAAACCTAAAAAGATGCAGTGATTTAAATTATTTTTCTCCAGTCTATAACAAGCAAATGTTAACTCGTCAAGATTAAAAGGCAGCAAAGCATCCGTTTATTCGTGATTTACTCCTCCAAGAGTTTCTTTAATGCAAAGAAATTTAAACAGACAAGCACTTGAAGCAAAGATATTTCTATAACAGAAGATAATTCATAACAATTTCCACCCTAAGTGTCCGTGGTCTCCCTGCCATTGGCCATAATGTGCAGTCAGTCAGTCAACTCAAGACCTGTTGCTATTCTTATTAAGGGGAATGGCATGGGCTAAACCCACGTGACACAATGACAGGGGGTGACTCTTCAGTATGACGTCTTTTTTCTTAACCATCTCTGCTAGAAGGAATCAATAAAGTCAGTAGGCTTCATCCTCAGTGGACCATGAATGTGTGTATAGTATTTTATGGCAATGCATGACATGTTATTTCAATCTGGAACAAAGTGGTGGACTGAGTGACATCTCAAGTGCCCCAACACAAGGCAGGATTAACAATTAGGCAAATCAGACATTGAACAAATAGGCAAACTGCAATCCTTACGGTAACAAGATGATGGAGCAGGCAATACTTCACTCAAAGCAGCATCTGCTGCTGTTACAGGTACTCCGAAAATCTCTCTTGAAAATAGAAAAACGTTGCTATTTCCAGTAATTTTAGTGTTGCTGTTATTACTGAACTTCATCTAGAGACACATTGTTATTGTAAGAAAAGAAATAACTCAGAGCTTGTGAGTAAACCTTGAACGCATCATGGGGTGTAGCATCTCTGAAAACCATTAAATTAAATTGTTGCTGTCTTGCTGAATTAATGTCAGCCTGCTTTAACTGTGTTGAACTACATACAGTATAGTTTGTGGTTTTCTTCCATATTCATTAATCTAATAGCCTTGAGAGAAATATTAATGTGAACCAAACATCCAATCATAGCGGCCCAGCTTTCTTATGTTGATAAAAGCCGGTGCCACATTACAGCATGATGTAAACTTGCTGCAATCAAATTTTGTTTTTCTGCATCAATGCCGTGGGCACTTGGGCCTAAATTTTGCCAAGGAAACATCACTACAATTCAAAGCCTTGCATCCCAAAGTATAAAGCTGTTTTCTGTCAGCCAGAGAGTTTGCTGTTCCCCTCTAGTGAGGAAGAGGACAGTGCCCTCAGCACTCGTCTGTGATGGGGAGAGGTGATGAAGAAGTACAATGCCATGGCAAACGGTCAGCAGTGTTTATGAGGAGTGTCATCATGGCTGACAGCGTTCCCGCTCTATGATTTATACACTTCCAATCGCAACAGGCACCTGCCGAGAAGTAACAACTTGCCCGCGGAGGAGTGTGGAATTGTTTCAAGCGAGAGGTGTCCTTGATGCCAGCAGACATAATGACACCGTTTTATGTCTGAAATTCAACAGCTGGAATACCGTGCAAACATTTCCCGGGGATGCATTTCAGACATGTCTATCATCTGATAAAGAAGCTGTCCTATTTACACCTGTTCATTCATTCAGACTGTACACTCCATTCACTTTTTATTGCAGTCACATCGGCATCACTCTCATGAAAACATTTATCTTTAGATGACAGCAAACTGAATATTTGAAATAGTTTGGATGGACCTTGATGCAGCCATGATGGCCTGTAGAATGTATGCTTTACAGTCTTATAAGTTTCTGCTGTGGTTAAACTAAAAGAAAATCAATCAAACTAAAAACAAAACTCCTCATAAATCCTCCTCTCCAAATTGTTGTGCTGCCCATTAGGAGGTTGATTCATCTCAGCGTTTCGCTCATATGACTTTCTCCTGCAGTTTTATGATCCATTAAGGATTAAATAACACACCTACTGGCTGTGTAACACTCTGTTTGTAAGACAGACCAGTATAATTTTCCTCCATCAAAGCCATTTTTAATTGAAATCTTCATTTGTCATTTTGGGAACAATCACCTGTGGCACTCTATAAAACAGGCACTGACACAAACAGAGCTTTGAAATCATTATATAATTAGGTATTAAATTGATGATATATTCTGTTCTTGATTCTTTAGACAGCTACATTCATACATTTCTATCACATTTCTCTATTAAATGACACATTTTTGTTCTTGCAAAGCACAGATAAGACTAATTGGACAGTTGAGAGCTTCATGAATTGATGGTATAGTTTTGAGTTGCTGTTCATTCAATACGTGGTATGAATTGGTAACGGTTCCTCCGCAGCTTGTTCGAGGTCCCCGTGACCTTCATTCAGCTTCAGACAAATGTTTTTGTTTTGCTTCTTCTAGCTCCTTTTAATTCTGACGGCCATTCAGAAACTGTTCAGTACACTTCACTCACACATGCAAGGTGAAAATATGGAACTACGGCTAGAATATTTCATTTCCTATGACAACGTTATAAGTCATATAGTGTATCTTGTGGCTGGTTTAAAAGAAAAACGAGAGAAATTAGTTTGGTTGGATTTTTTACAGTAGTGTTTAGAAATGTTTATCTCTTCATTGCCAGGCAATATGCAGAGAGTATATTGCATCAGTATTTGTATTTGTGAGCAGATTTCAGTTTTCACATTTTAAATAATGTTGTTTGCTTGATGGTGTTCTTATCATCACTTGTTGTATAATATGTGTAATGTGCAATATGTGTTCTTTAGGTTGTGATTTGCAACAGTATTGATTATGTTGTTTTATTTTTTACTATTACTACATGGAGGCAGCTATATGTGCACAACATTTGGGTCAAAGGCAATATTGTATATTATATTATATCATATATAGCTTACTTTACATTTAAATTGAAGTAAGTTGTGCCCATTACCTTCAGTGAATGCAGACACTGAATAAGTGAGTAGACATGCAAATAAATTCATTTTTCTAGATGCCACAATTATAGTACAGCTCTGATTAATGAAATAAAATGAAAAATGTCTTTAATTTAAATACGCATTTACATTTTTTATGCTTCAAATTCATAACTCAGTTTGATCACAGATAATAACCAATAGAATATCTAATCATGCTCCCTGGCTTTAGAGTGCCATGTCCGACAATTTTCTGTTTTTCCACCATGTCACACTTCAGTGATAAGAACTCAGTATATCCTGGAAGAAATGGAAAAACTAAACCAGAATCTTTATCTCTGGACATAGTGGATAAACTTAACCTCTGTGTGGGTGTTATCAAACTCCAGTGAGCAGGACCATATTTCTTGTCCATGTGAACATTTACCCTCTGGTCTTCTCTGAATGGAGAGGTACTGTATATCCCGAATCTCATGTCTGGACAAATGTTCCCTTTGCACCCAGTATGTCTTGCCTATAATAAATCCTTTAAATTACTCCATGCTTGTTCACAGGAAGAAACATAACATTCTCTGTCACAGGTCTCTCAGCATACAGTGAAAACATATAACTTAAAATGAGCGAGTCGCAGTGCAAACATGCCTCAAAAGTGTTTCATTCATTTCCAAAATTCGACATTCACAGAAAACTTTATACTCATGAAAATTTTAAATTTTGATCCCCAAGGAGGCGTTCACTTCAAGAAATATCTACTCTGAAGTTAGACTTGACGAGGACACAGGATTTCAAATGCCAGCAGCATAATTAAGACACAAGGGTTAAAACTGATGTGGTTGAAAGCTTAAAAACGTATGTCAGGGAAAAAGAAGAACATGTCAGACACAGTGAAATGCTAATGAATTAGAACAGGGTTTAGAAACAGTTTAACCATTGGCTGATCTGATACTTTGGGGATGTCTTTTCTAATACACAGTCTCAGGGCTGTCACAGTTAAAGCTTCATCACCCATCAGTACGCTGAAAGAAAACAGAGCACAGAGGTTTGCACTTTCAACCTTAATTAACGTATGCTGATGTGGGCCAGATGTGAACATAGAGGAGAGTCATCCCAGAGAAAGTATGTGTCAACTTCATGTATCGTATGCTCAACAACATTATATTACATAAGGTAATGGCTGTGGAACGGTGGAGAAGGTGAGATTTGGGTTTGGTGGTGTAGGTACCCAATGGGAGACTTGAATGTGATTTTTTTCTGATGCCTGCAATAAACACTGACCCTCTTGTTTTTCTGACATCTGATGCAATGTGTGAAACTAAATCCCAGCGCACCAGAGCAGAACAATTGTGGAAACCCGCTCTGCATGTCAGTTATTGGTAAATCAGGTGGAGAATCAGAGACAGCTGCCGCCGCTATTCTTTCTGTGCATGAAAATGCGCAGCGCTCTTCACAGATGAGCTTTCAGAAAGCACTGTCAGGCCGACATTTAGACAGATTTACTCGGGAGATGTGCAATTTCTGTGCACCCTGAATTATCCATTGGACTCTGTAAACAGACAAACTGTGAATTAGCAGCATATTATTATTATGCTTGCTGATTGTTTAGTGACCCTTAGGGAAGTAAATGGAATGACTAACATGATTAAATAAGACGGCTACACGGAAAGTATGACATGTGTGAGTTGCAGGACTGAAAAATGTGTTTGACAGAAACAATGTTCTCGAGTTTTAACCACTACAGTAGGCTCGCGTTTCACTCCCACTATACACATGCAAAACATATTTGTACGTTTATGTGTGTAACTGCAGTGATTGTGTATTCCTGCTTTGGTTCTAGTTACTATGCTAACACATGCTAATGAGGAAATCATACTAGGAGGATGGGAGCTAGGGATGGGAATGCCATTAGTTTTGTTGCTTTGTCTTTGGACCAGATGAGCTAGACGAAAATGTATTATGGGTCAACCTCATTCAAGAAAAAGTAGATCACCAAAGTCATCAGGATCTATCATCTGGGTACCATGAATGTACCAGTCTGTCAAGTTTATGTGGAGATTTCACTGCTGATGGTGCAAACAGAAAAACAGGGGGTCATTTGGGTTCATCCTTTGGGCACCATCAATATTTGTAGTGAAGGACTAGGACTAGGACTAGACTAAGAAGTACAACAGAAAATCACTCTTACGAGGAAGGCAAACAAAAGAACACTAGAGCTAAGATGCTGTGACTGTGGACTATGAAATAAGGCTTTGGTGAACGCTACGAGAGACGAAACACTTCGGCACGGGACAAAGGGAGACGCAGACAATATATACACAAGGTAATGGGGAACAGGTGGAAACAATCAGGGCGGGGAAGACAATCAGACCGGTGACACACGAGGAAGGGCAAGTGACCTGAAACGAGAGGAGAGTTATCTTTCAAAATAAAACAGGAAATGACAAGACATAACAAAAACCCAGCTTGACCTCACCGCGGTGTGACAGTAGTAACTGACAGACACACATGCCATTCCTAGAGTCACACCACTGGTGTGGTTGAAAATATCTCTAAAGCATCCTTCGCTTGCTAGTAAAAAAAAAAAAAAAACACACACAACCACCCCCTTTCTGTGGATTCTAAACTGGTGCTAAACCTAGTAGGGTGCTAGGAGGGTTAAGACAATGATTATCCTAAACTTAAGAGCCCACACACCACAACCATTTTAGAAACGAGTGTTCATAAAGTTATACAATATGCTATTATAGAAGCATTTGATTGGAAGCAGCTGATTCGACCAGTCACACTGCACCTGTTCGCAGCAGAAAGCATATTACCATTGTACTTTACAAGCTGGCTGTGAATTCTAGCAAGGTAAATTATATGGAGTGAGCAGAATGTTCATCTCTGTTGCCATAAAAAAAAGGAAATATAAGTCGAAATCCGTTGCAACTGGGAGCAACTGTATAACTAGGCTTTACCCCTCATTGATTTTTTTTTAATTATTGTGGACACAGTAATCTAAACGGAGCTGAGTGGATGTTTTATAAAGAAGGTCAATTATGAGAAACGGTTTAAGCTTCTATGAAACTATGGCTTGCCTGCTCCGCCCGTAGCTGGCAGCAGTGATACAAACCACAGCCAAACTGAGCTCACTGTGTAAAGAAATTTAACTTAACAGCATCTTTCAAAAAAATCTTATTTGCACATTAATAATTGCAAGGGTTATTGGCCAAGTTGCCTGATCCTACCTACAAATCATCACTATGTGGAGGGAGGAAAAAAGACATTTACATATGCATGACCAGCAGAATGCAGATACATTTCTCTGCCAACACTATTAGGGGTGTTCTCCATTCACTGCACATGATTCGTGAACAGTATGGCATTCTAATTTGGTCACTTCAGAGGTATGGTGTGCACTCGATGCAGCTCAAGCCCCTCGGGTCAGAGTCTACATGCATCATCTGCTGCAGGAGTTGAGGGCATAAGAGTGATATGTTTGTGAAACCATGAAACCAACTGGAAGTAATGGCAAGCAGAAATTGTTATCTCTTGGTGGACCAATTTATCTTTCAACTCAAAGGGATGACAGAAACATATGGTGTCATTTCCACATGCTGGAATGTCAAACTGAAAGTGAAACAAAAGGTCCATTTAGAGGAGAATCACATGCAGTCATCATGCAGCCCAAACAACGTGTGTGGCCTTTTGCAAACCTACAGATGGTGTGCATTCACAAAGAGTCAGCTAACAGGTGTAATATTGACACAGCTATATTGTGGTGAAATACGTCCACCAGATCCACCTATTTACCCAGCATTTTTTAAAATTCCTCTTACTTAATAATTTAAAAGAAAAATTTAAGTGGCAAAATTATATAGCTATCAGTTATAATCCTGTTATATTTCTGTGCATTGTTTTATTTTTCCCAAAGTGTGAAGCCAAGAGTCTTTAAATTTCATATCTACCTACCTAACAATGTGGACAGATTCCACATGGCACTCACCCATGCTCCCACACAGGCACAGCAAAATAAATGCAAACACGCACAGACATTTATACACACACACACACACACACACACACACACACACACACACACACACACAAACCTTTTCCAAGACTTCTTAATACTAAAGAAGACACATTGATACAAAGCAACGCACTCTTGTTCCCTTTTATGGAGTCTCTAGTCATTTTTAGAGATCATTCAGATATTTTAAAAGTACAAGCTGCAAAATGTTACATTTTATAAGTATTCATGCTGTGCCAAGTTTCTGATGTGCTCTGCTGCGTATTTGTTTATGTCTTGGAGACAGAATATGTGATTTATAGTTAGACTGGTGGGGGTGGCAGCAAGGGAAGCTGTTATGTTCTTCCTTTGCTGCTTGTCGTGCGCCGCTGCTGTTCTCTCCAGCTTGCTGTACGTTCACCCCGATATGCACCCTCAGGCAGTATGCCTTTCATTATTTCTTTTGAAACTTTCATCTGAAGTCTCTGAGGGATTAGCCCTCTTGATTCCTGACACAGTCAATGAAAAACAAGCCTCATATACAGGGAGGCTTACAGCCAGAAAAGCCGTGCACAGCCCTCCCCTCGCCTCTCAATGTGAAACTGTATAATGGTTTTGCACAACAAGTGGAAGCTCCTCTCTTTTGGTCATTTTGACGCATGTAAATTTGTATTGTTGCTGGAAATAATAATCATTTTTTCATGACATCTAGCTGTTGTTCCTGTGGAGGTTGAATGCATTTATTATAAGTCTCTCTGGATGAAAGCGCCTGCTTAAAAAATGTAATGTAATTATTTTTTTGGTCTTTTCATTTCGGATAGAGACAGCTGAAGAGTGACAGGAACGTGGGGAGAGAGACGGGGAATGACATGCGGGAAAGAGCCACAGGTTGGATTCGAACCCTGGGCTTCCGTAGCAAGGACTGAGGCTTCGCACATGGGGCGGCTGCTCTACCACCAGAGCTGAACACTGCCCCGGAAAAGAAAAAAAAAGTAATGTAATTTTAACCTTTTAAACAACATAAACACAACTATACAGCACTGTCCAGGTTTTAGATTCCCAGGCTGCACATAGACAAAATAGTTAAGTCTCCACACTCTCATTAACCCCCCAATATAAAGCCATATGCAGCTATTTCCAGCAAACATAATCAGACAAAATAATGTTACCCAGAACGATACCACAGAGATATGAGCTAAATAAATGGCCTGTGAATAAAAGTGAACATTTAGCTATATGATATTTTCCCTAGCTGCTGAAAGAGACCAAAAGAGAGCTAATGCATTAATTTACGACTTTAGTAAGATGCTTATGTTGTTCTATGTTTGCTAAATCTCTAAGTAGGCAATACTGTTTTGTTTTTTAACCTTTTCAGTGGCTTGCTGTAGCTTTAAACACTATGTCATATGAGTATAGAAGAAGAAGAATAACTGTTTCTAGAGTTATCTAAGTGTCTATTATCAATATATTTATGAAGAATCCATCAATTGAAAAATATGAAAGCATGTATGGATGTGTCTTCACTATGGCAACACAAGTTTAATTCCAACCAAAGAGAAAAGTGTTGGTTTTGCTTCCTTCAGCAATAGGTTCTTTTCAGCTCATTGTTTAGCTGTCCAGACAGTCATTTTAGTGTTTTGGTACACTCTTGTAGCTTTTGGCTGCAGCATCCAACTGTTTTTAGAAATAAAAACAAAAACACTGTACACTAGTTTTTATGATACCAGACAATCAGAGATCTCCCTGCCTGCAAGGTAGTTACTTGAATGGTGGAGAGTGCAGCCACTAACAAAGCTACATCCAGTACATTTTTCAAGGACACATCTCTCAGTGCTATCCACCCATTCTCCTCTGTATTTAGAAGCATGCGACTTATGTACATCATCAGCCTGATATACAGGGCCAATATAAAGACTTTGGATTGGTTCTGCAATGCAGTTTTTCTGTCTGGTTGCCACCCACTATTACCAACAAAAGCTGGGAGATTGTACTCAGTTGAACGAGGCATTTAGAAACCGACTTGCACATCTAGCTGTACACTAGTGGACTAGTGGAGCATTAAGCAGCTACAGAGCCAAATCTTTCCCTCAGAAGGTGGTAGGGACCAAAAACAGAACTTAAAAGAGCAAATATTGGACTTAGATTCATCAGGTGGACACAAACACAACTCCAAATGAATGATAGTTTTTTTGTGGCTGCTTGTTAATGGCGTGTTCACAACTTGTTTGCTCTGTCATCATTCAATCATTGTAACTAAAAAGGTAAAAGGTACAGGTCGACTAGAAAACAGGAGACAATAGCAACGTGTATTTTTGTTGGACCATGTTAGTGGAAAGAAAATTTGAATTTAGATGAGGATACAGAATATAAATAAAGTGTGATTTTAAAAGTGTTAATAACGGTTTTACATTAGTATAATATTAGCACTCTACAAAGATAGAAAAAAAAGATGCTGTATGATCGAAGGTAACACTTTAAACTCTTTTTCAAGTCATGGCACTTTATTTTCAGCAGAATCAGTGCTGGCTAACCTGTGTTTGAATGGTGAAATATTGCAATCTCAGTCATTAAACAATGTATCTGAGTCCCTTTGGGGTTTACATGCTGTGTAATGACGCACTCCCTCCTCGTTCTCTTTGAGCTTACTTTTGTCAGCAGTTTCATTACTTTGCACTTTGCTACTAAGCAGGTGGAGCTAATCTATCTAGTTTGCCCTTCAGTTATGGTTTACTGTCCAGGGGACTGGACACAAGTGTCTCCAATAATCCCTTAATTAGGCAATGATGGACTATTCATTTAGTATGCAAAGCTGCAAATCTCCCCATCCACTGAGCGGAGCCCTCTGCAGTCATACGGAGGCCAACGCTAATGATCTCAGCAAGTGGCAGCAATCCATTGGAGCGCTGCAGCAAGTGCACATTAATCTTGCGGGTGATCCAGTTGATGAATGACCCTGGCCCAGAAGCCCTGGCAGATCCCACCTTAATTATGCTGAGGGAGCCACACCTGGGAGGCACCGGGGGACGTCTTGCTAACTCAGGAACAACGACTCAGGAGAAGGCCTGCGGTCTACAGGCAGCTCACTCCATGCAGCTCCAGTCCAGAAGTCATTGTACCGCCTTGGGAAAAGTAAGCCTTTAAAGCAACTCCATGGAGGACATTATGACTCGGAATGACTTCTAAAGCACAATTTGTGGAAAGGGCAAATGGATGTCATCAATTCAAGACATTTCGCACTGATAGGTCATCCGAGCAAAAGTGATTTTTAGGCTAGCTCCAGAAGAAACCCATTCAAGACGCTGCTTTTTCCGTGATGATGTTTCCACTGGAACATTTTCAACACTGCTCTAATTGTACCCCATTATTTGCCTCTGACATGTTTAAAGAAAAAAAAAACACAGCAGGCCAAGTGTTGCATCAGTCTAACACCAACACCCTAAAGTTAGCACACTGGTGCAATTGGAGGATGAGTGAAAAACAAACTGTGATCAAAATGCATGTGTAAACAATGAGGAAAAATGTGAAAAGCACAAAATCCTGTTTGAAAAACAGTTGGATTAGACTTTATAAAGAAAGACATGGGCCTTCCTCCAAATCACTGACATCCACATCTACAAAATCCCTCATCGTCTAGGGAACATTCAAGGTCATATTCAAATATTTGGTATCTTTAGATTTAAGATGAACTCAGCTCATCGCCTTTTTAGATATTCATAATGCAAAACACTTTACAGTAACAACAGAATTGGTTTGGGTTTACCCTTTTGCATTGAGAACAAGGTGTTGTAGCTGGTTTCACTGAGCAGCTGAGGATGTGTGTGGAGTAGATTAGAAGAGGAGATTGGAGTCTTGAAATTAGTTTTTGCTCCAAAACAGAGTATTAGTCATTTTGTGCTATTGGAAAAAGAACTCTTGGTTTTTGCCCCTGTAAGCTATGCATCCATTTTAACTCTACTAAATATGCTTAAACATTTTTGTAAAACGTACTCTGCCTTGATGGTAAAATAGGCTGTGAATCTATTCTGCAGTAGCTACTGTATAAGGGCATTCTAGTGGCCTCTCACTGATCCTGTTGGGAATATCTGATCTATGTGAGTTGCCTTGATTTACACCTTCTTCATTTCCTCTCCAGTAATGGTCAACTGGTCCTCACGTCCTCATAGGATGCTATTGAACATATGACCTATTCATAGAGGTTATTGGATTCTCAGGCACAACAAGCTCCAGTAGGAATAATTTGTCCCTTTTCTCGAAGCAAAGCCACTGTGACTTATCCGGGACAAATTTTGTGAAATCTCATTATCTTGTGTGTTGAAATATGGATCAATACACCTTTTGTCAGACTTCTTTATCAATCTATCTATGTATCTAAAAACTATATAACTCTCTCACACACACAAACATGCACACTGTATTATTTATTTATTTGTTTGTTGTGAATCAATGCAACAAAAGCCAATTGCTGCATCACAAGCATCCAACAAATTGATGTAACTGTGTCTACGTACAACAAAGTTAGGATCCAAAAGGTCAGCTGGAAATGCGACAAAGCCCAAAGGAGTTCTCTTAAGGGCCAGCAGAATTTAATACACATCCATCACTTTTTATCATCTAATTAGTCCACAATGTGGCAGCCTGGACAACATTGGAGAGAAGCAGAATTATTGATCAAGTAAAGGATAGTATCTATCATTTCACCTCAGCATCGACACTCCAGCCATTTGAAAACAGGGAAGACAATATAACCGAAGCAAAGTGCGACGAGAATCATGAATGCCATTCAAAACAGAGGCCATTTGTTTGTTCTCCTCGGTTAGGCCATCGAATAATAGACTTGTTGTTCTGACTTTGCTGTACTACTGCAAAATAAACACCACAAGTACAAGTAAAATCTGTATTTAGAATGCAAAATAAACACCACAAGTACAAGTAAAATCTGTATTTAGAATCATAATGTGAAATAAAATGTAGTTTTTTAATATTTAATTTCACTTTATAAATGCTTTCATGAGCCAACTCATAATGAATTTAGTTTAAATATTAATGTTTAACTACTTTTGAAAAAAAGAGGGAATATATATATATATAACAGAAAAAATTTCTGCTGCTTTAAAGGTCCCAATGAGCACAGTGGCCTCCATCCGTAAAGCTGAAGCCACCAGGAGTCTTCCTAGAGCTGGCCATCCCTCTAAACTGAGTGATTAGGGGAGAAGGGCTTTAGTTATGGAGGTGACTAATAACCCGATGGTCACTCTGACAGAGCTCCAGGGTTCCTCTGTGGAGAGAGGAGAATCTTCCAGAAGGATGAAAATCACTGCACCAATCCGGCCTGTATGTTAGAGTGGCCAGACGGAAGCCACTCCTTAGTAAAAGGCACATGGTAGCCCGCCTGGAGTTTGCCAAAAGGCACCTGAAAGACTCTCAGACCATGAGAAACCAAATTCTCTGGTCTGATGAGACAAAGATTGAACTCTTTGGCATGTATGCCAAGTGTTATGTTTGGAGGAAACCAGGCACTGCTCATCACTTGGCCAATACTATCCCTACAGTGAAGCATGGTGGTGGCAGCATCATGCTGTGGGGGATGTTTTTCAGCCGCAGGAACTGGGAGACTAATCAGGATTGAGGGAACGATGAATGCTCTTGACCTCAGACTGGGGCGACGGTTCATCCTTCAACAGGACAACGACCCTAAGCGCACAGCCAAGATATCAAAGGAGTGGCTTCAGGACAACTCTGAATGTCCTAGAGTGGCCCAGACTTGAATCCCATTGAACATCTCTGGAGGGATCTGAAAATGGCTGTGCACCGACGCTCTCCATCCTACCTGATGGAGCTTGAGAGGTTCTGTAAAGAGGAATGGGCGAAACTGGCCAAAGAGAGGTGTGCCAAGCTTGTGGCTTCATATTCCAAAAGACTCAAGGCTGTAATTGCTACTTCATATTGTCATAATGGGGTATTGTGTGTAGAAAAAATGAATTTCATCCATTTTGGAATAAGGCTGTAACATTACAAAATGTGTAAAACGTGAAGCGCTATGAATACTTTCCGTATGCACTGTATAGTAGCAACCACGATAATAAATATTGCTATGTTTAGTTTTGAATGATGGTTATTGTTTTGAGAGTTTATGAGTAAAAATTTAGTGTAATAATTAACATTTAGAAAACATAACACCAAAAAAAACAACAACAAAAAAAACGGACATCTGAAGCAATCTCTCTGTTCAGATAATCACATCAAGTCATATTTTTGCCCAATTCATTACTAATTCATTTGTACAGTAAACAGGATCTACGGTAAGTGTGCAGGTTGTCATGACCTAGTGGGATGCTCAGAAAACAAGCCAAGATGAAACAGGAAATGGATGAGGTTATCATGAATATTTTGCAGCAGATAATGCCGATGATTCCTCCATAAGAGGCAGCAGCAAATTCCATAAATGCCTCCTCCATGGAGGACGTGACATGAGAAGACATGCAAGCTGTGTCCCAGTTTGCAGGCCAAAAAAAGGTGCATCCTGTATAGAAGATTGATGATTTGTGGCTACGCCTCAATCTCTTTCATAAACGAGATGCTTCAGCATCGTAGGAACCTCAACTACTGAAACATTTTGGTATCCTGACCAGTAAACAGTTGGCTGAGGTGCAAGCCTCAAATGACGTGTCCACCAAATTCAGCCAAACAAGGCCGCCTTTCTCTCCCACATTTGAAGTAGCCCTTGGAATTGGACAGGGCGTGTCAACGAGTTATGATGTATTTGATTTCGGAATTGCGTATTTTGACACAGGCAGCTCCTGAATTGGCACACATCCCCACTGAGATGTGTAACGTTCGAACAAACAAATCAATACTGTCAATCCTTGCATCAATTAGTCATTCTGACAGCTGACCCTGCTGAGTTGTGCTAGCAAGTTCAGCAATTCAAAAACAGCTTTCTAGCAACCATAATAGGCTAAAGTGACAAATAACTTATCTGGTTTCAAACAGCCCACTCAGGATTTTTTTTTTTTAGGGTTTTTGCAGCTTTGCAAGAATCACAACAAGAGGACAGTGGACAGTGTAACTATCCGGTGTGAGTTATGAATATGTGCATGTTCTGCAAAACTGTGCTCTAAAACACTTTTTATTTAATGCAGGATCAGAGGATTTGTCAGGGTATGAATGTTTGTGAGAAATGACCAATGAGGACCAGTGCACACATCAGGGGGCAAACACCTACACACAGTTTTTCTTAATTGACAAAATTATCTCATCAGTGCAAATGATTGTCATCATAAATCACAATCATATGAAATTGTATATTGCACAGGAACAAGCCTAATAGCTAGCTAAATCAATAGCTGTCAGCTCCTACAATTAGCCATAATTTGTTATTACTTTAAATGCCACAGTTTCTCCCTGTTTGGCTTTCTCTGTCTCCTCATTCAACAACAATCCAAAACATGCAAACCTTTCCTGACTGTGAAGCAGGTCATATGTGGGTTAGATATGGGTCCTCACAAAAGAGAATATTTTTTGTTTGACATGTTAATTTGCTCTGATGTGTCAAAGCAAAACATTTCTGTCAAAAGCTGCAATATTAAATCCGTTAGACCAAGACCAAAGGAATTTCTAGAGTTCTCTCTTTGAATTTAAAGGTCTACATCTGAAACATCTGATCAAGCCAAGACATGTTATTGAATCAAAAGCGAGTCATCTCCCTTGACTGTTACCAATTGAATTAAAAATCAATCAAGAGAATGTTTGCAGCTGACCCTCTTAATTGAATTAAGGTGCATCCAAAGTCCTTAAGGATGGAGGAAAAAGTCCAGGGTTGCAGCTGAACTGACAGGAGCTCAAAACACTGACTGTAACTCTGTCTGCCTCCATTTTATTCCCATTCCCCCAGTGGCATTACTCATTACTCACTGTACTGTTCACAACAATTCAAACACCCCTGCACATTTGTTAAATAATCAATAACTGCACAATATCTGACTTGGCCGTCATAACCAAACTTCAACCAGAAATCTGTGAAAAATCTATTGAGAGAAGAAAAATATCTGTCTGCAATTCTCTTTTTTTCCCAATATGTTCAGAGCTATGTCACAAAAGCATAAAATACTGTATACACTACCTACATTTGTGAAACACAAAAGCAATTTAGTCGATACTACATTGTTGGTATGACTCTTTACCCCAACATGGCATATTTCACTACATATTTTCATGCTGTCACACTCAAACATTACCACCATTTGCATAGTTTGTGTTTAAACACTCCAGATTTGGTTTATATGCACAGCCTCAGACTTCAGGTAGTCTGTTTTGTCAGGTAGCTTGCCTTCACATATGCATTACCCAGGTTCATGATTATATTTGGTATGCTATCAGAAGCCCAATGCTTTCCATAGAGGTTTGTGTGATACTGATCCAAATGCATTTTTCCAGCCTCAGAAATAAAACATGGGATTGTCACAGCCCTCACTGGACACCTGAACATAAAGGTGGTTTGTTGCAAAAGAAATGAGACATTCCTGTTGGGAGCGCCACAATGTTGTACTACATTTCAATGTTCAAAAGATCATAAAATAAAATAATAATCATTCTACTAATTACCTGACACCGAGAGAAATCTCTGAAGAAGTTCTCTGCAGGAAGATTGAAAAAACAAATCCATTCATGAGGAACATGCCTTCAAGTATGACTCGAGGACATTTTCCTCATGAATTTTGTTTTCTTCATTAAATGCCTACAAGACTGTAGACACTATTGAACCTGAGACAGAGTGCTATGACTTTATATGTTTTTTCACAAGGATGTAACATGTATTGTGACATATAAATATTGATTTCTGATTACTCCGTGTGTAAATTTTACATGGGGCTGAATGTTTTCCCCTCGTGGCATTTTGGACAGTTTTTTTGTTTTGTTTGAGGTCCCTCAATAGTTGTTTGAGCTGTTGGAGGGATGGTGACTTGTATCCGCTCTGTCATCTTCTGTCTAATTCCAGCTTGATAAACCACCTCTGCTGTCAGCCCCAGCAGAACAACAGGGTGTGGTACTGGCTGCAGTACTCTGACTTAAATTACACTGAGCACTTTAACAGTTTGGACCTGCCAAAATCTCCCTACAATGGCCGTTCATCTCTGCTCCACCAGACAGGCTCAGGCTGTGACAGAGTTCAGAATCAGGTCATTTCATATTAGAAGACCCAAATCTCAAGGTGGAGCAGCAGCTCCTGAGCTGTAGCTATATTGAGAAAGTGCCAGGGGCCCGATGTATTTTACACTGACAGCATACACTGATGTGTGGTGCGTTCATCGAAATGTGGACAGGAATTATTTTACAGTCTTTTGTGTTTTCTTTGGAATAAATCAGAGACTGTAGAGTCCTTTGTGTTGCACCTTTTGATGTCAAAGGAGACACTGAAGCAACTCTGTCGCTGCACTAGTTCACCACGGAAGTGATGGCAGGTGTTGCATAAGATGCAGTTTAGTCTTTAACCTCGTCTGTGCTAACTGCCTCCAGGCTGTCCAGGCTGCATCAACACAAAACAATACTCTGACCACCAATAACTGGTGTAGGGCTGTCAGGGTTAGAAAAACTCATTATCTGTACCTGATCATTTATAAAGAAATTATGAAATATACTATTTTATACTGAAGATGTTTTAATATTGTCTGTCCAGCTACAGTGCTATTAAATACTGTGGACTGAATTTGTCTTTTTTTTCCTGATAGGTATATGAAAAATGCATCAAATGTAGAGGACCATGTGTGTGTATAAAAGACATATACATGCAGTGCAGTGGAATAAAGTAGACTCGACACAGAAGGCTCCTCTAAAGCCTGTGAGATGATATTTATAACGAATTAGATGAATCATTTTGCATTGACTATGAGTGGTTATTGTCAAGATTGAAAACCATAATTGCAGCGGTACTGCAGACACACATTGGATAGCTCAGACACATTTTTAATTCCAGGTATAAATGTAATATGGATAATTCATATCTGAATACAATCTAGACATGAGGTGAATCTTAATGTGTGCTGCAAAGAGGGGCACTGTGGCTCACAGTCTCATCGTGACGACGGTGCTACACTAGAGTGGCTAGGTTGTGTCATATTTACATGAAAAAATTAGATGGGAAAGTAATTTTTATCGCAACTGGAGTAAGTGAATTACTATTGGCTGACTTGAAGTGGAAAACAGTGAAGTTTTAAAATCTTTAGCTTCACTTTAATCCTGTTAGGACCTGTTGCCTGTAGGTGAGGTAGAAAATTGCTCATTTGATGTTGTGACACAACCAATAAATTCCCTTCTTCTTCAGCCGCCTGGATGTACACTAAAGTTCAATAAACTAATTTTTTTTCTGGAGCGACTGCTTGTTTGTAAATGCAAATAGAAACAATTTGAGCACTCAGCTTCCACAGGGACGGACAATGTCTGAGCAATTTATGAATGGCTCAGATAACAGACACAACAAAGGGAAGATAAAACGGGTCAATATATTTTCTCTTGTGCTCTGATAATAATTTATCATCTGCATTGAGTGGTGGCAGCCATCTTTAATAGCGCTTCACTTGTGTTGTTAACACCGAAACGAGTGTCTGAGCATGCTCAGAAATCTCTGACAGGGTGACTGTTGTAGGAAATCTGAGAACAGTGAGAACAGTGCAGTTTGTTTTAGAGAGCTCTCTGCTTCTCAGAGTGGCAATTTATGAATACGACATTTTCAACAAACCCATTGAGTTCTCCTACGCTCTCTTGACTGCCAAACACCCAGGAACCATTGTGCTCCAAACACTTGTTCACACTTTCCTCCCCCTCACCCTATCATCTGCATTGCTTACGGACAGGTGTAGTTTGTAAATAACTCAATATTTCATATTGGTTCAACATGAAATTAGAGCACAATGATGAATGTTTATTAAACATCAGTATCTCACACACATGTACAAATGTAACTCATATTTTGTCATAAAAATATAAATTCCTGACTTGGTTTGTTTATTTAATGGTCAAGGAAAAAGCATCACTACATAAAATAAACATAAGAGTCAACAAGCCGTACCCAACATGCACTGACACATTATCACCTATTATTTGTCAAACACCTGCTTATTTCATTTTGTTTTATAAAACCATTGATAGCAGCTTTTACTTTTAGACAGCACCTCCAGTTTAATTCCACTGGGTTCAAACATCTGGACCATGCGTTAGGAAAGTCAGCAAGATATATTTTCTGTCTGTACTGGAAGCTCTCATTGGACGACATAGATTTTCTGATTCAGTAGAAATGCACTGAGTGAATGCAAAAGAGCTCCCTTGCTATATTGTTGTCCTTTAATAACATTGTACTCGATACAACGCTATAATAAAATGACTTTGTGTCACCCCTAGTTTGCATGCCGAGCCAGCTACAGACAGTTAGAGGAGACAAATCTGGTCAGGCAACATAATATATATAAATATTTTCCACATTTCAAACGCAGAACTTTAAATATAACAGTGGCTCGCTGTTCTAAGAGCCAGGCATTGCAAATTATTTGTGACCCAGTACTTAGTGTGACGCTGGCTCTCCTGGTGTGTTGGAGGTGTGTGATGAATGAGATTCTCTAATACAGGGAGACATTTCAGTGGCGTGCAATTTTAAATCCTCATATTGCGGCAACAAAGTGTACAAGTTAAGGTCTAGTGAATATTCTCATCAGTAATTATAGTCTGCACCCATGTATAATAAATTCAGTGTATAATACGCCTAAGCAGCAGACCCATCCTCGGCATTATGCAGAACACAGGATTGTTTTCTGCATGTGCTCTCTTGCATTTAGAAATATGTAGAGGAGAACTACACCCCCAATGACTCATCATTTTAATCCAGAACACAATGTTGCTTATTATCCACTTTGATTCATATAAGCTGCTTTTATATTTAGCAGGATAAACTTATTTTTCTGTTTTTTTTTCTCCCCCCCTTTTGTAAATTAACTTATGTAATGCTCCACACAAAGCCAGCAGGGTGCAGACATGAGCTTTCTGTAAAATACAATCTCTATCAAAATAATCTTTGTGAGATGGACTTTTATAGTGAACTTTGAAACAATTCACAGTGTAATAGGATCTCACGTATTCAGCCACTGGAAGTCATTTCTCTGCAAGTGGCCACGTGAAGGAGGAGGAAAACAGCTTTCCGCACGACTCTTTCAGATGAGGAAAATCTGACGTTTAGAGCCCTACTTGTGCACGGAGAGAGGAAAAAGTGGGTGTACACACTAGTTGTGCTGTGTAGCTCTACGGCGCTTCACTTCAGATGAGCTCACCCAGCCGATGCGCACATCGTAGGATCCTACCAATCTGAGAAGGCGCAAGGACGGCGAGCAGCGGTCTGGTAGTCAGTGGGAAGAGTGGCTGCTTTGTGCAAAAGGCTGCCCGACTTTCTACTACAGAAAGTAAATAAGAGAGAGAAGTGTGGAGGATTGTGCGCTCATTCGTCTCTTTCTGGGGAGATTGAGTGGATTTGGAAGCTGCCTGGATGGATGTGAATCCACTCTTGTATCGCAGACTGGACTTGGGGGCGCTGAGCGGCTGATGAGAAGAAGCCTACTTTAAACACTCTGTTGTTCATGTTCTTTGTTCCTTTTTTTCTTTTCCCTCCTCTTCTTCATAAAATGCCAGGATTTCGTTCAAAATATTCTGTCCAGTTCAAGCCAGGCTGCTCATTTGGAAGGACGCCAGACCTCCAGCCTCTCAAATCTGCAAGTTCAGTCCAATAAATTGTGACATTGTCTGTCAGCCTTGGAATAAGAAATCGATACTGAAGAAAGGGGACGCGATATTCTTCCGGAATTTTAACGATCTGTTTCCCCGCCATCCTTATAAAAATGCGATTTGGTTGGATTAGGTTGGTTTGGTCCAGCTTCACGCTTTTTTAGCTGGAGCAGCGCTGATAGTGACTGATTATTGCCGTTGATTTTGTCCATGCAAGACTCGGGGTGGAAACATGTCTGGCCACTTCTTTGAGAGGATCACTGCTATCAGAGATGGCATTTTGGTCCAGCACTTCGGTTTTCACCTCTAAAGTGCCCCGGAAAATCTTATTCATGTTCACCCTCTCCCTCTCTGTCACCTACTTGTTCTATAGCTTGATGAGCTGCTACAACTCGCTGCAGTTCCCTCTGCAAGAGAACTACGCGTATCAGGGGAGGCTGGTGACAGAGGAGACAACTTTTGTGACATTGAGGGAGAAACTTTATTCCGCTTCCCAGGGCTTTAACGAATTCACAGAGGCCGAGAGAACCACAGCGGTCCCCACCGTTAAGGATCATGCTGAGGCCGAACAAAGGACGGTGGAGTGGATTAGGACTCAGGCGTCTCCAACTAAATCGGCGGCGGCGTATCACACCACCGCGCTGGAGAGGGAGCACCAGGAATTCAGCACCACGGACAGCGAACTCAGGGTGAACTGCACCATGGATTATGGAGTGAAGAAACTTCCCCAAGCCATCATCATCGGGGTGAAGAAAGGGGGGACCAGAGCCCTGCTGGAGGCTCTCAGGGTGCACCCGGACGTCAGAGCCGTTGGAAATGAGCCACATTTCTTTGACAGGAACTACGAGAAGGGGCTGGACTGGTACCGGTGAGTTTCAGTCTGACCTCCAGTGTTTTCCGTTTATTTCTTATCACGCAGAAACTTGCAACGAGAATCTTCATTCATTTGTGGGTGGTAAGAAAATCAATTTGCAGGAGACTTGAGATCAATCAGAGAAAATCATTTCTTCATGTTTGTTGTCAAACTTTCTCAGTCTGCACTTCAGATCATTTTTAGTTCTGATAAAAAATAAACTCAACATTAGTTTTAATCACTGTGGATGGGAATGCATGTGCTGGACTATCTCACTCCACTAAGTTTAAAGTCTCTGCATGTTGATTTTTTAAAATATTTTCTACAGGACAGGGATGAAAAGCAATGATTGTCTGGAATTCAAAAAAAGAAAAACAGCTTTGGAAAGTGCTTAGTAATGATTTGCAGAAATTTAGTGAAATGGTCCTAAGTGAATGAAATGAGTCTTGTTTTTTTTTTTATTGTTGGAGAGTTCTCACTTTGTTTCTGAATCATATGCTGAACTCAACTTGAAAATTCACAATCTTTAACGGCACTTCTCTTCAGTAAAGATACCGTAGCTGATGTTCTATCACACAGTCCAAGTTTAGACCTTTAAAAGGGTTACACAGTATTTGCACACATGAAGCGAGAGTAAACACACACACACACACACACACACACACACACACACACACACACGAGTGTCAAAGTGTAGTTTCAGGATTTTGTTTATTTTGTTTAGTCTACCTTAAAGTCAGATTATTTTATGTGCTTTGGCGTTGTATTATGACAGAGCCTCTATGTGCTTCAGGCTATTTTCTGTATCCACTGACAAAAAAAAGAAAAAAAGAAGAAGCAGTCCATATGATGATATCATCATGTGATGCACATATTAAATAATTGATATTATGTTGTTATTTCTCGCCTGTTTTGACACTGATCAAGACAAACCGGCTTACTATACAGTTCATTATTCCCCAGTTTCAGTTTCCTTTATACACATTCACATGCAGAGTCACGCTCACAGATTCAAACAGAGGGAAAGAGCTCTTTTATGTGATACATATTGGACTGCATATCCTATATTATGTTTTAGATGTATGTAAAAAGATTCTTTTCTCTTGTTGTTGCTCTTTTTTGATCTTAAAGTCAGTCAGTATTCTCTCCTCCTTCACAGAGCATTCAACCCACCAATTACTGGAGCACCTACTTAAATGACATATAATCTAGCATGCGATATTGTAGTAAGCGCTTTATTTTTTGGGGCTTTTGTCTATGTTCTGCTGCTGGTTGCCACGGGAGTGTGAATTGTTGGGGAGGTAATGTGTGTGATGGTTGACATTCACTTTGAGTCTAGGTTTATTAGCCGGAGAAGTCCTTGTTTATCACTGCCGTGTTTATTGGAGAAAGAAAAAAATCAATTTTAAGGTTCACTCTTTGTCAGCTGGTCATGGCTCAGTTAGACGTTCTTCTCACATAATGATGTTTGACCAAGGGAATTCAAGATTTTGTAATGGAGTCAATGAGCTGACGAGAATGACGCTGATTCAAAGTCCCTTCTGTTTCTCTGGAGAAACCCGGGTCTGCTACACCGGTGTTTGGGTTTGCGTAGCATCTGCTTTCATCTTGCTGCATAGACATGGGAGCTCTCGGCTGTTCATTTAGCCTGTGTTAATGCAAGCTGTTTCATTACGCTGCTGGTGAAAGGCTCATTAGACAGGAGGATGACATGCTTACATAAATAATAATAAATGTGCTCGTGTGTTTTAGGGCCCCTGAGTCAAAAAAAATGCATCAAGGAGCCTTGATTTTATACCTGTCATTGTCCTGTGTGGAACGTTCACCTCAGTATGGTCGGTTCAGGAAGCCAATAAACACGCGGGACACATTTTGCACCAATGGGAACAATGTTAATGATAGAAGGGATAAAAATGAGACAAGTTGAGCCACTATTTCAGACACTGATACATAAATTCATTCAAACCACGTTTGTTGTTGTTTATTTCTAAATGATGCATTATACTGCATCTCTCTTCTTTGTCTGTCATTCTATGGCTAATGTGCACTTAATCGAAGTGAAATTATGATCAGTTTTAGATGTTTGCAACCATTTGACATTGGTGAAGTTAACCGAGACCAGTTATCTCATAAAATGTGTTTCATAAATTTGGGGCTGTCTCAGTAACACCTGCTCCTCATTTTGATGGATATGATAGACCAAGAATGGGGGGGGGGTATGACCCAAAGGCATCTTGTGAGTGCTTACAAGTATTTAAATGTTCAGTTTGATGTCTTGGTGTTATTGCACTACAAGCTTGAAGCTTTAAATGGTGATATTTGTCCTTTTAAACATATTCAGGTGTAGTGATCTTTAGAAAGGTGTATGTGTTTGTGTATGCTTAGCCGAATACTCTTCTATTACTTTGTGAGATTCCTCGGAGGGAAGAAAACAGGATGAAGGAAAGTTCCATTTAGTCATGTGCCTGGAACAGGGGCGTAAATATAGATACTGCAGACATTGCGGTTGCACTGGGGCCCGTGGGCTAAGAAGAGGTGTAGAAAGAACAGGCCCAACAATGTGTTGGGTGGAGAACGGAGGCTTGTGAGTGATTCAGAAATACACCTGTGTTCAAAAGAAGAAGTTATGCGCCATTTGTTTATATATATATATATATATATATAACCCAACTCTGTCTAATGAATTATAGAAAACTGTTCAATTCAATTACAATTATTACAATTAGTTTGTTATTTTCTTTGGTAATTTTGTCATATGATGATGATGATGATTGTTGGGCAATTTATATGCTGACGTTATCCAGTGTTAAGTTTTTATTTGATCATGTGACAACACAGTATACAGTAGCTAGGGCCCATCATCATAGCGTGCACTGGGGCACGTTATATCTACCTTAGGCTACTGGCTGTAAATTAAAGAATCTACCATGAAGTGAAAATATACAATGTGGATTCATTCAGGCTCACCTGGAGTCTTTGCCACTGCAGTACAGTCTGGTTCACTGAAGGTTATTGTAGGGTTAGTTCACCTGAATAAGACTTTGATGCTAAATGAAGAGCTGTAAAAATGTGTTAAAGCCATGTGAACATTAATTGCCATCTTCCCGCTCTAGAAACCTTATTTAAAGAAAATGCTCCTCTATAGTTCAGTTGAACAGTAAATGTTTCTTGTTTTCACTTTTCTATCATAAAGAATCATCTACGCCAAGGGTGTTATCATTATCCTGGCAAATGTCTGATATGTTCAAACATCAGTGACAGTGGTGGGGAAAAAAGTGAATATATGTGGTCTTTTATGTAGGCAGAAGCGAACGCCCCCTCCTATTCCACAGCCACTATGTTCTCTCACTGAAGTAAATACAGGCATATGAATACAGGAGTGTGTAAAGGATGTATGTGCATTACTTATAGAGAGAAATAATCTTAATAACTGCACTTTATCAAGTTTAAAGTTATTTAAATATTAATTTATTAAAGGCAATTGGCCACTGGATCTGTCCAGGGTGTCTTTCACCCAATGCCAGCTGGAATAGCTCTAGTCCCCTGCGCCTGTGATAGAGATAAGTGATTATGGAAAATGGATGGATGGATAATTGCTAATATCCCCCAATATCTGTTAACATGGACAGAAACTTTTTTTTTGCTGTGCATCTTATTACTTTCAAAATAATTGAACATATATTAGTTGTACTTTTTCAAAAAATAATTTGCATACAATCATGCTTTAAAAATAGCACAATGTTTTCATGGTTTGTTGCTCTGTTGTACTTGTACTGTACAGCTGTAAATTCTAAATTAGCAAAATGAACTCAATCTGAGGATGCAGAAGGAAACTAATGCTTGTATTTTTTGTATTATTTTGTCTACATTGTTGTTGGAGTTAATTCAGTATGTTTTGTATTTCTTAGAGTGATCGCCGCTTGAGGTGGCACCGAGATGGTTTTATCCTATCGTATAAGGAGTTCCATGTAAAATTCAGCACAAAAAACAGCACATATCTAATATTCACATCAGGAATTGGTTTATTGCTGGTCTGTTATGAACCTCCGTAGATGGGCCCAGATTGGTGATTGGTGCTGCTGTCCTGTTTTTAGCACTCTTGGACACTTTCTCCAGTGTGTTTTGGGCTTACTTGAACAAGCAATTAGCAATGTAGTGCCATCATTACCGTACACAGAGGACTTTCAACAGCCAATTGGCGCTTCTAATGTTGCCTCTATTTCTGAGTGAAGAGAGGATGAGCCACCACAAGGATTTAACTTATCTGTTCTCTTGAGCATGCCTCAACCTGGAATAGGAAATATCTGATGCCTGATGACCAATAGAGCAAATGTTACTCCAGCTCTGTGCCACTGTTCGCTTACTTTAGTGAAAATACAACGTGCCTCATAAATTGTACTGAAGAATGTCATTGATTATCGATCATACATGAAGATTTATGTCTACTGTGGGTGAGCAGTATCGCCAGGAAGTCACACTAGTTAGGGACTAGCCTAATGAGGGCTTATTAGTTAGGCTGGCTGCTTGGTATTTTAGCAAAATGCCAAACAAATAGCATTTACATTAGTGTTAACAAATAGGGTTTGAAAGGAGCAACTGCCAGAGCAAAAATAAGAGGTACAAAAATACTGTATGATCACTTACCCAGAGCAAAAATAAGAGGTACAAAAATACTGTATGATCACTTACCACGGAATCCTGTTGGCAGAGCAGTTCTTTTTTTCTAATTTAAAATCTATTATATTACAAGATAGAAAAATATAAAAAATTTAAAGCTCTTGACATTTGAGTTAACTTACAGATTAACGACGGCAGTATGAGCCTATCACGTTAAAAAGAACGTCATTTTTTAAAGCCTTAGATTTCCCGATTCAGATTAATTTGAGTTGAAAAGCATGTATGACCAGATTAAATAATATAGAAGAAGGCATGATGATTCTCATCTGCTGAGGTTCAATGGTATCCTGCTCTGCAATGATGAATAGTAAAACAGTCAGCTCAGTTTTATCAGTCTTTTTACAGAAAGTAAGAATTGCTATCTTCACACTGAAAGAACCTGATATGGAGCAATTGTGCTGAGAAATGTGCTATGTAATAATGAGATTATGCTATCTATCTATCTATCTATCTATCTATCTATCTATCTATCTATGCTATGATCAGTATCTGCATCTACCAGAGGTGCAGTGTTGAACTGATATTTATACAGAAAATCGATACAAAAGTCAGAGACACAGCTACATCCACACAGAACCACAGGTCCGAATCAAATTATGTGTGAAATTCATCAAAAATCGATGTGGCTGTGAAACATAGATCTTAAAATTTCAAGTAACTCTGCCTCTGTGTCCTTGTGGTCCTAGTGTGTGTGTGTGTGTGTGTGTGTGTGTGTGTGTGTGTGTGCGCGTGCAACCCGCTCCTCTTATGTGAGGATATATGTAACATACAATACCTACTTTAAGACATCCACTTCCTGAAAATGATCCCACATGAAAGAAACTCCACTATGCACAACACTACCTGAAATAAATTGAAAGGTCTAGTGTATACATTTAAGAGGGCTCTATGTACAGAATATGGCATACATGTAGTTTGAGTCTTCACCATGTTCACCCCTGCCTTGTTTCTACAGTACTCCTGTACATGCAAACTAAACTCCATCTCTAAATAGGGTGTTTTGCATTTTCCACTGGCCACTGTTTCTCCTTCACACTTAGTACGGGATGTCAAGTGGAATGGGTTGCAATCTGCAACTACACAGCTAGATGCCACTAAATCCTACACACTGCTCCCTTAAGAAGATGGCAAATTTACCTGATAGAATCCTGTTGAATCACCTTTGATTTACAAATGAAACATTTCTGTATTATTCAGATTGTGGACCATGTAGCTAAATAAATCATCTGCGAGGGATAAATACACACCCTTCACATCTACTCCACGTAAAATGTGAAATGCACATTTTGTGATTTAACAAGCCTCACTGCTCAAATCCACTAAAATGACTTGTCCATCCATTTAATCTGTCTCTGTGCGTGTGTGTGCCTGTTTATAGTTCATGTCCAGTCCCACCATAATTGGCCAAAAGCCATAAATTATGCTTCTGTCATAAAGGTTCTCAGTATAAGACTTAACAGGATATAAAAGTGTCATCAAAAAAACTGCCATTAAGAGTACACAGATATGGTAAGAGCTAGAACAAAAGACAATACAGCCATGTATGAAGAAACATTTGTCTCTGTCTGTAACAGGAGTGTGCATCCAGCATATGAAAGCAAAGAGTAGCCATCCTGAATAACTTATCGCCCTGTCAGCGTACTGCTACAGCTGCAACCTCCTATAACACCACGGTTTCACCACAGTCTATAGATTTGACCCACTGTTAAAGGATTTATTGCCAAGCTCACCTGTTTATGAGCTGAGTACATCATCTATCAAAATCATAGCACCACAGTTGGGACTTGGCAGCACTAAATTAAAAGCATATTTTAAGGAGAAAAAGACGAAGCAACAGCAGGTCATAATCTAAACAACTTTAGTTTGAAGGAGTTTCATGACTTTCGTCACACTGCAAAATCTACCAGCGTTAATGTATAAAACAAGGTTTGGAAACTGGTAATCCTAGAAGATTATGATAGTTACATGAAGGTTCGATATCTGTGGTCAACACGTGCCTCTCTAAAGTATTTACATATAAGATAAATCAGCTAACTGTGAACCAGAATCAAAGTTTAACTGAGGTTTGCAGACTACAATATCTCTGTGTTATTAAAATGACACTTTAACCCCCAATGCTATAAACTTTGAGGGGAAGTGGCTATAAATCTTTAGAGCTGTGTTCTTCTTTCAGGGCTGCCCGTCTGTGCTGAGAAACGAGTTAGTGATAGCTTCCAGCTCATGGAGATTAGTCCTAGTAGACATTGTTTTTATTCAGCATACTCTAAAAAGCAGCAAGGAAAGTCAAATTTCAATCATCTTTTCTTGATTCTTCACAAGATGTGGCCTTTAAGAAAGGATGTCACGGACTGAGCCTTGCCATTTTCAAGGACTTTTCTCTTTGTGTGAGCTGTAATGTGCTCTAATCAATAGATCCTACACAGCTACAAAACTTTTAGCTCAACCAAGGTCATACAATGCAGTACGTTCACTCCTCACCCCATCAAAGAAACAGATCCTTTCTCTGTACTGTATTGTGAAGAATTCACATCTTTTTTCTTTTTTTACTTGAAATATTAAAGTCTATTCATGGAGTCAGTGTATCACGTCTTATTCAGACTCTGTGGTACTTTGAAGGAACAGTGTGTACCGCAGCACAGGCTTTAGTGTACCTGCAACCTGCGGTCGTAAGACAGGACCCGATGACAGGAGGTGTGTAATGGAGACATGGATCCACTGCCGAGCCCAGCAGCAGAAAGCCTAAATCCAGCATTTATCCCTTGTTTAGCCCTTCTTTCTCTCTCTCAGCCGCTCACTGGGCAGCTTAGCCCCTGACTCTTGCCACCTGACTGGGAGCCCGTGACTCCACTCAGTTGGGAGATGGGAAAGAGCAAGGTGGGCCAGATCCCCGAGTAGGCAGGATGCCATCTCTTCCAGCTGGGCCTCTGTGCTGCTGCAGTGCCTCCCTGTCCCGCGCCTTCCCCAACATGGCAGAATCTGCCTACGCCTGATAAGACGGCGCCAAGACTCACAAGGACGCACCTCTGAGTGCTCTGATGCCAGTGCTGCAGTTGTGGAATTAAACTTTTTAATTAGCAGCATATCCCGGCACTGTCAAGAGAGTGGACTGCTTCAGTACAGTCTTTCTCATTGCCCAACCTCTTTCTACTTGATTAAACCCCCAAGCATCATGGAGCTCCAGGTTCCAGTAACCACAGGAGCAATCATGTTTATTTCTTGTTTGAGTATCTCTTTAGATGCAGCACAGTACAAGAAAATCACTCATTATAACCTACAGGTAGAAAGGGCAGTCTCTTTTTCCTGCAATACCTCACACAAAGTACGTGTGTCAATGTACTGGATGCTAAGCTTCCTGCTGGATCTGATATATAATGAAGCCAGAAGAAGATCTTCTGGTGACTTCTTATTGTGAACAGCCACTCCTCAGTGATTATCAAACTGGCAGTGGATTGTCGAGTGTAATGGTGGAGGACCAGTGAGTGGCTGTGCAATCTGGAGACTAAAAACAGTGCACATGCATATTGGAAGCTTGATATAATTCTAGTGGCATTGCAAATGGTCCCTTGTATGGACAAATGTATACATGACTGAATCAAGTTACATGAATCATTAATGGTATGCGCGGCATGTATGTATTCATGTGTGCATGTATTGAGTGAAGGTCTGTTCAGTATGTTTAATGTGCAAGGCCATGCCTATTGGAGATGAGCCTCAAAGGATTCATAGTTTCATTCTAATATTTTAAAAGACAGTATCATTTATTCAACTTCACCCGGCTTCAGGTCAGTGTCATGCCATCAACAGTCGTAGTCGTAATAGTCGTAAGTAAGTCGTACGTTTATGTCTTATCCTAAATTTAATCATGTTTGTGTTATGATATGGAATGTAAAAACACTTGGTTATTAATATGCCTGGATGATTCTAACGTTATCTAACATATTTGGCCAGATAGTCCCTCTCATTTGTGACTCATGAATGTCCACCACGTTTTATGATCCAATATTTATATGAATTATATTTTTGACCACTTCTGTGCTTTCTGCCTGCAGCAAAGGTGGCATTTGGGAAAATGTATTTATTTGCTTTCCTGCCAAGAGTTATATGAAAAGATCAATATCACTTTCATGAGTGTAAGTCTATATAAAGCTACAAGCAGCCAATTAGCGTAGCTTAGCGTGACTGGAAACAGAGAAAAAAGAGCTAGCCCATCTTAGTCCAAGAGAAATAAAATCCGCCTACCAGCACCTCAAAAGCTCACTAAGTAACACATCATGTCTTGTTGTGTTAATCCGTTTTCTAACTTATGTATTCAAAACATTTCTTTATTGTCTATTCAGGCGAGTATATAAATGTAATTGCTGTTGCAAATGTAATTTGTAGGAGAGAAACACTTTCCCAGTAAAATACTATAGCGCTGAACCATCACATATTTCCTCCAATGTATTAACACCATCTGGTTTTGAATTATTGAAATCTCAGGTGAAATTTTCCTTTTCTAATACTCTGTAGATTTGAATTTCAACAAGTCGAGCCACAAAGCTACAACTATTTCAGCACAGCTAATTAGTACAACCATTACAACACTATTCTCCGGGTTTCATATTTTCTGCAACAGATATCCTAATACGGCGGATCAACACATACTCTAAAGAGCACAGTGCTGAATTACCTTTCAGGAGGTTTTTCTCTTTCAGTGGTGTTTTGTTTTGCCTGAATAAAGGCTCCCTTTTTTTCCATTTCATTCCAGGATTACAGATTGGTTTGATCTTATTCTTGCGATCTCTATTGTAACATGGGAATTATGGAAGTAGTAATATGGCTCCATCCTTTCTGCATATGGAGGGGGAAAAAAAACCCTCTTGAGCAGTTAATGGGTAGAGCCAATTTCATCCTGCCTTTGGTCCTGTTCAGAATTCATGTGCATTCCTCGTCTCTCTCACACACACATTCATCTCTTTTTCTTGCCCTGCTGTAGCTACACTCCGATGCTTTCAAGTGGAAGTCTATTTTACTTATGGTTAGAATTTAATTCGCTGTTTTTTTTCCCCCCCCTTCCATTGCTATGAAGTGGCCGTGGGTTATGGTTCAACATCAAGGCTCATATCCACTTTATTTTTGTGTCCATCAAAAGGGGCAGATACCATTCAGAACACCCTTCTCCTGTGTTGTTGCTAGAATAGAAGGGAAGACTTAGGCTTGAGTTTTTGTTCCACGACATGGACAGATTGTCTGAAAAAGAAAGACATAGCTTCATCTGTTAAATTATTTATTTCAGACCCAAAATAAAGTATAAGCCGAAGTCATTTTATGCTCAAAGGGATTCGTCTCTCCCAAAAGATTATTTGCATGCAACAGAATTGCCATGATGTGCTTCTAGTCTGGAGGAACAATTATTCTGCTCTGCAGAATGCTGGTTTACAGACGTCTTTAAATCTCTGCAAATAAGACTACCTTGGGACAAATACGCATGTCAATCATACTTGTCAAGATTCCAATTTTCCTTCCACATCTCCTGGAGCACTTGTGCTGCTCATGCTCCTTATTGGCTGCGAGGGATGTGGTCTCATGACACAAGCTGATGCATTTGTTCAGTCAAAGGGAAAACCCTGACAGGAATGGTCATGAAGCCAAGATACGGGGACTGCTGGGAGTATGTTTCAAATGTATGTCCATGAGCTGATAGGTGCCTCTGTAGTGTTATGCTGAGGGATGGGGAGGGTGGGGGCTTCTCCCACTAGTATAGGCAGCATTATCATATAACCATTATGCGGTAGACATATGCAGCAATGGCTTTTTTTTCCATCAAGAAAACCATTTTTATGAAAGCACTGAAATTAGTATCTAACGCTGGATGCTAAACATAGATGCCATTTCAGCCATTTTCAGGATTCTTATTTTTCTCAAGGATCTGATGAAAATGAAAAGTTGGGACCATTTATTGAGATGATCTTTCGGAACCAACTGCATCTCGTGCTCTTCACAGCATCTACAGTTCAGCAACGACCTGACAGACTTAATTCAATTATGGCTGTGTGATGTGTTGAGACTCCGGAGGTGCAAGCTAATTCCTCTGTTTACACCCCTGAGTCACTGTCACAAACAAAGACAAACACATTCATTGGCTTCCAGGATCTTGTTTGCTGTGATTGTCCCGTCGCCTTTGAAGTTTCTCATCGCTTTATGTTGTTTACTTATTCATGCTCTTTCTCTCAAATCACCATGGGGTATTCCGTTAGAATAATTTTAGCACAGTGTGAAACAATGTATGAGCTGAGTATTAGATGTGTAAACTGCACTCGACACACTTCTCGTATACAGTAGAAGTGCAGCTGTGCAGGATCCACTGGTACTTTTTGAAAAGGGAAATTCTCAATCAGGAAAATCCTGATTTCATAGCTCTGCAGTGAAACATAGCCTGTAGTATTACTGATGTCTCCACCCACCAGCGTTCTCAGTGCGTTTGGTATGTTGAAAGTCATTAACACAAGCTGCGGCATGTGCCAAACTCCACTGAGACTTGGATTAAGCCAATGAAATTCAAAAGGACGCTTTTAGAGATTATGCTAATTGCTAATGGCTGTATCAGGAGGTGATTGTTTTCCCTGGATAACTTGGATTATTGGCATTAGAGATTTAGGAAAGAGTTGACGTGTTCTGCCTTTCTAATAAGGTTGTTACCTGCTCTCAACCATAAAGCCAACTCTTCCCTTGTGGGGCCTTTGATATGGATGATATATTGTCTTCTATGCATAATGCACCACACAACTGAACATAATAAAATCAGCAGTGAATTATGATTCAGACAAAGAAAAAAAATGGCAACACTTTGTTTAAATGGTACTCATAATACAGCGGTAGTGCTGCCACAGGGCTAATAGGGAGAATTCAGTGTAAAGATTTACAAACCATGTTTGCATACCAAAATATAAAGCCTGCACCACTGCAGTTTGTTATGAAATGGTTTCACTTCACTTACTATAACACTGATAGTATATATCTATATATTACATCCTGTCCGCTTTATTTGCTGCTAACAGAGGGCCTTCTCAAACCCTCGTGCCCAGCGGAGGCACCTTCATCTGTGTGTTAACATGCTGATGTATCTTCTCTTTCTAGTAAAAGAGTTTTGTTTTTTTTGCTTTCTGAGAACCTCTTTTTTCTCTCAGTCAAATAAAGATTGAAAATGTCTTTGTGTGTAAACCTTCTCTAACCTTAGGTGAGGAGTCAGTCGGGGACAAAATTGTAACATTCCAGTTTCCTTTCAGGCTGTTGCAGATTAGGATCCTTTCTTTCTGGGTCTTTTTTTCCAAACGGAAGTTCATGTGAACTGCACTTGGTTAGTCATTCCATGCATTTTAAGTACGCCCATGCTGAATCTCCCAATAGTCCCTCTCTACTCTAATCGACCTCTAGTTTGTTTCATGTCTACAAGACAGGAGGAGGCAGAATCCTAAGTATGAATTGATTTTTGAATGAGCATACATTTACTTTTAAACACCTGCAGAACACGCCGGGGTTGCGCTGTGCAGCAAACAGGGTGTCTTAATTGATTTGAGTAATGAACAAGGACATGCTCTCTGTCTTTTGACTCAAGGTCACTTTGCCATCACAGTCTTAAGCTGTGTCCTCTGGTCTTTATAAAAGGGCCAACTTACCATGAAAGTGTATCTGGGCCGAGGTGAGAAGGTAGCTGCTGTAACTAATGGGTTTATTTAATTCAATTTATTGCTTCAGCCGCTGCATCATATGAGACATGCTGGTCACTGTAAGATTGAGGTTTCTTCATGAAAGAAAGAGAGATTAACCCCCCTTTTTTTTTTTCAAAAGAGCAGAATACACTCTCATGTCATGCTGGATTTTTGTGCCTGGATAGCTGGATGTATAAATCTGCAGAACTAAATGAATATAGGTTCGTGGTGAAATAGGGCTCTCGAGCTTATTTCGTACAAGCCTTCTAATCAGCGTCACGCTGGTGCAACGCTCGCCAGGCTGGGAATCTGTAATAAATGAGGGCTTTGTCAACATGTCCACTGTTGGATGCAGGAGGGCAGTGTCTTTTGATCGCAACGTGTCAGCCGAAAGGCACTCCGGCATATTTGCCCAAGTAAATGTTGAGCATTCATTGCTATCTTTTCTATTACGTATTTCTATGGCTTGAGAATGGCATTCTGTTTTCACCCTCAGCATATTGTAATAATTAATTCATCCTTAATACTATTATGTTGGCTACATGTCAGACCATATCTGCCTCTTAACACCCTGTCCCCAATTAACATTTTCCAAATTTCTGATACAATCTGCAGAATACAAATGAAGATGCCCCAGAAGCTGCCGGTTGTGTTTGTCTCAGCTCAGAGCGAAATGCTTTCTCTAAAATTTGTTTTGTAATACACCTAATTTTTACAGGAATAAACATCTATGCTCTGAACATTGGGTAAACTCAACAAGGGCTTCAGGGTTTGAAAAAATTAATGTGCCATGATAATTAGTTAAGCAATGCCAGCAGAAGGAATTTCACACCTTGAGTTTAATAATATATAGAGTAATTTGCCTTGGTTGTAATGTGCATATGTTTCTTCATGTTATTTCATGCTCCTGGTGTTATATTGTCACATCTGAACAGATGGATCATCACACACTGCCACAGTGGCAGCCGCTTATTTCACAAGAATTGTATTTCATTTTTATTTCATGTATAGTACGGCCACGATTGTTAGAAATTCTTTTAAGGATGTTTGCATGCACCGGTCGTACTTTTCATCATCTTTCTGTATGGGGTTTGAAGTTTCCTGTTGTGGACTAATGTAGAAATGAACTGGTTTATACAATTTCAATCAGAATATCAGAATGCACTTTATTGTCCTGCGAGATTTCCTCAAAAACAACTAGAACGCTAAAAATATGCATTATAAACCACCTCAAAAGGATATTCAAGCATCCCTATTTCCTTTGTAAAACCATTCGCTACTTTGGTCTTGAGGACGCAGAGCACTGCTTCCCTTCATCCTGCCAGGTAGTTGATTGCAGGTAATTGCCTTCACCTGGCGTCCCAGGTGTAAACCACTTCCTGATTACATGTGCAGTGTGAAAACCAGCATGCATTTAGGTCCTGAGGGTTCGGATTGAGAAGTACTGCCTTAAACAATCATCTACCACTGTACTGTATAGCAATTCAGCAAATGTTTTCTTTTAAACATAATTCAGTATTATATTTCCCTATAAATGCAGCCAAAACAACGACAACAAAAAAAAGGAAGAATTTTAAAAAAACATTTTTTTTAACGTTTTCTGAGGCTTGCCATTCTTCACAGAGGAATGTCTGCAGCGGTGCAGTGGCAAATTATTCAGACTCATAATGTGACAGTGGGTTGCACAGACACTTTGACATCAGAGAGGCTATGCCCCCCTGCCCTCGATAAGTGCTAGCCCACAGAGTCAGACATGGCTCTTTTTCTCCATGACTTCATTGCTTTTTGTTTCCGGAGTTATTTTTTTAGACTTCTGAAAGCTGAAAATCTGAAAAGCACAACAATGTCCACCACACGTTCTGTCAATTTCTGAAAGTCGCCAGAGAAATCGTGTGGTGAAAATTAATGTAATCATCCAGCCTCCCATTGTTTTGACGCAGTTACAAAAAGAATGTCAGGTCTAGGCGCTATGAACATGTAAAACGGGGGGGAAAGATCCGTCACCACCAACTACTGTACAATACTTTGTAGAATATCTGTAACTGCAGAGGTTAAGGGAATAGGAAACATTGCTTTAACAGAAGTGAATTTGCCTTTCTTTATGAACCCAGGTGTGGTGTCAGAATGTGATTAAGTGGAATTATATTTAGCATGTATGCATTTTAAATGTAGTTCACAGTAAACACAAAAAGACCCTCATTGCAGCCAGTGTTAAGTTTGTCCATTCTAGACTACTGTAGAAACATGGTGGTTCAACATGAGGGATTCTGTGGAAGAAGACCTACGGAGACCTGCTGTGATTTCTTCATGTCAGTGCAGTATATCTGACAGACAGCACAGGTTTGATTTGTTGTTGTTTGATTTGATATTTAACAATATGTATATATTCTCTGTATAACAATTACACAGAGCATATAGCATATATTATGTGAGTTTTATAGACCATTTGCAGGGTGTGTGAGTGAATATGATAAGTGTAAAAGCTTGTGCAAACATTGGGAGTTGACAGACGGATCAAGTGGATCCGAGTAGGAGTCAAGAGACTGTTTGGCTATGTGGGAGCTGGATCTTAACTTTGTTGGTTGCGTATAGTGATGGCTCTGGGGAAGTACAGTAAGTGAGGTGACGCACAGCTTTGGCCATAATTATTATCAAGTCTGCAAGCGGAAAAATTGTAGAGCAGATGGTAGCCGGATGTGTGTGTGTGCACTACTATTGGCTTTTGACAAAATGTCTTAAACTGGGAAAAAAAAAAAAAAAGTTAGCTACATTACGGTTGCCAGGTTTTGTCATTTGTGTAAATCTCTGTTCACCATGACATTTTAAACATTTTTTTGGATACTTATGAAAAGTTTTTCTTCTATAGTTTACTGAATTATTGTGATTTTTGCCTTTCAGTTTGAAACAGATTAGATGCTCTACACAGCAGCACACTTACATATTCAATATCTGAAAACTGTCCTACTTTTTGTAGCCAACAGTGTTTCCATATAAAATTTAACAAACGAAGTAGTGCTGTAATAAACCGCTCCCTTTGTGACATAGTATGAGGCAAAAAATATAAATTGGGCTCAATTGTTCCCAGTGTTCAACATAAGCATACATTACTTTAATTACTTTACTTTAGTTTAAGTCTTTAGATGCCCATTTCCAGAAACAGTCAGCTAACCAACATGAGTTATTTATGGGATTTTGTTCCTTTCAGCCATTTTAACAGCATAGCGATGGGACACAATGTTGGTCTGTTGGATGTTCATGGTCTGCAAAGGGTTGATTTGCGATGACTCTAGCGATCCCTTAATGTCTCTTCTAGTGCCATCATCACGTCATTTCTTTCACCTATCCAGGGAAATATCTAAACATCTACTTCATGGTTTAACACAATATTTTCTAAAAATATTCATGGTTTCCAGAGAATGAATCATTGGTGATCCTGTAGCTTTTCCTGCAGTGTCGCCACGAGGATGACATTTGTAGTTCAGAATGAAATTTCTTGGATGGATTAGCATAACATAAGAGTACACATACATGTTCTCCAAAAGATGAACTGTAATGACCGTTATGACTGCCTGACATTTAATCTAGCCATCAGGTCATTTTTCTAAATTTGCAGATGCATGTTAATGCTGAAGGCTGAAGATCCTGCTAAACATCAGTATTTTAGTGTTGTCATTGTAGGCAAAACTGACAATATTGTGCTTAAAGCAGAGCTTTACATGAGAACAACCTCACAGAGCTTCTAGCTTTGCTTTAGACCCTTACTCTTGTTCAAACAAACACTACTGATTACATTAACATGAGTTTGCACTTGTTAACCCTGACATGAATTTGCACTTGTTCCCAGTTTGACAAAAGAATGCAAAATCCAATTCTACTGTTACAATAGAGGGAACTATTTTTTTTTTCTTTTTATTGAGGCGGTTTTATTTTATCCTAACCACCAGAAGGAAAAGCTTTGTGCCACATGATGCATAACCTTACAACATTTAAGAATGAACAGCTGATGCCGTTGTACTGAGGCATGATGGTGGACTTTCATGTCGGCTTCTTCTGTATGAGAGAAGCCTCTGGGTGTGATCTTAGCCTTCTCTATGCCAGTGTTGTAGTTTGTTTGTTTTGGAGCAGGTTCAGTGCCTTAGCTGGCCTCTTTATTACTGCATTCCCTAATGCCTTGATTTAATGCACTCTCAGAGGTCAGATATTGTGCTGGCAGCCACAGACCACTTCCTTCAACACCTCCCCATTAATAACAGCAAATAAATCAGGGCACTCTGATTTTCCTCACTTGCATATTGGAGCTATTTGGAGATGCTATGGGGACATCTTTATTACATAGAGGAGGTACTGTAAATTGCCAAACATCTGTTTACACCTCGATCCAAAGTCCAAAATGTGTGGTCCATGTCCAAATTAATTAAGGGGACTATTCCCTGCGGGTTACTTACATTTGCATTCCATTAGAAATCCTCAGTGGGCTTCAAATTGATTTGTGGAAGATTCATAAGACCATGTAATGTTCACTCGCTCGACAAACTCTTCGACAAATGATTCTTTCCTGGAAATATAACAGCCTTTCTTTGTTTTAGGTGATTTAATGAGGGAAGCAAACAAACGTACACAGCGTATCAAAGCTTTCATGTATAGCCTGTAATATAAACTAACATAATGCTGTAATACATTTGTTCAGATGTAGCACAGTGTGTGATTCAGGTTTGTAACTAACCTGTTTGTCTCATTTTACCCTTTGTTTCATTTCATTCTCAGCTTGCAGTACAGTGCCAGAGATTCACCTTTGCAGCAGCCCGGTGTCTGCACATACATATCAGATTCGTTTCATTATCCGATGATATGGATGTGGTCAGACAGAAGAATTATTAATGTTGTCAGCATGTGTTTATCTTGATTTGGCTGTGTATAATTCACCTTACCCAGCAAGCTTACCTTTCATTTTGGTAGTGCAAATGTGCCATCAAAAGCCTCATGTGTCTTTTGAGATTAAAGTTCGAATCATGCCAAATATCTTTTCTACTAAATAAAAAAATATACATTTAAAAAAGCAACATACATTGGGAAGCGGTTCTATGCTTACAAAGTCATTTATATTGTTTATGTACCATTAATCTCCCACAGCTTTTTCCCTTTCACTTTTCACATGAAAGCATAAATTGCTCTGGGCTACTCTCATGCAACAGCTCTTCCATACTGTAACAGAGAAAAGCAGGCATCATATAACTGCTCCCCAAGAGTAAAAGAATAAGTCAAGAAGAAAAAAATTCATGGGACACCACCGTTCATGGCTGGAGGGCTTTTATTATGCATAATTATGATTTTGTGGAAATAAATTTTGCCTAGAGTAGAATATTAATTTCAACCTCTTCTGAGGTAATCAAAGACTCTGCATTAATTATAAACACGAACACAGGAATCTTGTTAATGGTGATAAACACCATCAAAGTTACTGAGGAAACTTAATGCAAATAGGATCCTTGGACAACAATTATGCATGTGTGTGTGTGTGTGTGTGTGTGTGCGTGTGTGTGTGCTGGCATGAGGACAGTATCCTCTATAAGTCCAGGATTCTGAAATGATTCATGCTTTTCTCAAGGAAAACCAAACATGTTGGTCTGCCCAGCTGAATAATCAACATCATTAGCCATTCTATTTTTTCTCCCCATGCTATTAAAAATGAACAAATCCACTATAGCTGCAAAACTTGGCAACGGGGACCTTCGTCTTGATTTGCAAGGCAGCCAATGAAATGTCTTGGCGGGGGCGGGCATTCTCTCAGATGTTAAGATGTATGAATTATGCAGAAAGCAGCTATTTCAATATTTATCACTATATGTAATATTCTTTATTGCATAAGAAGATCCAGGCATGATTATAGTATGTCATATTTCACAATTACTGGTCACATTTGAGTGACCAAAAACCAGCTGTTCAATCACAACAATCTCATTACAACCCCACAGTTCACTTAAGTGGATGCTAAGAATACAACTGAGAGAGTGAGAGTGAATGGATCTTACGTTTTCACTTCCATGCTCAACTAAATTATGCACTGGAGCATTGTTTATCCATCAAACCAGGCCCTGTTCCAGCAATCCACTCACAAAGAAATTCAGAATTAATTGGCAACACCAAAGCGGATACACAGCAAACAGACAACTTTCTTCCTCAGTCCATGATGCAAATAATATCCAGTAGGGAAAAAGCAGAACTCGCCGTCTTTTATGTCTCGTCCCCTCCGTTCTTATGCCAAAACTCAGTTCCTCTGTGGAGTCTTTAACCTCTCCACCCCCCAGTTCCCCAAGGCTCTGGCAGGAATATCCAGGCTCGAATGATTGCAGTAGTGAAGCAGCGATTGAGGAGGTAAATGAAGGATTGTGAATGACGGTCTGATAATTGGGGTCTGCTGCAGCTCTCTCTGATCTGGGGACAGGAAGGGAATGGAAGTCGGGAAAGAGAGAAGAAGGCAGGGCTTACTCAGCAGAAGAACCCATTTGAAGTAAGGACACGCATCACCCTTCTACCTTCAGCTCTTTTATTAGCCCTTTAGTACACTCTTAAGTGACTTGCTTAGATATATCGCGTGTGGCTTACCTGTTGTGAAAGTTACTCTCCGCGTGCCGTTCATGCTTGATGGGAAGCGGTGGGGGGGGAGGGGCTGCTAAGTGGTGCAACTTGGCGAGAGCCGTGTTTACCCATGAGCACTCAACACAGTGACACATGCTTTCACTTTGACTAATAAATCATTGACGGTCTGATGTGCATCGATGGGATGCAGTGTCAGTTTTGATACTTGATTAGCATTTCTGTCACTTCGCCTTACGTTTAACATAACTCCAGCTGTGCAACTCAATTCACACTGCCCATGGGCATGACTATGACGAACCATTCCTCAATCTGACAGCCCGTCGTAGCAGCACATCGACAAATGGGCAATTTCACTGAATATTTGAAACAGATATGATGCATCTCAATGCCGTACTTCCATACGACAATTAGAAAAGGAGTCTACAATTGCATTCCTCTTGCCTTGTATGCGACACAACCAAAATGACTTATATTTCGGCTTTTTCTTTCGTGTATCGCGACAGTGCTCTAATGTTCACATAGTCGGCTGATACAACGGAGCCTAAACTGTGTTAAGAAAACATTCTCCGCACCATTTCATACATCCTGCTGCCTTGACTTCATGTTTGTTTTACTTTATCACGCCATTCTCAGTTAAATATAAACACCACAGTGTGCCAAAGTCCCTGAAGATCAGCTGTTTCTGAGACGCTTGTATGAACAGCCATGACACGTTAAAAGTTGCAATCACACATCCTGCCTGTTCGAGCATTTCAGTGCAGTAGCTGAAGCTTTTAACCCTGCCTGTATGCTTTACATTCATTCTTTATTTATACACTGTATGACTCACTGATTAAAGGAGCTGTTTGCATGCCCAGTAATGTGGAAATTGTGGTGTGTATGATATTAAATAGCATGCAGTGTGTGGTTCACAACCCCTCTTGGAATGTTATGTAAACAGCAAGCCTGTGTACAGATATGGGAATTACCATCCTGCCTTGGCGTATGTTAACCTACACTCTGCTCCATCCTTCCCATCTGTCAAACTCTACTGTTCAAAACAATGAAGGGGACGAATCTGCCTGTGACTGAAAGTTCAACCGTCCTATTTTAATTGTTACATCTTGGATAATGAAACACCCTCTCTCTGCTGCCAGCGTGCACCCTTTCGACCCACCGTCATGATTTTGATGATATTATTCTTTTATTTCTTATTTTCCTGAATATTTCATGAGACTTTCACTCATCGACATCCGCCATCTGAGCAGAGTGATCTCTGCTCTTGGCTCCAGCACAAAGAATAGAAGAAAATAAGAAAAGAAAATGATTCTACAGCAAACACCCTCACAATCACACACAACACAAAAAAAAACACTTAGTTACTCAGCTGATGAATTAATTGCTGACCCTCGTTTTTCGGAGTTGAATATATATACACATGCTGTGCTTTGAAAAAATGATTTATTTAGACTTGTTATACGATCAGAGTTTAATGTAGCAGTGACCTTGGTATCCAACTGTAGTTTAATTGAGGTAAGTGCTTGGGCTACATTTTCATGCACACTGTTAATATGGTAATGAGGGGATATGTTAATATCCACCTTCATTCTTGTCCTCATGCATCCTGGCTGTACTGATACCTGTCTGTGGTAATGTCCGCTGCATCCCTCCTGATAGAGCCCAGCCTGCCCTGTCTGTTAACAGTAATGCTGTCAGGGCTGAGCCTGAGGCAGGATGCATTTAACCCTTTCACAGACTATATTCCACTTTCCTGTTTGAATATCACATATAAATCACATATTAGTGGGCATTCATGCTTTTAGGTAAATAGTAAACATCTCGTTGATAAGTTAGTTAGACCTTGAAAGAACAAAAAATGAAAAATAAAAAATAGTGTGTTGTTGATATTATGAGGCTTAGATTGGAGGTTAGATCCACGGCTCCCTCTACTCCTCATGTCGGAGTGTCCTTGGCCAAAAATTGCTCCCAAAGGCTATGCCAATGGTGTGCGAGTGTGTGTGTGTGAATGAGCATTATGTTCACTCTTTCTGACGAGCAGGTGGCACATTGGCACCTTGCATGGCAGCCTCGTCGTGTGTATGAATGTGTGTGTGTGTGTATAGGTGGATGTGGTGTAAAGTAGTTTGAGTGATTACACAACTGGAAAAAGCACCAGTGCATTTACCATATTAGTGAAAATGAAGGTGTAGCTTCACATGCACATAAAACAAGAAAAGTGCAGTACAGGTTTGTTATGTTCATTCACACTTTTTCTGTAACAAGAGGAAACCTTGTGGCCCTGTTTATAGTTGGCCGTATGGCTAAATGAAGAGGAATTATGGATGGTTGATGAATTTTTTAAAAGATTGCCTTAGAGTGTGTAGAGCACTTAGATCACAGCACTTTCAGCAATTCTGAAATATTATGTATTGTTTGACTATTAAATCACAGTAACAACACCACTAACATGGGCAAGTTTTAGCACACGTTTCTCACATGTTCTTTTTTTGTCTGTTTGTTTGTTTTTTACAACTTTCCTGGAGCAAAATCTTCTTTTCAAATAGTGACGTGATCAATGCATGAAACACAGTTTTCCATGGCAACAGTAAACTGATTTTCTCACTCGGCTAGCCAGCTAATCAAAATCAGCTCTTGACACTGCACAACAGATTAGCAAAAGAACTACCCTTGAATCAAGTAATGAGCCTCGCTGCTTGCTACATTATTCAGCTGAAGAATGTTCATGTAATTTGCCACACTGTGATGGAGGGTAAATAGGGCTGCATGTGAATGCAAAAATGTGCTGAAAATCCCCCAAATCTCGTCTTTTGTATTCTGAACTGAGTAGATACTGACAAGTTTAAATTGCTGCATAGTTGAGTACAATTTTCATATAATGGTGTGAAAGATGAGACATTTATCAGCATTTGGGAATCAGTATACTATATAGGCTCATGCTAATGCCTAAACTAATGCAGTAGTTTTGACATTTTAAAATGCATCTCACAATAAACTCGAAACTAAACATTTTAAAGTCTTTATGAGAAGAGATGAAAACCAGCGACCTCAAATTGTTAACTAAAAGTACAGTATAAACCAGGTTTCTTCTCTTTAATTACAAACCACTCCACAAGTGATTTATAATTGATCTAACAATCAACAATCAACAGCAAAGCACACTGATAGCTACTTTCAGGCTGAGTGCTGCTAAATGTGTAGACACAATGTTAGTTAACAGACTCATTGTAAAAGTCAACATTTTCTGGACATAATGTCAGCAATAAGTTAACACTTGTCTGATCATGTACCTCTGAGAGCTGCCAGTTGTATTTAAATGGCTTAACACTACATTTCCATTTTTTGAGTTTTACAGCAACATAAAACTAAATGCTTCCCATTCCCAACATAAAAACAAAGCTGCAAAACATGAACTGACTGGTGTTTGGGTTATTTTTACTCATCTTAATTCAAACTAGTTTAGATGAATGAATCTTTCACAATAATTAAGCCAGTTTTAAAGAATATTTTCAGCCATATGAAAGTGTAAACAATGACAGTCGAGAGAAAACAGTCATTAAATATTCAGTCTTGTGGGATTCACATGTCATTATCTATCTATCTATCTATCTATCTATCTATCTATCTATCTATCTATCTATCTATCTATCTATCTATCTATCTATCTATCTATCTATCTATCTATCCCCCTAAACCTTTAAGTTGAACACTCCACATCCATTACAGAGGAAAGAAAAAAGACCACTTCAATAAATTTAAAAAATAATGCTAACTCCAGATCATAGATCATAGATCATGGAGACAGAGACACCAAAAGGGAAGTCCTCTATTAGCAAAATGTAATCATGTGTGTTCACGGTTTCGTTTGTTACTGCTTGTTAAAAGTTAGCAGAGCGTGAAAAACCCCAGCACGCGTCTGGGTTTGGTGGTTTTCTCTGATTCGCTTCCAGACTTGGTCAGAGAATACTCTACGGGGCTTGACCCTTGCTGTAAGGCTTATGGCCTACATTGCATCGAACAAAGTAAATCTTCTTTGTCTTCCCTTCTGGGGACGTCTGAATCAGAAACATAATAGAAACAAAAAGAGATGGTTTTAGGAGGAAAGAAATGCTCTCGGGTATGGTGTCCTCATGCTGTAGCCTCTGTCTGCATTATAATGTTATCTTAGTGTGTCCTTGTTTTGGATATGGGGATGGATCTATATACTAAAAGACTTCATTTAAATTGTAGCCAGAGACTGGCCTGTGAAGTCAGCCAGTCTGAGATGAAAGCGTGACATAGCTTTTAGATCTTCTCATCTTCAGAACAAAGACACATCATACTGCAACACAGAAGTCTGTGGTGAATCTGACTTATATAAAACACCTTGCGTTGTCCAGACTTTACACACATTATTATCACATCATTATTCAGAAACAAGGTTAAAATCATTGCAATGAATATTATAAAGTAAACATTTCTGTTAACAGGCCACACTATAAAAGACTTCTGTCAACTGGTGAAAGTGTCCACAATGAAAAATGGTTTAATGTTAATTGGATTCTTTTTAACACATCAGGTTTATGACATTCGTAGCTCCATTGCTGTTGACTGTAGCACCAGTAATAGCATTTTAAAGCTTGCAGCTGTACATCTGCCCTGCTGCTACAGGCTCTGACAGGTTTAGTGGCACAACTGAATTAACCCAATACTGAGGGAAAGAGCTGAGTCTGCCAGTCCTCGGTCCCACTTTCACAGGCTGATCTTAAAACCGGACAAAGCCTCACACTTTGATCTGTTGAGTTGAGTAGTGAGTTTTGCCAGAACATCTTAACTGCCTCTTACTGCTCTGAAGCCGCGCTGTGTTTGTTTTAAAAGGGGACACAAGGTGACCTAAAAGATTTGGGATAAGAAAAACTATAATTTATTACTGTTATAATTGGCATCTGCTATCACATTCATTAGAGAAGGTGAAAAATGAATATTTATCAGCTCAGCAAAAAGCACTGATGGTGTTCAATGGTGCACACTTCATCCTAACCATGTTGTCACTTTCAAATGTACTTAAGGTTATAATTCTACCACTTGAACCTTTGTATGCGATTGTGTGCCTCGATTTACATCTGTTCCAAAAGTGGCATACAATGATTTTAATGCATTTTCAGTATGAAACTGTGCCAAGTGTTGTGGTTAGTCATCTCCATTTCAGAGAGGCCGGCACACTCCGTACTAAAACTTCACAAAGGTTGCATATTTCTATTTTTTAACTTTTTAACTGTAAAAGAAAAATCTATCACAGAATATGATACAACACAGAAAACTCTAAACCCACAGAGGTGAGGTCACTGAAGTCATCGGAAGCAAAGTCAAACACTTTCCTTCATCTTCTTCTCTTCGTCCTTTATGGTTTAAATAGAGTATAATTTAATTATTGAATCATTTATTTCTAAGGACATCACAGCTATAGAGTTGCAATGCCAATTTGGTTACTGTTAACAGCATTGAAGGTCATATATTTGGAGTAATTGTTACTCAAAGTCTGTGTAATTATATCGTTGAATAGCCAATTAAAATCCCTGTTAGAGGTTCAGATATTCCATCTCTCTGTGGACTTTCTTTGGTCTTGTGATTCCTTAAAGCTTTGCAAGAGTACGCCCCTTGGCACACACACATGCATGCATGCACGCACACAGACAGACACACCACTGTCTCCTCTTGTCATGCTGGTTTAATAAAAGATAGCATAGAATTTGAGAAAAGACAATACTGGGTGTTTGCACTCCCCCATACTGGGGTAATGGCCTGGGGAAGCTGATTAAATACCATGGGAGCTTCTGTCCAACCAGCTTAATCTGGACAATACAGTATGTGGGTGAACACTATAGTGTAGTGTTCACACCCGCCTATACTAAAGAATGAAATTAGCCACACATCCCACACACTCAAGTCTTTTCTTTCTCTGCAATTTCTTTACGTATCTTCTGTCACACAGTAATTATGTGTTAACATCGCACTTTGTGTTATTTAGAGGAGTGAAGCCAATAGACACCTAAACGTACAGGAAGAATCCTCCAAATGCGTCACCTACAGTAGTATGAGTGCTGAAAATCCAGTCCCCAGGTGGAGCTGTGAGGAAGTGGGAGGAGATACGTGGATCTGAAAATAAATCCCCTGATGAATAAAAAGACAGACTGAACAAATGTGAAGAGCTCGCTCAAAGTATTTGACTTTTACTGCGTGTGTTTTTTAATTTTTATTTGTAAAGCTATAGTTCAGAACTGAGTTTAGTGATCATTTGATATTTAAAGCTAGTGAAGCCGCTGTACAACCAATACATTCCCTAATAGCTGTGCAGAAAGATCTTCTCTCACTTGCTATTCCATCATTGTTTGGATACCAATAAAACAGCAGTAAATATATTTTTTTTATTTTTGCTATATACAAAATGTATTTATTTTAATGGGAGTCCTGTACACCATATTATAAGTCTAGTATTCTAATATGAGCAACTGTGAGTGCTAAGTAGTAGTGATACTTTGCAATGTTATACTTAAGTTACATTTTTATATGAATTTCACATATTATAGGCTTCACAAAGTCTGGGTATCTTGGATTTAATTAGATTTAAAGCTACGCTGTTACTGTATTCTTTCAAGGTCCACTGTCCTGTTTGCTGGCTTTAGTCAAGAACACCAACACCAAATATGCACCTCCACACTGACCCCAGGGGTTCTCCAAAGATGCCACGGTGTGCATGGCCCATGATGCTATAGAAAGAGCTAGAAAGCTGCAGCTGATCCTTTCTCATTTCAGTGCACTCAGCACGTTGGGCCCATAATGCCTTGAGTGCTTGCCTGAGCTACATGGCATCATTCAGCTCAGCCACTCTCAAATTCTAGTGTCTCCTCCGATATCCAGGGTAACAAGAACAGAATAACTGGAAGTAGAAGGAAAAAAAAGGTGGAATAAGGGGTTTGGTGGGTTGGGGTGAAAGCACGCAAAAGCATGCCCGGGGCAGAACACACCAGAGAGCTCTCTCTGGTACACACTAATCCGGCCACCCACTAGTTGTGACCTATGTATTCCCTGTGTGAGCCGCGTACTCCAGGACAAGCCCACCCTTCCATCACTGTCACATGCTGCACTAATGAGTGCCAGAGGGCACCAGGTCAATGACTAAGCTGATTTGCCTGCTGATAAGTGATCGCCAGGAGGTACCACAGTGGAGAAACTAAAGTGTTCCCTGAATTTGGTCGGCCAGCTCTCTTTTTCCCTTGCCTAAAAAAAAAAAAATGGTAAAAATGATTGCCCATCTCTGCCTCGTTCTATATTCTCTTCAGTGAGACGTCTAGGGAACTAAACTAAGCAAATAACAAAATCACTGCTACTATTACATTTCCATTATTTAGAGAACATGATGTTACCATTGGGGTAATCACACCCCAGACGTTTTTTAACCTTAAAAACCGTTCGGTGCATTAAAACCCAACTCTTTATCATTCTCCATACGAGTCTTTGCTATTCCTAATGGCAGAATAAGTGATTTGAGCATAAAATTGCTCCTCAGTGATTTCAGCATGCCATTCACATAGGTAAGAGATAACAGCCCCCCAAACTAATTTACATGTCATTATGCAGCTGTTACTGTAGAAAGGAGAGCATAGCTGTAATTGTCTAACTTTTAGCATGTAATTACATAGCAATTTGCTTTGTGTAATCTGAGATGCTACTGTATAGTGAGAGCAGCCTGGCAGAATTAATTAAAGAAAGAGGTGTGTTGTCTTGATACACACCCCCTATTCTCTGTTCACATCTCACCACTTTTCACATTTGTCTTTTTAATGATGTGTGTTTTTCACTTTTATATAACACTCAGAAAGTTGTTAAGGGGTACAAGTGATGTATCGGACTCTGTATTCTGTCAGAGGCAACATCTAATGCCGTCGTGGATAAAAGGACGGAGGGAATACTGGTAGTGATTATCCTATACCTTCTTGAGCTGAAAAGATTTTTTCTAGTTGCGTTTTATGGATAGCTCCTTATCATCGTGTCCCCAGCTTATCTTTCTCTCTTTTAACTTCACCAAAAGCGCCATCACACTGTTGATGACTTTAATCTTCCTAAAATGAGGCACAAACTCAAGAGAACGGTAGAGCCTGGAGCATATGAAATTTCAGGCATCACGAGTCTGCAGTCCAATGGCAGAGAGTCTTTGTAACTGTAGATACACATTTGATGCCTTTATTTTGGCAAGACATTGGATATTAGCAGTTGTCAGGAAGACTGGCAGTATCGGTAATCAATCAGGTCATCTAGTGTCAGGGGGGAGACAGCCGAGCCCAGAGGCTGTCAGTCCATCAGGGAGCATGGCAGCCATCCCTGGGCATGGGACTGCTACCTACACCTCCACCTCCATACCTGTGCATAAATGAAAATGTTGTTTTAATTAGTTTGTGCCTCCTTGAGGTTTATTCAATTTTCACCTCGCTTAGTGTCATTAGAAGGTGGTTAAATAATGCATCAGGTAAAGAGAGAGGAGAAAGTTTTTGTGCTCCCACTCACAGGATTTGCAAATATCTCTGAAAGATTTAACAGTTTGAACTCTTGAAGCATTTACATCAGAACCGTCTCAGCCTTCTTCATAGCAAACTCATGCAGACAACACTTTTAGCGGCTAACAGTCCATGAAGGGGGCTCTGTTCAGTGGGGTGCTATTGAGGAGCGTTAATAGGTTGAGATCCAGTTCAAAATTTAAATGCAAAATATCAAAAAGTAGAAAATAGCTCAAGCTCCACAAAGCTCATCGACCAATTTTTGATTGACTCATTTTCATCATAGACCTTTTTACAAAGCAGAGGATGTGCAGTAAAAGTTGTGCATTCATTTTGGATTTATTTTGAGATCATAGCATTTGATTTATTCTAGCAGGAGAACGGCAACAACATATGCCATTGCAGGTGGTGTTTGTTATGAACCCACCCAACAGCAAGACTATAAAATGAAATCCATTAAAATTTCCTCTTGAATTTGTCAGTATCATTAACATGCATACAAACAACCTGTAGCTGCAGCTGAGAAATTGAACTTTTAAAGAAAAATATTTTTGCTTTTCAGTTTCTATCCCTTTGATGTTGGAACGTATTCAATATATAGGACACACTATATTGCAATTAAAATCATTTTTAGGTGTAAATGAATGATTCGTAGTAGAATTAGAAACATGTGTCCAATTATTAAATAAATAGACCAATAATTCACCAGTGTGCGTCATCACGCAGTTCAGGTTGAGGTCTGGAAAAAGTCAGAGATTTCTTTCAAACTTAGACTGCATGAATTTCTACCACCTGTGTAGACAAAAAGAGGTTTGACTTGTGTGGGTGTTTGTGCATATTTCTTCTGAAACCTGGCACTCTGTTCCCAAAACTTTAGACAGCCAAAGTTTTCTTGGATTTAGGAACTGCGTCTGCATTGAAGGTCCAGGACAAACTGTTAATGCAGGTCTACAGGATCAAAATAATACTTAAATCTTTTTGGAAAACTAACACAGAGTTCCTTTAACTTACACACATACAATCATGCTTTCACAGCCTGCTCTAATGTTCCTGTTTTCTCTGGCATTATTTTCTCAGTCTGTATGTTGTTGCCAGCCCATGAATGATACATGCACATGTAGAGCTTCAGGGCCTTTCTAATAGTGACCCTGCGCCGCCTTGCTACCAGGACTGACGGGCTGGAGAAAAAAATGGAAGCCTGTAGCCGTGTTGACATTTTGGAGTAAGTGATCCACAACAAATGTCCATTAATGGTGTGTTGTGTTTCATGCAAGTCTGTTGAATTCTTCCAGCCCAGCACAGGTCATCCCATCCATGCCAGCAGAGGTGATGCTTCACCATGCTGCACAAATCAGCTTTCCATTTCACTCTACATGAAGGGTACTAATGAAAAATAGTTTTTGTTGCTATGTAGCGGCTTCCCATGATGGAAATACGACAAACATTTTCACTTCCAAGAGCAACAACCACATGGTCATAGTCTCACATCGCCATGATGGTGAATTAATGTTCTTCTAATGCAAAGTATATTCTGTGCATCCCACCTGCAGTGTTTGGTAATCAGTGTTTAGGAATAGAGGAATGGGGGCTATTAAATGGAGTTTAATAGATATGAAGGAAGGCGTTAATCTGTGCTCTTTGCCCCTCAAGAAAAGAACTGTTAATGTGGACACGACCTCAAGAATTAGTGCTTTAGCGATGACTGCCCAAGTCCCTCTTCTAACAGAAAGTTGTTCTACCGAAACACCTTAATTGCTTTAAGGCTGTAAAAACTCTACAAAAGTAGATAAATGAGAGAACTGTAGTGAAAGTTTTGTTCATCAGTCCAAAATACTGGTCCTCGGGCCCATTTCTCCAAATCTGTCACTTGCAACTTACTGTATGATTTACATAACGAGATGTGACGCGCAAGAACGAGAAAGATCACTGTTATTGCACGATGTATGGGCGGGGGGCCCTAAGATGTATCCTGCTGCTGAGTCATGCTTCTCACAGTGGTGATCCAGGATGCTGTGGTGCTCGAGATGAACTTTCATTTTTCATCCGTTGTTTTAAGCCGATATTTTTTTTTACAGTTTGGTGAATTTGCATTGTGGAGAGTAGTGCGAGAGTAGTAGTATGAGAAGTTATGAGAAGGATCTTATTTTCTCTGATTTCTAAGTAAATTAATGGACACTGAAACTACAGCTATGTCTATATGCTGATTCCAGGATATGTATCGTGTCAGATTTTACTGAGTTTCAATGCCCTCCCCACTCACTGGTCCCCTACCACGAGCCAACAACGGGTCCTCAAGCTGAGACACCCCATGAATACGAAAGCCTACCTTTTAGATTATACTTAATTTGTGCAATTTATCCTCTGGGAGAAGAAGGATTCTCACATTGTATTTTGGCAAAGAGCTTCAGATAAATCATGATAATGAGAATAATGTCGGCATATTGGAATAACATGTAATAGCATTCCTATTCAGGCACAATAAGGTTTAAAGGAAGAGCTTTTCCATGTACCACTCCCATTATTGTGAAAAACTCTGAGTCTTTGCACATTATTAATCTCACTGGCTTCCTTGGAAAAGTATTTTCCAATTGTAATTTCTAATTGTTAACATGTTTAGGAGAGAGGATAAAATGGTCGCTGATTGTGAGCCTATAGTCCCAGTTATGTTGGTGTGTGAAAAGAATTCTTGCATTCTCTGCTTTCATGCATACAAATAAAAGCAACACAGGACATTATCCTGCCAAAGGTCCAAAATACTAATTACCTGCTGTTTACTGGGCTTTGTACACCCCACCTTTCTTGGGACAATCAATAATTACACACAAAGGCCAGGGGAATGAAATCACCCTGATAACCATTAGCATGAAACTGGATGAAGTTCATTAGCGATTCTGCCGGCATAGAGTGTAATATCCAATATCGGAGACAACTAGCTCTGTTATCCCTTTGTCTTTTGTCTTTTGTTCTCATCCTGTGTAGAAGGCACACAAGTTGGTATTCTGTGACAATTCATTACAGCCTTACACAACACGCAGTCTAATATATTGCTTCATAATAGCGAGACGGGCTGTTTTGATCCATTTTAATGCTGTTCGCACATGCTCTCTCTCACACATTTCCTATTTCGAATGGCCATACTGATGCTGCAATTTCTGCGACCAAGAGTGACATGCTGTCTTTGCTTGTCACATTTTAACAACTTGGAGAAAAATGCCAAAAGTAGAGGTGATTAGTCAGAGAAAAAAAATGGTAATCATAAAGTAGTGATAGCAGTGTAACAGGAGCCTACTTGTTTCTGTACCTCAGAATTATTCTGCAGGATATATAAACACAAGCCACCATCATGTTTGCTCTGTCCCTGTCAGACAATGCATCCCTTCAAATGCATTTGCAGTCACTTAAATGTATTCTTATTTATTAAACAGGTAGATTTCACAGACAATATTGAAGCATTTAACTTGATTTAATTAATTCTACTATAGCTGTGGGCATTTGTTATATGGTAAAATAAATAAATGAAAGGGGAGATTATTTCAGTGTTTTAAACCATAAATCCAGTGTCTCAACATTGATACTGTGTAGCCTCTTATGCCTGAACATGTTGTTGTGTGTCACATGAGCCTGCACTGCACTGCAACATTACACTGCATGACTGGCTCCCTATGGCCGGGCACAAGAGAGCTCCTTTCAAACTGGGATGGATGACACAAAGGGGCCGTGCAAGCGGAAAATAAATAAATGAAGAGATATGTTAAAAATTAACTGTCTCTGCTTTCCCCCCAAATGACACAAGGGCTTTAAACAAGCACCACGACTTTTGATGGGGGAAGTAGGACAGTGCGGAGGATCATTGTTTATTCGAGCCTGACTTGCTCTTATCCAACCGTAATGATAGCAAATAATCAGCTATATAACACTCTCTGATCCCTCCTTTCTTTTTGGTCCAAAGTAAACTTCTTTATTCTCTATAAAAAAATGGACACCAAGCATTAATTTTCAATTCAGCATCATCTCTTTCTCTGTGTATGTGTGTGTGTGTGTGCTCTATTTCCACAGTCTGGTCACTGAAACTCAATTTCCATCCAGTATAAACCACTGCAGTCATTCCATTAATTTGTAGATGCGCATTTACATTTAGTAAATATTTATATTAAAAATCCAGTTGAATCTTAAATATTGTGAAAATATCTCATCAGCTAGTAATTACATGCACATGCTGCTCATCAAATCGAGTAAACTGTAACAGAGACACAGTGTAAACATGTCAGAAAAGAACAATGGATGACCATGAACCATACCACAATGTAAAAATAAATAAAGTCAAATAAAAATAATAAGTCTTGCATTTAACAGCTTTAGGTACCATCAGCAAAATGTACTTAAAGTATCACAAGTAAGAGTACTTCTGCGGTAAAATGTCCCCTGCTACTCATATTTCATTCTATAAATAACATTATTAATTGCTAATACTCCTGCATCAGTGTGAACACAGCATTTCACACATGTATCCAGTTTTTATATACAGGTCATAAATAGTTTCACACTCAAAGAGTTATTCATGTGAGATTATGTGAGACGTTTAGAGCGGTAGAACTGTTAACAACTCAAGTGATTTCATCTATAACAATGTGCCGTATTTTTTTTTTTTTTAAGTTAAAAGTTTAGTCTCTTTCAGGAAGAATCTGTGACTAGATTGAGTTTGAATTAGTCTCAGATGGGACAACACATTTACATACTTATCCTGGTACTCTTTCTATATTCACTGCTGTCATGAGGGATAAAGACATTTGCTCTACATAGTAAATGCTTGGCTGATTTTTCTTTTTCTCTCTTTCTCTATTTTAAATGCCTCTAACTCCTGGTGAACCTATTGGAAACCACAGTCCGTGTAAAGTGTTAAACGTAGAGAAGGTTTGCTACATAACCACATCAGGAGCAGAGAGAGGAATCTTAATTTATCACAGGGAAGGCCTTTTCACCTCTTTATCAGCCACTGAAGGGATATTAAAGAACTGCTACTTATAACAAGAAATTTAAGGAGAATATAAATCGTTTTCATTCATGATACATATTTCGCTTTGAGATATTTCTTGGGCAAGATAAAGTCTTCAGTGTCGCTCACTGTCTTAGGTCAGGCTTAATGCATAACCAGACCAGTTTAAATACTCTCCATGATAAGTCTAAGTGCCAGCATTCGCACATACATGGCATGGTGTAGTGCAGAGCCTTTACTGAAGAGTTTCTTGTTGCATGTAAAGACAAACCTGCCAAAAGCAGGATCTCTGTGAATGTCACAACAACAAAATCAACAGTCCTTGTAAAATATAGTTAAAAATATATAGAAAATATTTTCAAGTTGCAGTACAAGATACAGTGCCACATTGACAAAAAAAAGCTTTTTTTTCCCTCAGTACGAATAATGTTTCCCACATTGAACTATATTTTAATGAGTTTCAATGAGAATGTTTCCCACATTGAACTATATTTTAATGAGTTTCAATGAGAATTTGACAAACGTACAGTACATAAAAACTTTTATGAATAAACATTTACACTTTTTTTTTAACCAGAAATATGTTACTCTTAACAGATGTCCATCTGTCCCCCAAAGGCTGTTTTCCTAGTTCTAGTTCTGCTTCTAACTTTCAAAGTGAAAAAGATAATTTAGTGTGTGCCGGGGGAAGTCTTGCCTCACTCTAGTAAACCTGTGTCTTTCAAGTTTTCTTCTTTGCCGTCTCTACAGTAAATCAAATGAGCACACGTTCTCCTCTCCTGAGACATATTTTGTTTCAGTTTTCTGAAAATCACACAGTTTAGTCAGGGATTTGAGGGTGTTGTTTACTGCAGGAGAAACACGGCTTGGGAGGAAAATATGTTATGAAACAAAAACACACTTTTTAAACTGAATTCTGAAACTAAATGGATTCATATTTGGTTTTGCATTTTGTGTCACCGAGCTGCCATTGTGTACGCAGGGCGTTATCGTTAATGGTGGCATGCGATGACCAGATAACCTTTGAGCGTGCTTGTCCATGTCTGGTTGGATTCTTGATGATAGACAAAGAGTGTCTCAAGAACGGAGGGGATGTTAAAGTGCTCGGCGTACCCTTCCACTGACACTATCTCAAGTGAGACTTACTGCAAGTGGACAAGAACAGAGTGCAGAAAACATCGCAGAAAAGGGTGAGATAACATTGATCAAGGAGAAAAATAGGATCCTCCTTCAGAGTCGTTCATCATCACCTCGCTGTGCTACTTAAAGTCCAGCCGGCTCGAAAGGATACGCAACACTGATTACTGTTTAGAATAACAGTGTTTGAAACCAGCTCTCACAATGAAACCAGAATAATTAAATGATTGTATCTATCTATCTCAAAATCTTGTTAAATTCTCCATTACACAGACTGACTAAGGCGACCAAACAGACTCTACTAACAGTATCACAGCATACACAGGGTGTCCCTGCACCTTTATTGCATGCCTCATACCCACCTCCCGTATCTGCGCTGTGTCATCAAATACAAAAAAAAAAAACAGAGGGGGGAAAAAAAGCCTCGATGTAGGCTTTGGTGCTGCCGAGATGAAATCGCAGAGCAGTTAAGCGACAAGTGATGACCTTTGGATTAAATCTCGTCCTGAAAGAAGTCTCACTCAATGAGAAAGGAAAAGAAAAGACCACAGGATAAATGTATTTGCCTAAAGATAATAAGAGTAATACAATTTTGTATCCACATAATGTTCTGTTCTATGTTAGCCAATGCCTGCATCATAGACAGTCCGAGTAAGATTTAGGTATTTTGTGAAATCTGAACGTAAATATTACACAGGAACTGTTTTATTGCAGATTAAAAAAGAGTCATCCTCTTCCTTTAATATACAATAAGACACTTTCTTTTATAGAGAAAATCTGTGTTGAGTTTTAGTTTTAGTTTTAGTACACCATCTGAAGACATATCCTATGATGTAGAGCCATTTTATTTTATTTTGAAAAAGTAAAAAAAAAAAAAAAAAAAAATCTCTCTCTATATATATATATATATATATTTGGATTATATATATTTGGATTGATTCCATGACCTCATTAATTACTCGAGCACATATCAATAGAGATGCCCTACCATTACCAACACAAACATAAAGAAACACCAGCCCTGACCTGAGTGTTTCCATGCCATTAAACATATTGTGGATCAGACAGGAGCTCGGAGCAGATTTTAGCTTTTAGCGCCTTTTCACCCCGGGCATGTTGCTTACAATGGCAGAACACACTATTTCTATTTTTTTTTTTTTTTTTTTTTTGTCCGTGTCTTATTCAGAGGATATTTTCAGCCATTCTGAGAAGAACAGTTTTCTGTAAAAAATGTCCCACGTTCTATAACCACCAGAGCAGCGTGATAAATAAATAACACCACATACTGGTTTGCAGTTTACCTGCCCCCCCCACCCGGTCTGAAGTAAAACCACTGTACTACATCCTCTGTTTCAAGGTATGACAATTTAGGAGCATCTTTTTGACAAGGGTGTTTACTTTTAAGACATGCTTTGAGCTGCAGCTGAAATTGTTTGCTCGCTTCAGTCTTATTCAGTGTTTATCCATTCAGTCTCCCCCTCTCCCGCTCGGATTAACTGGAAATCTTATGTGCCAGTTTAGAGAGGGGTTAGCCCTACTTGATAGTTTTTCCTCTCTCTCTAAAATGACAAATGCCATCAAAGAATCTGGAGTAATACTGTTTGGCTTGCAGTTTCCCAGGTAATTAAAATGGGAGGGCAGCTAACTCCCTAATGTCAGAGGGATTTCGTTATCAGCTTGGCGAGGTGCTATGAAATGAGTCTCTTCGCGCCATAGTCTTAACACTTCATATCTCCCTCCTCAGACTCTGGCTTGAGTTGCAGTTTCAGACAAGGTCGTCATCGTGGGCCCGTGACTCGATCATTAGAAGGTCAGAGGCACACAGAAAGAGACAGATTGTGCAGCCACTTCTCAACAGGACTCATCTCATCTCGTTTACAGCACAGCAGGTTATTTTCACAGTGCTATACCCAGGAAAGTGACATGGCTACCGGTGACAACTTCAAATGTACATAAAACGCAGAGAGCCTCCGCGTTCTGTCCTGCGCAGCCGAAGAAGATTTGTTTTGAGATGCAAATTTTTTTTTTGCGCTAATCGCAGTCGCACTTCATATTTCTGACAGTGGTGGTGTCAGGTGGCTGAGTACTGCTCCCAAAGCTTCCAGCCTAATGACGCTGCCGCTGATGAGGCAGAGTTTGATGACACTTAGAGTCCACTGAATACGAGCACGTTACATGCAGTTCATACAATATATGCAGAGAGCTGGTATTGAAATGATGAAAAGCTTCTCAACACTCATTTTCATAGCTAAACTTAGAGAGTATATTTCAGCAAGAGATCAATTCAATTATTTTCAGATTTTGCTCAATATGAATTATAATGAAATCATTTAACTGTTATATAAAACTTCAAGCTAGCTTAATGCAAAGAGCTTATTCTTCCAGATAAAAAAAAATAAAATACATATTTTCTCACTTACCTCTCATGGTGTCTAGGCATGTGCATACATAGTTCGAATAACCAACGCAATATATGGTAGTCAATGGAATCTCATTTATGATGCTCAGAGCAACAGAAACCCACAGACGTCAGAGTATTTCCAACAGAACAAACCGTTGATGAAGAAATGCAGTTATGAAAGCTGCTCACCTTGTGTTTGGGTAAAAACTCTGAGTCAGATATCATGACAAATCAAACAAAAACGTCCTGCATGAAATTTGTTCTTGAAATCTTTGGGTGAATCAACCCTTTAAAGAGAAACAGGCTCGAGGAGGACACGACATCCTTCAAGTTTATCCAATGCACTCTTGATCCAGTGTTTAATGACGTTAGATGCTGGGTCAAGTGTGCAGAGGGAGTGTATGCTGTAATGTCACACAGTGGGACACAAGTTCATTGAATCTCAGTGACTGTTTGATATTCCAACTTCATGATGAATCCAAATATTGACAAGTATTTTCCAGACACCTTCATCTGAAGGACGGACACAAGAGCTAAAAGGTCTTCCCGGTGTATCAAAGTCTATTTGTGGAGGCAAAGCTGTGATTCAGACACCGTCAAAAAAAAAACATACAGCGAGCTTCAGCCCTCTCATCACTTGTCTCCATGTTGCTTTCCTAAATCAGAAGCACTTATTTACACACATGCTGCTCACTACCAAGAATACCCTGGCACTTAGTAATGGATTGTAACATCTCCAGTAATGGCTTTCTCACCCGAGCAACTTCGAGCTGACGGCTGTGGTTGTTGTAATTTACACCGCAGGTTTCTGGATCTCAGTTTTGCTAAAAGCGACTCTCTGTATGAAGCACACACACAACACTGTACTGCGTTACATAGTGACTGGGCCCAATACCAAAGCTTAGCGTCATCCTCAAAAGTGCCACATCACCAAAAAAATAAATATATAAATAAAAAGCGGCACTCTCTTCATCTACAGCTTTGGGGAGCAATTAAACCCGCCGCATATGAAGCGAGTACTTAATTACACCGAGTTGTACACTGCGAGGTACAGCTCCTTCAGGCTAAATTGATGTTTAAATAAAATTATTGTCCGGTGTTTAGCAGACACTTTAGGTTATTTTTCTACCCGTTTGTTTCCCATCAATTTTTCATACTTGTTTCCTACTCTGCTAACGGGGAATTAGCCAATTTCTTAGATCAGCTGGACACCAACTGGCCAAGATGAATGACCCACTTGAGGTTTTAGAAATAAGCGGTTTTAGAGAAATAGGCAGGAGTGGTTAGGCAAAGTGAACAAAAATGACCACTTCTTCTCTCCAAACCCTGCTTTTTCTTCCCTGATCCCCCCTATTTTCTTTTCTCTCTTGCTTCTAGCTTCATATGACAAACCCCTCGCTTCTACAGCACCTCTCAGTCTCTGCCCGCTTACAAAGCTTTTAAACATTGAGAGTGTCTGCAGAGCGCACGGTGGCCCACGTGGGAGGAGAGTTGGTGACCTCAGGTGATTTCGAGCACCTGGCTCTTAGAGGAGGCGAGCGACGAGCAGCACGGTAGCTTCTACGTTGCTTTTAGACAGATGTGGAGCTGCAAACCCATTTTCTCAGACGGTTGATGAATTCTTTTTCTTCTCAGCGGTCCCACATGTGCCTTTGATCACTGTGTCTATTTTTACAATCCTTCATTGTCACCAAGAAGTAAAACTAATAGAACACATAAAGAGACCGGTATTTTGCGGTATGGAAATCTGAAGGAAAATTGTATCTCAGGCTTATCTCGGATGTTTGACATGGGCCCTGTAAATTAGTCATAGTATTTTCATATGTATTTCCTGTGTCCGACTGAGCTTCAGTGCAGTGTTTGAAGCCGCAGCATCACAGCATAATGAAACAGACAGGCAAACACAGCACAATTTCGAATTTCCATCATAGTCACAGCACATTTAGAAATCACGGGGTTCTTCTTTGGCACACAGTTTTCTGCTGATTGCAGATTTTATGTATCTGGCACGAAAACCATATGCCTCTGCATGCCGCGGTGTTTGGTAAAGAATGCAACGACTCTTTGTTTTCCAAAACCTAATGCAGCTTCATATTTCCAAGGATGCATTTAGTCATACCTCATTTGGTTTGAGGACACTTAACACGCTCAATTAGTTGGTCTGTTTTCGCTGTCATTCATTTTAATAACGATTATTGTCTGCTTCGTTCTCAAACAAATATAATCATGGCTTACACCACAGCACAACCTTCGCGCAAACCGATAATCGCGCGTGATCACCCCACGCAGAATATTTTCCAATAAGCTGCTGTAGTTGCACATTTCAAATGACTCCGTCAACTGTCTCCCCACACATGTGCTGGCAAACAGTGATTTAGATGTCAAAACCGCCTCTGTTCACTACACTGCTGCGTTAAAGCAGCATAGGCATATCAGAGCGGTCAAGCATGGCATTAGTTTCCCAAAGTCCCTGAATTTGTTGGGTTTTAAAGGATTACCAGAGAGTACACAGCTCAGTGCTGCTCTAAAATGTGCAGATTTCGTAATGATTGATATTTACAACCCTTTTTAAATCTGCTGTCTTTATTGAGGTTATGTATCAAAACCCTCACTCCAAAAAAACATGTTTAGCGCTGTCCTGAAAATAAAACATGTGACTGTCAAACAAACCTTGTTGTAAAGGAGAGGAGGAAAGTCAGTGTTTGTAATATGTCTTCTACTATCAGTCTGGATGAAAAAATATCTAAGATTAATAAAACACTCGCAGTAAGCTGTGATCTTGGCCGAAAAGGGTAAGCCATCATTTCATGACTCAGCTGCATGACACCCTCATTTATTTTATAGAGAGACAATATTATTTCCATAATAATTCAGCTTTGGAGAGAATGATAGTGTTTCCCTTTTGGCCATTGAAATAAAACCATTCCCTGAGAAAATGTAAATACATTTCACATATACTACTTAATGTACATTACCCTTCACAGCCACAGTCATAAATAAACTCATGAAGGTTTATAATTCAGCAATGATCCATTAAATGCCTTCTCTAAGCTATTGCTCATTAATGGTTGCTGAAAAATTCATAGTGTTAGCATTTAAGCAGCAGTTAGCAATTAAGGGCAATGTAGGGACAGGCACTGCAAATTAGCTCGAGGCATGAATACTACAGTGTGATATGTGGCTTCAGTCTAATCGATGAATATTCTATGTTTATGGAACATAAACAAACAGTTTCTCATATTGATCAGGCTTTCTTATTAACAGAAATAATTGGGTACTATATCGTGTTTTTAAAGAACTTTAAAAAGAAAGTATGTCTGCATCAAACTGGTTCGAAAGGTCTGTTGACTTAAACAAAGGTATTCCCTGCCAGAAGAGGCTTTCTTTCTTCCTGAATTTTATAGTTTTATAGAATTATTAGTGTCTGCTGTTGCTTGAATTTATTAGGTCCGGTGGGTTATTACTACCATCTTTATTACAGTGTAGAAAACAGCAGTTCGTTTCCCAAAACAGCTATTCTGTAATTTCCACTGAGCTAATTTGTTGTGTATTTGTATTAGTAATTAAGTCATTGTCTTCTTTCTGATTTGCATTTGTTGTGTTTTGAGTTTAGTTTTTTTGTTTACTTTATAAACCTGTGGCCTTAATATGTAATGAGTGTGTTTTTAATATGTATCCTTAATTATATATATATATATTTCAAGGCATCTGTTAAATCTGCTGTTTAATAAGCAGTACTACTGTTCAAGAATTAAATACTAAGTATGATAAACGCACATTTTAAAGAACAGTTAATACTTAAATAAAATTATTTCTTATAATTAAACCACACTTTATTTTTAGCTCCTTTTATTTTGAAATATATCCATGAGCTGATGAAGATATACAAACACATGTATATTTCAATGTGTTTTTTTCTTCTCTCCCTTCATCTTTTCTTTTTCTCCACTGTGTTACCATGGTAACCACACAGTGCAGGTGCAAACTTATCCCTCACCCAGGACTTGGATATGAGGCTTGAATAGGTTTACAGGATATGTCCATATATTGCTTTTGTTCTAAACAGGGCCACGCTTGTCAGTAGACATGTCACTGCTGTGTATTCACACGTCTTTTATCGTGGCTGCCCGTCATTATCATGCACATTTTTCATTTTGCAGTGCTATTTAATTTCTCCTCCTCCTCCAGATGAAGTGATAAGAGTTTAAAAGTGCTTTTGACACATAGATGATGGACGAGACGAGTAAATAAGCCCCACGGCTTTACACACTTCAGACAGGCTCTTAAAGTAAAACTGAGAACTGAGAGGTTACATGATGTTCCCAGGAGATGAAATTAAATTCCACGTACTAATAAAGAAACATTGCATAAAACTCTATTGATGAAGAAACCAAGAAGAAATGCAAAACAGTAACAGCTTTCTAGCTCTCATGTTAAGAGATAAATAAAAGGAAGAATATTTATAGCTAATATTGACAAGTGAGTTGTTATTGTACATTAAATTGCAACAAGAAAGAGCTGGTAATAACTGATTTGTCAGATAAATCCATTGTCACTGACTTTTGACCCCAGTGCAGAAGATATTAGTTAGAGGCACATATTCAATATGTATTGTATTATTTTACACCTGAAACACCATCCGTTCTATTTTTTTCAATCAAGTGAGAAGATCTCCCACAGATATCCATGCCTTTCACTGTCATCACAGTAACTGAGAAATCAATACATTCACATCTATTAGTGTCATTGGTGCATTGGATTATTCACTTATGCCAATTAGTGGACTGAGAGGAAAATGGAAGAGGCCCTTCAGACAAAAGCCCATGTCTAACAGAGTGCAGCTGAAGGACTGCATAAGACGATTTTAAGTAGCAGACTACATGAACATCGGACATCAGAATATGACAAATAAATCCGTTCATCACAAGTTAAAATTAGACGAACCTTGTCGAAACCACGAGGGCGTGTATGCAGTTTTCCACTACAGTGTCTTCCCACTGCAAGCATAATCTTTAGGATATTTTTCAACACGATCATATCCTCTCAAAGGGCCATATTGTTTTGCTTGAATAGCCTACGTCTTTGTGTCTCAATCGCTATGTGAACAATCCATTACTTGGTCAAATGCGTTGTTTTAGAAGAGAAGACAAACATACATATTTAATGATATTGTTTGTTTCTCTTTTTCTCCAGAGTGCCATACGGCTAGTGTGCTGTATGTATAGTAGCATCATATCATCCAAATTCAAGAACTTTTTTTTTGATGCGCCAACCTGTGAAAATCTGAGCTTTAATGTGGCTGAGTGATTAACCTGTAAAATTCAAGGCACCATGGGATGACTGCCTCACAACACTGACAAAGGGCATCAATAATTCAGTATCTGGTGTGCTGAACGCTACAGGCTGGAGATTAATGTTGCATTCTTTGTTTAGTTGGAGCTACTACAGTACATAAACTCTGATATTGCACAGGGAACATCTGGTTTTATAACAAAAATAGCCTCTGGAGCTTAAGGGTTCCTAAAAGTCAGATTTTTACAGGTGCCAATGCAAATGCAATCACGTGCAAAGTATTCAGCCTGACATAATGTATAGAATTTCAACAATAATGAGAGTAGAAGCTGAGAAAATAAAGCAATCAGGCACAGGCTCAGTAAGAAGTCCAATGTGTTCAGGTTAGTGCATTTCAGCAGAACTGTCAAATGAATCCTAGCACTGGTTCAATCAATAAGAGCACTTAATTTAAATATCCATCCCTTCCTACATAATCAATCAAGGTGTACTTCTTTTATTCCTGTTATTCTTCTGACTGTACATTTGCTACTTATTATCCAATCAGTTTCAATCTCAACAAGGCAGCATCCCTTCAGTTTAAACCATCAGCTTAGCTTCTTTCATGACTGCCGGGGAATTAATGACAAACTGCTTTTCATTCGCCTCGCCAAAAGCAGACACCACAACTGCAGTCTGTGCCAAAGGTTTAAATTGTTTGATTCAATAAAGCTTTTTCAATTAGTCTCTCCTGATAAAATTAGCAAAGACTCCTTGCCACTAATGTAATAATGTCACAGAAGTGTAGATATGTGATCACTTCTATGGCATTCATTATTTCAGAAGCGTGCAGAACGGGAACAGAGGGTAACATGTTACATTGGCTTCGATACAAATTGTACAAACCTCATTCACCGTCGCTGTGTCTATATTAGCAACGTTAGCATTGCATTTTAAATCAGAGCAAAGGTCAATCAAGCGCAGAGGATAGAACAAGCACGAGGTGAAACTGAACGACCTGCCTGGCTCGCATGTTGATCTCTGATAACAAGGTTCATAACACATCCAAAATCAACAACATCTGCTAAAACCAAAGAGATAGTATTGGAAAAGATGTGAGGTCAGTGATTCAACCACAGTGCTAATGTTGTTGCGCCATAATTGACACCACCCCCCCCTCAAATACACACCTACACACACACACTTGTGTTTTATGCCCTGAAACTATTTTTTCTGTACACAAGGGGAGGCAAATAATTGGCTCACGGGTCAATTTTGATGAAAATGGTAGCACATTCAAAAGGTCATATGAGGTATTTCCTTATTTTTTCTGCATTATAAAGGCCATGTGTTGTACAACATGAAGGGCATCAACAAGTAAGGGGTAAAAAGAGGCCCATAGGTCACAGGATCTGCCCTCACTGTGCTACAGTATGTACACGCTATGATCTCGGGCAACACCGTACAGAAGACTCGACAATTTTAAAGGGAAGCAAAGGTCAGGGACTTTGATTCAAGCTAACTGATGTCATGTGCCAGGTCTGCAAAGTTACTCGCACTGTGCTGAGCACCTCAGCCTTCACAAGAACTTTGACTCCTCTGCAGACTAATTGCTATGAAACAGAAGTGACCTGAAAAACGTCTCTTGCATCAGTCTGTGGCATATTTATCTTTAATTGGCTACAATGAAGTCTTAAACTGTGATCCTTGATGTATTTCAGATGACATTTAACTGCTTTGACTGACATTTTCTTCATATTTTCATTCACAAGATTTCCAAAAACCGCTCTATCAACACAGCTATCGAAGAACTTGTGGTTAATAGCCTCACCATCTCCTTTGTGCAACCGCCGCAATAGGTCTACTGTGGAGGAATGACAGCTGTTTAGACAGGATTTCTTCTAATGTTAAAGTACATCAAGTTGTTCATGCAAGTGCAAGGAAGAACAGAAATGCAGGACAGAAAAGTCAGATTTATTTCCTCTGTGGGCCTTAGATACACAAGAGAAACAGGATGACAGTATACTAAAAACATATTTATGAGACAAGCATTAGTCTGTTTTTCTTACCATGTCTTGACAGATTTAGAAATACTCTTGGATTTATAATCGTCTCTTCATGTGATGGAGCGCTATTCCCTATAGAAATCCTGAGTTTGTTGATCAGTTTCTGGTGACTCTTGTTCTAATGACTATGAAACTGTTTGACGTGCAGTCAATCCGCTGAAATAACGAGGTGTGGGAAGGAAAGTGATTTGCACAATTTTTAGCTTCAGAACGGCAAGTTTTACCTACGATGTTAACGAGAGGAGATACAACTCTTGGGTTCTGTGAGAGGCAGGTGGTTGATTAGTACACCAGCAGCAACCTTTGTCTGAAAGATGGCAAAATGGGCAAAAGATGCTTGGATAAAGGCCACAGACAGTACCTTCGGCATTAAAATATATGTCACCAGTAGAGTGATTGAAATTATTTCCAGAAGGTTTTATTGGTTCTTGTTCTGGTGGCTAAAATGAGAAGATTCATACGACATTCATGCATCAAGACTGAAAAGAAATATCCTGGCTCTGTCCAAAGGTCCCAAAATCCACATAGATACATCTCTGGAGCTCAATAATTAACACATTAACCCGGAGAATCTTACAGGGGGGTTGTGCCAGACTATTTCTTGGCCAGTTGTAGTAACGTCCTAAAGACTCTGCTGGTTTCCTAGCAACCACACTGTTATGACAGCACTCCAGGGGTTCACTACGCCTGGCCAAGAAATGATCTGGCACAAAACTCAGTGTAAAACCAGGACGTGTTGTTTTTACACTCAGGTTTTGGTACAGATTAAACAAACAAGATAAAAGGTGTTAATTCGGAAGCTTTAGAGGTGGAGAGAGCCAAGCTAGCTGTTTCCCATTGTTTCCACTCTTTGTGACTCTTTCGGCTGTAGCTTCGCATTTATCGTACATACGTTAAAGTGGTGTCCATCTTCTCATCTAACTCTCAAGGAAGAAGAAAAACTGCATTATCAGGTCATTTGAGTGTTTTATTTTTCAAACTTCAGATAAAAAAACCAAACACCTCCAACCATGTATTCATGCCGTGTTATCGGATAACAAGAACAAACTCCCTGAAGTCAAGTTATTTATCTCCCTCCAATAACGTATGACGCTAAAATGTTTTTAACAATTTCCCGTTCGCTCTCGACGGGGATGACACAGCTAAATGATTTTGACACAGATAATGAAAACAGTAAAACCACAGATTTAAGTGTCAGCACAGCTGTTAATTATTTTGTTCTCTAAGGCATTGCCCCTGGGGTGGTATTGAAGAAAACTAGTGTTCAGCATATTTAGGACAGCTTATGTTAATTGAAACAAAACAGTGACAACTAGCTCAGTGCTACTTTCTTGCCAACAATCTTAAGTGTCTTGGCAAATGATGTATTAAATTCAAATCAAATTTAGAGGTCAGTAGAACAACTTAATTAATACTGACATAACCTGGCAAAGTCTTGTTTGGTTACACTAAATCAAATGGTTTATTGTACTTAAAATAAAGTCCAATGTTAACTTATTTAGTTATGATCAGAGAATATGCTAGTATATTTTAGGATGTTTGGTATTATACTTTTTTTTTTTTTATAATACATAGATACTTATTCTACCTAGCATGGTGATATGGATATGTTGGTATCAGGGTGACTGCTGTTCCTGTATAAAAAAACACCAAGCTGGCTGATGAATCTGTCAGCTGTGGGGCAGGGAGCTCTCGCTGTGCTGTATGCGATTTTCATTGTGTTTCTTGTGTTGCTGCTTTAGTTAAAAATGCCAAAAGGAACAACAATGATGTGTCTTGACAGGTATTCAGAGCAACCTCAAACCCACTTCTTTTACAGACAGTAACATTGGCTTTCAGGGTCTGAACACAGCTCATTCCAGCTGAGATAGAGTGTCAATGTCATAGGCAGATTCGGCTCAGAGGAATCCGTATGCAGCCCTCAGCCATGTGTTTCTCTGTCATGGTCAGGACACATGACAGCCAGACGGGACACTCTGTCACTCAGCTCGCAGCAGAGGTGGAGGATTGTCTGGGGCCAAGAAACACATACTTGAAAACATGGCGAGGGAGCGCCATATCATCAAAACATCACAAAACACTCACTGCAATGGAAAGTGATGTTTTTAGTGCTCAAGAAGCACCTACTGTAACTATGACGGAGGAAAGATTGTGCTTTGTGGTAAATAATACATACATCGTTTTTAGCTTTAAATAACTTGTCCAACTGATCATCAGCTAAACCCTGCCCCCATATACAGTAGTGATCATCTTATTGTAGTTACCAACCATTATAGGCACTAGGGATTTTTGGGATTTGGATTTTTTTTAGCGTTTCCTAAAGCAAAAGTGCCAGCAATGGATTAAACTATTTGATTATTTGCTCTAATTTATTATTTTTTTAAAAAGGAGTAAGTGCTACAGTATCACAGTTCAGAATAACAATAGCAGCTCTGCCATCGACTTGTGGAAGTTTACACTCAAATGTGTCAAATCTTCCAAATGATTTAGATATTTTTCTCTTGTTAAATTGAACTATCAAAACATCTAAAAATGATGTTGACACCAACATTATTTATTTCCGTGCTTCTATCAGCTGGTGAAGCTGCTGCTCTCGTGCCTGTTACAAGCAGCTTAATTTAGCTTCAGCCCATTAGCATGATATCATATATGTAGCCATCAAGTGCAGATTAAATACCCTTTTACAGGGATCTTGTTTTAAAACCAATAATATCATACCATTAAAAAGTCGGCTGGAGAAGGAGTTTTTGCATTAGCGTGAGCTTACATTAAAACTCGTCTGCTTGTGAGAGTTGTCACTTCAGCCACGGTTGTCAGAGAGGTTGTCTGCTTTTGTTTACCTCTATGTGAAATCATGGAAGCATTGTTTCAAATATGTCTGCGATTGTCAGGCTTACAATGCTGTGGCACAATGGAGAGCCTGACAACCATTGCAATGGTCAGTTGTGTTTATATGAGATCACAGAAGACAGTCAGCTTTCATTTCTCAGTAACGTACCAAATATGATGTTTGTTTCCTCTATATTCTTTGTAATGATGCCACTTACGGCAATTCTTTTTTTTATTTAGATGATCTCTTTTTTTCTATTTTTACTTATACTCATGTATCTTAATTATTCGGTCTGTAAATATGCAACCTATATAAAATACCCCCATCATATTTGTTTTAACAGCTCTTTTTATATGCCCGCTGTTCTCCATCAGATTGCACTGAACATCTGTTCTGAGAATAACAAAGAAATACCATGGGTCCACTATGTTGCTAAATACTAATCTAATCAACATATTACATGTGTGATTTGATTTTGTCAGGGACATCAAAAAACACAGCCCTGGATAACAAAATTAACCTTTAAGGTATGCAAACACGCTAGTTAGACATTTTAATTACCTGGGAGCAATCGGAGCGCGTCATAAACGGAGAAGTTGCTCCACGTCAGAACCTTATCGCTTTAAAAAGCGGTTGGGTTTGCCAGCGCGTTGAGTTTTACCTCAAGAGACAGTTTTGAAATAGATAAAGATTCTAACAGTGCTGAAAAGAAAACAAACCTCTTCATAGCAATGTGCTTCTAAAACCAAACCCAACACTTTTTCTGCTTTGGAGCACTTAAGCAACACAAATAATTACAGGCTTTATTGGGAATGTCTGACAACGTGGTCATGAGATTGCTTGTCACAAGCTGCACATTAAGTCATCATGAATACAGAGCTGTCCAAATGGGACTTGTAACATATCTTTATCAATAATATAAGTCTTTCTCTCAGACTTCATCATTCTGTCACAGAAATGTCTGAAGCAGCTGTGACTTTTATTTCCTCTTCCTTGCTATCATGTTACACAGGGATCAATTTAAGAAATGCAATGTGTAAAAGAACTCTGCAAAAATGACATTATCAGGATACCTACCTCATCATTCTTGGTCATGTAAACAAATACTAACAGGCGAAAAAACTGAATGCATATGAGGCTTATCTTGACTCTGTCTGACAGGCCTGAGGCTGGTCACTTCAGCGTTTTTGTTTGAGATGTCAGCATCCTTAGCTGTGAGAAATAATGAACATCCAGAAGGAGAATAAAGCATCTTTTAATAGCCTTCTGTCTTGCTGAGGTAAAAGTCAATGTGAAGACCATTTATAATGAGGCAATCATTAGGTGGACCTCATGATAATATTGTCTCTCATAATATGCCCTGAAATTCTCCTGGCTCACACACTTTCCCCCAGACAAGCAGCAGTAACTCTTCCTGAGCTTGTTACAACTGGAAAAAAACAAAAAAACAAAACAGCAACACACAACATGCTTTCTGCAGCGTGCGGATATTAACATGAATCATGCAAATTTCTGAAGGATTCGCACACGACATTCAGTCGGGCTTGTAAAGATTAGTACAGTAGTGCCTGTTGACTTGAAAACGTACATTTGAAATGTGATCATGTGAACAACTAAGCAGAGGATTAATTGAGGAGAAAATTCTTTCCGACAGGCTTTTAACTGCTATGCTCAAATATAAAAACTGTCCATTAAAAGCATTAATAACTCTATAGCCATTTCAGTTCAACAGAGATTATCCCTGTTGAAACCATTCCTAGTTTCGTAATGTCTTCAAGACACAAGTGATAGCAGAGACCAACATTTACATTTTAAACCATGAAGAATAAATCCTTGTTGTGTGAACGATGACCGTGGTGTGTAATATTAATTACAACAACATCTGCTCAGAGAAACTGCAGGAAACGACAAATATGAATGCACTGTAAATCCAATTCTCCTAACACAGACCAAAAACAGACGTATTATGTTCTGTATAATGACAGCGTGACGAACACAGTGAAATATAATTCAGATTATTGCTTTTTTACAAAGATACGATGTGGACACTTGAGCAGTACACCCGTATGTAATTGTTCAGCCTCTTCCAGAACCATGGGTGCCAAAGTCTGGCTCACAGTCGGCGTTCCAGATCATCCCAAGCGTGTTCTTCCACACCAAAACAGAGAAAAACATAAAAACATTTCTTCATGGCCTTGCTTTATGCACAGGGGCATTGTCATGTTGAAACAAAAAGAAAAAGGGCTTTCTCCAAACTGTCACCACAAAGCTGGAAGCACATTATAGTCTAAAAACATAAAATTGTTTAATTGTTTAGAAATCCCAAATCCCTAACTATATCAGTGACTACCTTTTTATTTTATGTCCCAACCCTCTTAGTTCTTTTTAAAACTTTTACTCCAGACGTTACCCACAATGTTTCCTACAAGACCCATAACAGTGTATTTGCTGATTGTGACCCCCCTCACCTCACCATATTCTCCCTAGGATGAAGGAGAAACTATGGTGGCTACAAAAAAGAGGCCCCGTCTAGTGCCAGTGTTTACAGTAGTTTGTCCATTCTGGTGATTCAACATAATGGAAGATGACCCACAGTGTCTCTACATATAAAAGGCTCATTCTAAGGTAACAAAAACACGAAGATGTGTCTTATCTTCAGTTAGTACTGTAATACACTAATGAAAATATAGTTATATTATATTGAATATGTGTCCCCTAAATTTTAGATACTTGACCTTTAACCTTTAACAAACTAGCAAATACCATGAAAAAACACACCGGACCAATAGATACAGACTAGCTTTTTCCAGGGTATTGGAAGGATTTCAGAAGTGGCATCCTGGCAACATTTTCTTCAGTAATAAACACTCTTAAATGAAATAACAGCTGGATATTCTTGCGCTTCACTTCTGAGTCTCATTTAGACTACATTTTTGAATAATGACGATAATCATACATCACTGGATGAGACAAACTGTTTTTCGTTTAACACATATCTGCCGAATAAATGAGCTTATTGGCAAAGTTGTTTTGAGCTTTTCTTCGACATTTATTGCCTAAACACATCTTTATTGAAGAAAAGAAAAAGCCTCCCGGTGTTGTGAATGTTATCTAAAATGTCCTTACAAGATTATGAGACACGTCTGCTAACATGAAGCTCTTGTTCACTTCTTTTGTAAGCTCTCGACTAAAGCTGACTGAGCCCTCTATTCTATCACTGCTATCATTAGAATATATTGCATGTATGTGAAAGAGTCATTAGGCAATTAATTTATTGTACAACTTAACACACCCAGTTGTCCAACTCGATTTATGAGAGTGGACTGATATTAAAATTACATTCTTCAAATGGTATTTCTTTCATATCAGGGGAGGGTTTGCGTCCAATGTAGCTTGACATGGAGAGGTCAAGAATTGGTCAGATTCGCCGGTGTGACACACCAAAGAAGTTTTTCTTGGATGATTAATCAGCGAAGAGCTCACAGTGGTTAATGATGTATAGTATCACTGCCACCCTTAAGGAAGCCTGAGCACTGACAGAGATGAGACAACAGTTTGAAGTCCAGTTTTCTTCTGAAAGATAGAAGGGGAATCAAAGTATAACAGCAAACCCTGAATTTGCCATGTGTTATTAAAAATAGCATAACTGATCATATTCAATGTTCAAATGTTGTCTTTGTAATATACCTGGAGTCTAAGTTTCTCTTGCATTACAGCGGGAGAAGCACCAAAAAGCCGCAATGCAGTTTGTTCTGCCAAATCATCTGATCACAGAGCTTAATTGAATACTGATGTGAAATGCAGGCAGCCAGAGATAGCAGAGCAGGTTTCACAAGTAATTAAAACATGCTAGTCAGCCCATATGCATAATTTGCTTAAACTCATTTATCCTCTGTGCTGGAGCTGTACCTGCTTTAAGTGTTGGTTATTGATAAGGTGATTTTCATGGTCAGCAGTATCTTAGCATCTCAAAAATGTAATTCACACCAACATATAGAAGAGTAATCAAGCTATTACGCAGTTCGTAATTAAGCAGGTTTTAATCAGGTAAAACTCTGAAATAGGGTTATATTCCATCAGAAAATTAAATCAGATCCATCCTCCCACTGGCTACAGGAAATATTCAGATGCAGTTAATGTATAAGAATGTGTTTGGTAGCAGAAATAAACTATAATTTACATTTTAACACAGTGAAGATGGTACAAGGACAACAGAAGGTCCACACCTGCATTTATCAGTTAATAAGCACATGCATGGGGATCGTGCGGACACTGTATGTCTCTTAGTGTATTATCCAGTCAGCAAGTTTTTTTTTTTTTTTGGCAGAGGTGAGGGCCAAATAAACAGCCAAGCTGTGGCACTGATTTGGTCAGGATTTGCAGCCATAACACCTGTTGAGAATAACTGATGTAGTTTATGTCTGGGCTTTCTTCTGAATTAAATTTTACCCTTCAACCAGAGGGAACTGGTCGGAGACACGGCTTGCAGCGCCATTGTTACAGTACGGAGGTGCATGCATCCTTCAGGTGGTACTGCTGCAGCAAGCTGTGTGGCAACCAAAACATCAAGCTGAAAGCAAAACCATATGCTGTACGGCTCTGAGCTATTAATTTCTATCTGGGCTGTTTACTTTGATGCTGTCAGACTGTAAACGTCTAGTGAAACATACACGCTGATGGCCCTAATGTGTTAAGCCATGCCACTTCTAAGCCAGCTGTGCTGATAAATTGTATCATGCAGCACAAACTATATGTTATCCTTTGGACCAGAATTGTATCTGGTCTCAAATATCATTTAGACAAAATATCACAAAATAACAAGGTGGCTGTTCTAGTTTTATTTCTCCGACTTCTCTGACAGAGAAAATGTGACCTTGTGATGCTCAAAGCAGTTTGTGGGAGCGTTCAAGTGTGACTGCTCCAGCTAAGGAGTTAATCATTGGCTTTATTTTGAAATTTATTCTTACCCCCCTCTGTGCTGTCTCCCAAATGGGCTACACAGAATATCAAAACATCAACTCTCATATGTAATTACATATAATGTTGAATCCCAGCGACACACATTAGACACTGAAATGATGGACTTTGTTTTCCCCTTAAAAATAGCACGTAAAAAGTAAAAAGTAGATCAGAGGATGTTTAAAGTGTCAAAATTACTGTAACAGATTTTATTAATATTATTCTGTTATTTTATAACTGCAGTTCTTATCACTTTGCTCTCGTCAAAGTGACAGCTGTGGCTGGCTGCGTTTCTCCTAACAGAATATCCTCGGCTCATGTGTTTAGGGCAGCAGACATCTTTTTGTCTTTAACACCTCGTCTTCTAAATTAATTGCAAATTGCTATGTGACACTGAAGCACTCAGTCATTTCCTGAAATGACTTGGAAAAACCATTTGTATGAAGATGACTTAATGTTATTCACCGAATTTTCCTTTACTACCTACATTTTCAAAGAAGTATTTTGTCTTCTGTGCTGATTTATCCTAGGAATAAACTTAAAGCCATAATGTTTTATTAAGGTTACTTACATCATTGCTATGTAATTGATTTGTAATTGATGTTCCATATACTCCCAGAATACAGCAGAGCATGTGAGGACAACAATAGAAAAAAGCCTTTGGAGATTAAGGTTTAATATTTGGTTTTATTCTATCTATAAACATTTGACACGTTTCTCTTTAAGCTCCCCCGCTGGCAGCCTGGATTACACAAGTTATCTCTAAAACATTATCCTGCATTTGTGATGCGTGTTTATGGCAGATTCACTCACTGTGTCAAACTACCTCTGCTGGGGAGATTAAGGGTGTGTACAGGGGTTTACTGGAAGTCCTCAAACAAGCTGCTCAAAGGGCTGAGGGCTATACCGAGATCCATTCAAGGATTACATCCTCATATCTCCCATCTTGAGTATTGAAAACCAGTGAGATGTTCAATGACTTGCAACAGCCATTTCACAGCTGAGGTGTTTGTCTGTCTCTATGTTATTTTGGGGCTGCAACCAGCAGAAATTATGTGGAACAGACAGGTTAGGGGTCATGCAGAGCCTTTCTGTGCAGAGGTCTTTGGTTGGTGTTCGCCTAATGTTATCATAGCAAGTCTTTGAATTCAATGACCAAAAGAGAGACATTTAATGCAGCTATTGTTCAGTGGCCATTTTCTTTCTGATAGCACAGTGAAGCCACTCATACTGCAGACTCCTTTTCATAGTGGACTCTAATCCCTTCGGTATTTTACAGGTATGAAATTCCAGAAAGAGAAGCAACCCACTGAGATTAAGGTGTTAGATTAAATCTAACAGTGATTAAATAACCAACCATTATATGACTGTGGCAAATTAATTTCCCCAGTGTCATGTCAGCCTGGCTTACATGGTGTATCTGTGAGCTGCTGATATTAGCGGCAGTCATACCAGCTTTGGAACTAGAACAGCTAACCTAGTGGCTGGTCAGAAGCAAAAATGAAAAAGAACTCCCCAAAGACAAAAAAATAATTTAAGGATGCCAAACACTCCATTTGCATTCCAAAAAATGAGACCCTAAAAACAGCTTTTAAGAGAAACATTCATGCACTTCTCCAAGTAAACACAGTAAATCTTACATAAAAGAACCTCTTCTGTGCGTCCCCCTGTCTGCATTTGTAAATATAACCGTCACTCAGCCCATCTGAGCGTGATGTAAGTATGGCTGCTGAGGCTATTAAGTCTGTGTCACATGAAAGCACGCTTAAGGCGCTCCAACTGGCCATAGCTGGCATTTATATGGTAAGCAAATAGAATATCTACCATGAAAATTAGCTTTTCAAAGTGAAAGAAGAAGCTCAGCTCTTCTGCACATTCTGTGAGATAAATATCTTAGAAATGATAGAAGCTCACATGGCAGGTGAACTATTTTTCTTTTTTCTTTCTCCCAGCTGACTGTTTGAATTGAGCAATCTCTGCCAGCTAAAGCACAATTTGGATTAGCAAAAGCCCCACTGATCGGTCAGCTCAGCCCGTAATGGAGCAGCTTAGGCCTTGTCTGCATGATTATAACATTCTTAGCAGCCTATTTCGTTGCATCCAGATGTTACAGTACAAACGTGTCTGCCTCTCTTTAGGCTGAACACAAATTTAGATCACACGGACATAAAATGATGCACTTATTAAACAAAATTTCTGCATATCACATGTATTTGGACAAGAAACCTAATTGGAGCCGTGCTGCGGTTTCTACTAAATGTCTAAATCATCTTTTGTAGCTGTAAAAGATTAATAATAATAATTCAGAACATTTAATTCATTGTAAAAGTTATTATCTTGGGCATGATTTTGCTGGTTCATCTATTTGCTGAATCAAAGCATCACATTGTCAACTTTGTTACGTTTTAACTACTTTACACGGGACTTTTTAGCTGCGCCACTTCCCTGAGACATGCCGGCATGACGAATGTCTTTTAGTTAATTGATATTTAGCAGCTCAGTAATTTTGCTCACACTTTGCTTTTCATTTGCCATAAAGTTGCATTCATAAACTATATTTTTCTCTTAGAATTTATTTTCAACAGTTCAGGTTGTGGCTGCACTTCAAATCAGAGATCCCCCTAGACTGTTCCAGCTGTTCTGAAGAAAGAAGTTGTCCGTCATGTCACATATACTACCGTGTGTGAAACAGAGCATTCACCTACACCAAGGATTTAAGGGTGTATTGTTAATAATAATAGATAGTGATTCTCAGCCGCTTCCTCAGCACAATCAATATGCAGGTTCAACAGGCCGAGACAAGGTTAAAGGTTTTAATGGTTCATCAGTAGTGTTGTCAATGATGGAAATTAGTTGAAAAGGAGATTAAAATTGTTAAAAATCAATTGTTTTGTTTTTTTTATTCGCAAATGACAGTTCCAGTGTTTGTTCCAACTGTGTGGTTTAGTTGTTTTAAAAGTGCAGTCTGGCTAAAAAGTGCCCCAGGCTCTTCTGATCATACAGTATTTTCAATAACACCCCCTCCTCACATTAGTCATCGAATCAGCAAACTTTTTTTTTTTGTTTTTGTTTTTTTTCCATTTATGAGCTCGTTTATAACTAAAAACGAGTTTTATTTACTAGCTTCAAACATTAAAGTGAATGTTTATGAGCGGCACGCTCAGGCAGCAACACTTTTCCAGCAGATTGCTGCAAGGCAGCCCACAGCTTTATGAATGCAGCACATCGAGGAAGCAATGAGATAAATGTTGTGCTTTTGCATGCACAGTATAATTGTTTGGTCTCACAATGCTGGGGTTATCATGCATGAGTGAATCAGGATCTTTCCCATTTCTTTGCAGTTTATTTTTTTTTTAAAGTGAATGCTATGCCAACTGCCGTCATGTGTACATCCAAAATGGTATGACTTTTATTAATTAGAAAAGGAGTTCATATTTCCTGTCTCACCAGTAAAAATCTGCAGCTTTAAAGGATCAGTGTGTACGGTTTAGTGGCATTTAGCGGTGTTGATTGCAACAGCTCACCCTCTCCTTCCTAGCGTGAAGGAGAAACTACACGCACAAAAATGCACAGCCAGTGTTGAGTTTGTGTGTTTTGGGCATGGTGGACTCTGTGATGTCTGTAGATTAAAAAAGGCTCATCAAAAACATAACGACTGTTATTTTCAGGTGATTATATACTCATGAAAACATTGTCATTAAGCATATTATATTCCATTTCTGCTATATTCTGTAAATATAGCCCCCTAAATTTTACACACTGGACCTTTTTTTTTTTTACAGTACAAAACAAGGGGGAAACAAATGTCCTGTCAGGGTGTTTGGAAATAATAACAGATCCAAGAAGCTCCTCCTGACCTGTTTTCTCCCAATGTCAGTTTCACCAGCTTTTCCTCATATCTACTGAGGACCCTTTTCCAATCCCTTTCTCTCCTCTATGGCTACACACCACATCAATATTTTACAATGAGTACTGTGCTGGGCCAACCTGCTCAGATGATCTGCCACAGCCACTGAAAAGAATTTAACGTATGCCACAGTGTTTGATTGGTATTTAAGGTGCCTTTGCAGCACACTGCACACTGTCGTGCATTTTGTGTGTGTTGAACATATGTAAGCGGTCTTTGGGGCGAAGAAATAAAGATAGAGGGAGCAGGTAAACCTCTCATACAAAATGTAATAGATTTATTCCTCTCACTTTTGTCTATTGGGAGCAAAAATCTTAAAAGATTTCCAAATGCAAAGACCAAAGTACTACACATTCCCAAGCACACAAGATATTCCTCAGTATAGAGCTAGGTATAAAATACCCGGAACCTAGATAATATTAAAAAAGGATTAACACATGGCTGTAGTGCTCAGTGACGATGCTATTACCAGGAATAACAGCCTGACAGTATCAACATGCTGTAAAATAACCTAACTTATCACACATGATTCACACCATGTTTAAAATGAAATACACTGTTTACAAATGCCTATCAGCACAGGATCATAAATTAAATGATGCAAAATCACACACCCCAGCAGGTTTCCACACTCACCCGCTAGAATAGACTCCCCTCCCACCTCAAGAGAGAAAATCATTCCCATTCGTCACATTTAGTTGCTGACCAGTTGCAGGTGTAAATTGCTTTTTGAAACTTGTTTTAAAGCCCTTCAACTTGTGCCGCTATTTAAATAGCAGGATCAACACACGTTCCGATGACGTGTCAGGGTGCCGTGGCGCATGTTGCCATTATAACAAGGGGTCAAACAGGAGCCACAAGGTATTTCTAACACCTCTTGTGATGGAGCCACTACTACAATGGACATAGAGAGGAATTACAATTCAATGACATTTTTATTCAGTTATTACTCCACTACTGTTCTTCATTAAATCACCCCTATGATTCAATTTAGAACAAAGGGAATTATAATAGAAAATGTGGAACAAATTGGACTGGAAAAGAGCAGGATCAGACACTGTAGATATGAACCTATAGTGTTAATGAGCTTAATGGATACATAACAGCGAGGTAACACACACGTTATTATCAAATCTTTTAAGGCTTTTTTTTCTATTTCTTTGACACACAAGTACTTCACATAAATCCTGTGCATGTGATCAAGACCTGATCTTGTCTTCACTGTACCAAGAATAAAGAGAGGTATGCTAGAGGCAGTTATTATCACTGATGAGGCTGGACATTTAACCGTGATAAGTCCACAGAGGAATTGAAACAAAAACTCAAGGCCGGAGACTGTATATACACAGAAACTCTTCAATCATAATGTATTCCATATTAGTTAGAATTCAAAGCTTTGGATGGTAAGTTAGCCAAGCTAGCTTATCCTTTCTGCTGATCATAAATATTTTATGGCTGTGGATAAAATGTGTCTGTCATCTTTATTTCCTTTCTCATTTTAATTCACGGCAAAGTAGGAGACTCACACACCATTTATCCCTGTGAAATCCCCGCTGAGCTTGAAAATGGTTTGTGATAGAGAACGTTCATTTGTTAAACATGTTAATTTTGTGCTGAATTTTAAGTTCACATACAGTTTCAGGAGCTTCATACTTTCCCCCACTTTTTTAAAAATGCTATTAGTCCAAAACAAATCAGTCAAAGCTTGTAAAATGGGAAAATCATCAGACAAAAAGTACCATTAAGCTTTGATGCACCAACAGTGGACAGAGATTCTGGGTTTGTGAAGTGAAGCCAACACAGAAGTGTCTTAAAATTGCATTCTTTCTCATGACCAGCAGGGACATCTCCACTGGCTGCAAAAAGAAATCTAATTGTATTGAGTCTCATGGGGAAATAACCTTATTTCACCCATTGTCTTATTGATGTTCATTTAGGAAATTATTGTCCATTTTCGAATACAAAAGAGAATTAGGCAGGGCATGGTGCGTGGTTACATTTTGATTAACGAGTAATTCTCAGTGAGTCTGTCTGTCCAGCACAGCACTGCAGGCTCATGAAACTCAGATCAGCTTGGATACAAGAATAATACTGACTAGGCGGGCTCGCATTACATCACCCACCAGCTCAACACTGATCCAAATATGATCACTTCTGGCTCCAAAAAAAACTAAGATGGCAATGGCCATAATGCCAGAATCAGGTCTTTAAAATGAGAGAACCATAGTTAAAATGCTGCCATGATTAGACTTGAATCCACTGCTACCATTTTGCTAATGAACAAGTCAAATGATCTTGTATAAATATTATTAAAATTATATTTTGTAGTCCATTCTGTCTAGTTATATATTTGTGCCATTGCTGCAGTTTGTGTTTAAATTTCTTTGTGTGTCTACTGGAGCTTACAAGCTACATTTTCCATTGTTGTTACACATATTCCGTATAGCTTTCAATAATGTTGGTAGACTAACAAACACATTTAAGGAACCTTGGTTGAAAGTGTAAATACCTAAAGGTTGATACAATATGTAGACCCAGTGGTAGTATTGCTGTTCTCTGAGCAGACTGACGCTGACATTTCCAAACTGTTTTAAGGCACACATTACCAATTTTAGTGATATGACAAATGGAAAAAGTAACAAGTTTGCCTGCCATAATTTTGCCCTGATATTCATCCTGACATTTTGTGAGTTACCTTAAATTTCCACTAAAGGAGAAAACTGCCAAATGCTTTGAATCAAGCTCTGTCTGTATTACTGGATATATGTACTAATGTCTCGCACAGAGAATGGTTTGTGCAGCCTCATCCTTTGCGGTGTCATACCGACCTACAGCTCCATAATGAACTGGTAAAAAAGAAAAAAAGAAAAAAAGTGGGAAACGTGACTGTGATAGGTAATTTCCTGGAAAGGTTCATGTTCAGGTGTTTAATTGATAGTGCTGCCAAAAAAAATAACCTCTTGGATATATATATAAATATATAAAAAGACAGACAACCTATCTTTCCTGTAAGCTTTGCTGCACCAAGTTCAATGGACCTCAGGGCAACATACAGAGAGAAGCAGGTATTATATTAACAGATCATATTCAAAATTAAACCATTTTTGCTTCCTGTTGCAGAGGATGAAATCAGACACATGCTGGTAAATTTGGTGTCTTTAATGACTTGGTTTATTCCATTTGTTTCTGATGATGACTTCAGCCATATGGCCTAGCTCTGATGGAAAGCAGTTTATATCTTCTGTTGCCTCTTGTTTATCCAGATAGTAATTGATGCCCTTCAATCTTGTCATCTCGTCAGATGCTGTATCACAGACAATATGCTGCGCAGTGTGTAAACGGAAATGAAAAATACCAAATGCCAGGAATATTTTCATTTTGGAAATGATATTAGTCATCTCACATTTGGACTTCAATTACCTCATTCGAAACCACTTAATACGAGTGTGCTTCATTAAATGTCATGCATATGTCATGTAACGAATGAGCAATAAATGAGAATTTATGTAAAAATGTTGCCCCGTATGCTGTGGTCAGACAGTGCAGAGTTTTAGCTGCGGTCAACTTCAGTGAAATGATTTTTATCCTGAAGTGTCGGCCATTTTTCTCAGGCAAGGAAATCTATCATGTTCAAACTGTCATATTAATTGGTTCTGCTTAACTGAGCCGGATCTGCAACATTTCCTGGATGTAAATTTTAGCCTTTGACTCGGATGTATTCAGGTGTGACTTCCAATTACAGCTGGCCATTCTGTGCTTTTCTCTGAGATAATACTTATTTTAAGAGTGTTTTAGCACTGTTGGAAGAATATTTGGAAGACTGCAGTGATGAATGAAAAAAAAAACATGTTGTACTGAGAGGATATGAACTGTAATTTGCCTATTGATTGGCCTGTTATTGCTGTATGTATGTTCGGTTTCTGTTTCAACTTTGTCACTAAATGACACTGACAGTGTGAGGGTGCGTTCGCTGCTGCTGCAGAGCAAGGGCCGGCACATCACGACTGCTTGTTTTTTTGTAGTGGCAACATCAATAACAGAATATCGAGGACAATTGTGATCAAACTGAATGAGTCTAGCCTGAAGTGCTCTCATCAGCTCATCCAAAAGGCAAATAAACAAACAAGCAAAGAACAATAAAAAAGAAAATAGTCTTTCAGAGGAGTGGCAGACTGCAGTTGTTTTATTAGAACAGAGATGAGTCATTATGTAAGAGTTTTATTTTTGGTCTAAGGTCTGTGTTGTATATTTATTTCTAGGTATGTGAGTAGAAATCTGTCTTTTTTTTTATAGCAAGTAATGTTAAAACTAGACACAAGAAGTTAAAAAAAAGCAATATCCTCCTTTGAGTCTCTGATTTGAGATAAGATTGCTTCCATTTTCTCACAGGACTTTAATACAGTTAAAAATAGACTCATTTTTTCCAGCTCATATGCACTGTTATGGACTAATGATGCAGGATTCTAAACATCCTCATAGTTTCCTTCGTCGCCCCACTTTATTTCATGATGTTTTATGTCCAAAGGGCATGTGAACAGAGCTTCAGATCTCAGCACTGCAGTCTGGTGATGTGGGGAGAGAAGTACCTGGCTTGCTCACTGTTGGAAGTGGTCGGTCTTTAGGGGATCGCAGGAAGAGAGCGGGGAATAAGGTTTTGATCAGGACCAGCTGTCACTTCTGTCCTCAACTATTCTGTTCAAGCCCACAGTCCTGCAGAAGTACAAGTATAATGGGCTTATTTAGAGTGGGGAGGCTGCTGTGTTTTAATTAGTTTCACATTTTATTTATTTATTTCTTTTTTGCCATTCAACAGACGTGGTTTACTTGTCGCTAAAGCTAAATGTACTCAGGAGTATTAATGTAGATTAATAACATTATTTATTTATGACTGGATCATTTGGTTTAAAATCACACTTCCAGGCTCAGAAATTGATTTATTCCTGAGAGATCTGTAGGTGACTTTGTGTACTGTAGGTGAGATGATGGACTCAAAGATGCAGTCTGTGATCCATCAAGGTCCAGGACACTAGAGGAAACAGTACTGTGGCACACTTAAGGGAGATTTAAAGATGTAAAACAAGGATATTCAATTAGAAATTCGCTTGGGCCAGATTTAAATCCAGGAAATGTAGACAGGCCAGATATTTTCAGCAGTCTATTTAAAACCTTTTTTAGAAAAAAAAAAAACTGAAAAATATGTGCTGTTTAGTCTGTGGACTCACTGACTGCTATAGACATAACAACGACTTTTTTTTAGTTCTTCTAAGAGTGTTTTAAAAGCATCGGCAGCTAGAATTTCAAGCCTGCAAATAGCTGACATCCCAGACAGGTACATTTTTAAAAGTGGATGTCTCACTAGTGTTAATGAATCATCATATACCTCATTCACATGGCCAGCATGCATTCTTTCATGCTTTCAAGTCCACGAATGGCATTTTCTTCTTTGCAAAGATCCAGGATACAGAAAGGGAAGCTGCTGTAGCTCTCCTATGGTCTGTGCATGACGACACCCGTGTAAAACAGTCCGGATCACAAGACGCAATCAAGCTCTGCACTTTAACATCCCTCTCCTTGGATCCCTCAGGAAAGTTTGTCTGGAGATTTTAGTGTTTCTCAATGCAGCGTTTTAGAATATTATATAATTGAATGCACTCATTGCAAAGGCATTGGTTTTGGGTTTTGAGATTGCAGTTAACATTAAAAGTCCAGACAGTATTAAAATGATGCCCACTCAAACCAGCGAGAAGAGCCAAAAGAAAAATTTGAAATACACAAGACCCTAAAACCGGTTAACCAAAACAGTTCAAACTCTGACGGAATATTTTGTGGCCATAAAAGATCCCATCACTCATAGCAAGAAGTTGATTGAGAAAAGAGCCTTCAAGACAACCATTGTTGACATTTACCTGACAGCAACTGTTGATGATGATGAAATGCAAACCGTCAGAGGTAGAAGTCGGGTGAGAATGTTATAGCTCTTTGATTTTAATGGGGTGGACAAAGTATTGGAAATTCTCAGCATGATGAAATTCAGTTCAACGGCACCACAGATTACAACCTCCACAACGACAATGTTTCACAGTGAAACATTGTAGCATGCTGTATTGGACTGCAGACTATTAGACTAGTTTTAGCTATATGTGTACCTAATAAACGGGATTGTATTGATGAATACTGGATATATGACTCAGCAGGAACCATGAAAAGCAAAGAAACAGATTGACTGGTTTGGGAATAAATGTGTGTAGAATATGAAGTACACTGATTGGAAAAGGAGGTGTGAATGAAAAGTGTTAGAGCGAGGTGGCCTTTCTGCCAGAGCTTCATTACGGGTCCAATCTATAACTTAAAGAATGTGAAGATAAAATGGATCAGAAAGATATGATGGAACATGTTGCTGCTCTGTCGCCTTTAAAGGGACAGTTCACTCTAAAATGTTTTGGTGTGACTTGCCTTTGCTCAAATATAATGGAACTAGATGGCACTCACCATCACGCTTGTGGTGCTGAAAGCGCCAACACAATTAAAACTCAATAGTCTTTTTCCAGAGACATTTGGTTACCTTGTTGTGAACAGTTTCATCTAGAAACTATTTTGTAGGAACTCACACCAAAACACTCCAAATCTAGATGGAGAAATAGCACTATAGTTAAGAGGAAAATATGTAATCTTGAGTCTAATCGTATTATTTTATACTTTTATAAATAAAGTTGTATTAACAGAGAATATTTGTGTAGAAAAATCAGCATCAATCCTACAGTAGGCCTTTGTAACTCACATAATTAGATCCAGTATAGTGTCAAAGCAAGCCCACCTGAAGTATTTTTTTCCTCTACAGCCCAGTGGTGAGGTCAGCATCAGGTGAGAAAAACAAAAACAAAGCAGACTCCCCACCATTACCCGAGTGTGATCCGATCACTGAGAATGGCAGCATACACTCACAGTTTGTTTTCCTCCACAAAGTTGCACCTTGCCCGTTACAAAACAATAGCTCCCACTCCATAAGAGACCCACCAAGACCCTTAGCTGTGGCCCGTAGGCCTGTTTTCCTTCATGTGTGCCAAACATGTGCACATCTACTTGTGGAGAGCTGAGTGAAGAATGATTCACTTGACTAATGGTTTTATTTTTTTTCACCCAAGTTCTCAGGAAACCAATGTCTTTGTTCTACGAGCTTCTGTAATCGCAGACATGTCACTCAGGGTGTCATAATAGGATTGTTCATTGCAAACTAACCACAGTATCTCTCACTTCAAATGTCTTGACTTGACTGTTGTTGATGAATTACACCCTCGATTGATATTTGCAATCGGACTCAGTAACACCTCCAATACAATTACCTGCCTGTACTGATAGCTTAGGCTGGTTTACTGAGAAGATGCTCATACTTAAAATGAATTCAATGTCTTCCAACGGCTTCCTAACACAGGGATTAGTCTCTCTTGCTGGGTCAGTATTGACAGAAAACGAACAAACAAACTAGAAAAAAATAAATTGACATTTATACATCATCGGATTATTTTATTTTTTTAGGAATTATTCAGAGGATTACAGTAGTCTGCCCACATTATCAGCACCAACTCCAAAATGTGCTCTCTGAGGACTCTGGAGCTTATTATGAGTGCACTCCTTTAGAATAATTGATTGTATTTGACATGACATGGAGGAAGCTCGGCGGATTGATACTCTGCTGCAGAGTCGTGATCAATCCAAATGAGAGACTGGGGGAGCTTTTATTTCTCTGCCAGAGTTTATTAGACAGAACTTTAACTTCTCTGGAGAAACGATTTTCCTCCAGAAACAGCTTGGACCTATTAGTATCTGGGAATGTAAATTAGCGTGATCCCTCACCTCATCATGCCTCAAAATATTCCCCGTACTCTAGTTTGACAGAACGTAATGAAACATTGAGTTAAATGCTTGGGCATGTTCCAGATTACTTTCGCGAAGGGCGCTTAGGCATGAAGAGTTGTGATTATCTGCGAAGATTAGTTTCTGTCTTAACAAACACGAAAATTTGCTGTGATTTGGTATACTGCACGTTCTGAATGATGAATAAACCTTTAGAGACGTCTGGACATGCTCGGGATCTGAGTTTCATGTGGAGTGGGTGTGAAATGGATTTCCTTCCTAAGTTAAAGTACACGGCCACAAAAAGATTGGTGAAATTTATTTTTAAAAGGTTGATTTTCTCCTTTATTATTTATTTGTTTGACATGTTTTAGCTACATTTAATGGATCTGCTTGCAAGGGAATTTGTCAGCATTTTTACGAATTATAGAACGGTAATGAGACTGCATTCAGATGTTTTCCTGGGAAATTTAATGGGTCTCGACTGTTTTCTGTTCAGTGAAGTATCACGGAGTCACATTCTGCATGAGCTGATATTAGTCTGTCTGTATTATTTACTCGCATCTATTATATCTCTCATTGCAACAAAGGCAATTGTCTTGTAGGCATACTGTAGCATGCCTCTCACAGAGAAGCAAACTGTATTCCAACGGGTAGAAGAACCATTTAAAGGTTAAAAGTTACTCCACGATCCAAGTATGAGGCACCTTCATCTTCATGCTTCTGTTTTGTATGTAAATATAGCTTTGGACATGTGATGAAATGTGAGAAAGTAAATGTTATGTGGTATGTTCTCAGTCTGAGGAAGTAAACAGCAGATGGTGCGCAGGGCCTCTTTAGCACTATGGATTTTATTTACCTACCCACCTGAATGACCTGTGTTGAGCTGCAGCTGATGCAGGGAGAAAAGAAAAAAAAAAAAAAACGCTTAGAAAAAAATGAGACCTAACAGTTTGCTCTTGTTTACTCCAGTTCCACTAGATTGCAAGGCCAGAGGAGTCATTTACCATGCACAGAGAAATTAGCTTGTTTATCAGCGTTTTGATTTCCGTCCCGCCCCGCCGTCCCTCTGACATTTTAGACGTACATGATCCATGACTGATTCCCAATCAAAATGAAGCCTCAGTAACGAAACAAAGTATTTGGCTTGTGCAGTATTCATTGTTTCATAATTAAATATATGATAATTAGCATTCAGCCCAATGAGGACAGTAGCTTGTTATGTGCATGCCTTCAAAAAGGTAACCTTGAACACTCTACATCTGTCCTGTCAATTGGATATGCTCCAAAGATGCACGGCACATTACCAGTGAGACGCTGCAGCTCATGTCCATACAGTAGGATGCCGGTTGTTTCAAGGTGATTGGCTGTAGTATGTTTTTTTATTGCCATACATGGCGATGCTGCACCCTCAGACCACCTACTGTACTTTGGAGTTCAGTTAAATGGCAGACAGAGTTGAAGTCCTTGAAAAGGTTACAAAAATCTTTAGCCATTCATTACTGCGAGTCAGGAAGTGGAAAGTGATGGAATATAATGAAAACGAATACTCTTTCTAGTCACTATGCTATCTGTAGATATGTTTAATATCCCATTACAGGCCCAGAAGTAACCACAGTTCTATACTGTCAAGAGACAAACATAATCCGGAGGGAAATTACCCATCAGGAAGGCAATACTGTTACTGAGATGCAATTACCAGGCCACTTGTGAGACTTTCAGCCCAGTATCCATGGGTGCATGTGTGTGTGAGGGTGGTCGATATGTGCATAACAGCTCTTATGTTTTGCAGAGTAAATTGGATTCTTTGCTGGAGAACAGTTAATTTAGAATATGTCCAAGATGCAAATGATTGATGTGACTATATCGTTACAACTGTAGGTTTTGGGTGCAGGGCAGCCTAATGGAAAAAATATTGCAGGGAGAAGGAAATAGCTTTTATCATAGAATTTATGGAGAATTTTCCTGCACTAACTCTGTGAGACTCCAGATGGAATAATTTAGATTTTTTTTGGTTGGCTGTTTATATATTAATTTCCAAGCAAATATTACTTAATTTGTGGAGGCAAAAACAGTGTGCATGGTTAAATTCTGCCTCACTTTACATTATAAATTAGATTGCGGTCGCTCCTGTGCTGTTAGTAGTTAAATAAACTGCATGTCTCACAGAGGATTTAATGTACCAATTTAGCACTGAATCACATAGCCTACAAACAAAGAAAACTGCACGGATTGGAATGAACATCAGTGTAAACATTTGATAAGGATTTGCTCCAGGCAAATGCTATGCTTTATTATTGATACAAAAATAGAAACCGTAGAAACAAGACTTGCTCCTGTGCGTATGATATACTTGCCTCTGAACCGACATATCCTGCAACTCATTCTCACCGACCAAGTTGAACATAATATTCGTGGCAATGGCAAATGACTTCCCGTTATCCCCAGGATACATTTCTCAAGTCGGCGACATTTCTATTGTACTACAAATTATCACCTTGAATCTGATAATTAATCACTGCTGCCTTCAATGAACGGCCCCTAACCTTAAACATGGTACAGAGAGGAGAAGAAAAGAGCTGCCTGCACCCATTGCATTGAAAGTGCATGTGCTTAAGAAATAAAACTGCCTGCACAGAGTGTGAGTCTTGCATGCATAATAAATGTATGACAAAACAATACCCCAGGCACCCCAGTATTAATGATATGCAGCAAACTCATTATTAAAGTTCCCAAACAGCTCCTGGAGTAACACAGATGGAGTCAATTAAGCAATGAGCATACTTGCTTGCCTGCCGTTTCATCTTCTTTCTTTTATCTCTTGCATATTACTCCATGGATGTAATTAGCTGTATGTTTCTCCTCACAACATAATGTCCAGTGATAATAACAGTTATTTTCACTTGTAATTTCAAATAATGTTCTGCTTAATAAATGTACCAAATTTGCTTGCACTGTGTCCTTGGGTATTTCGTTTGTACGGGAAGAGGTTCTAAGGATAATACTGTGCTAAGCTGCTTTTGTCTCTTCTCCTGTTTATGTTCCCAGAGACCTGATGCCTTCAACGCTGGAGGGGCAGATCACCATGGAGAAGACGCCCAGCTACTTTGTAACTAACCATGCCCCAAAGCGCATCCACTCCATGGCCAGGGACATCAAGCTTATTATTGTGGTGCGTAATCCTGTCACTAGAGCCATTTCAGACTATACACAGACTTTGTCTAAGAAACCTGAGATCCCAACCTTTGAGGTTCTGGCTTTTAAGAACCGGACGCTGGGACTTATAGATGCCTCATGGAGTGCGTTGCGTATAGGAATATATGCGCTCCACTTGGAGAGCTGGATGCAGTATTTCCCTCTTTCCCAAATGCACTTTGTCAGCGGGGAGAGGCTCATTGTGGATCCCGCAGGCGAGATGGCCAAAGTGCAGGACTTCTTGGGACTCAAACGGATCGTCACAGACAAACACTTTTACTTCAATAAAACTAAAGGATTTCCGTGTCTGAAGAAGCCAGAGGACAGCAGTACTCCCAGATGCCTCGGCAAGTCTAAAGGGAGAACTCACCCTAAAATTGACCCGGACGTCATTCGGCGACTGCACAAGTTCTACAAACCCTTTAACATGATGTTCTACCAAATGACCGGCCAGAACTTTGAATGGGAGCTGGAAGAGGACAGTGAATCTCGTAGCTCTCAGGACTAGTAGACTGCGGCATGGCACGGCGCAGCCACACCACCAGCCTTCTAAAAAAAAAAAAAAAAAACTGAAAAAAAACAAACTACTATTGTCTCGCTTCGTCTTCAGAGAGTGCTTGAGCACGCCAATCAATCATGGCTGTCTTTGCAGTGTCTGTATCCATTAGCAAGAGTTTACTGACATGCTTTTTCTCTCCCTTCAATACTAATGTTGTTGATGATGGCAAATCATTATTGTATATACTAAACATAAAATATATTTATATTTGTGAAAAGGAGATGATTTATTCATTTTGTTTTTAAAGCATAGAGCTGATATAAAAATCCTGTTGACTATGGCAATGCATGCGATGAGTTAAGTGTCCTTACCTCATGAGCCCTAAGGGTAAACTCTGCCTGTTTTTTTTTTTCTCCCTTTACTTTCCTGCAGTTTGTTGCCCTCACACCCACTCACCAGCATTCAGTACAACAAGATACTCTATTTCAATGGCTCAGGCCATGAAGTGCTCTGTAATATGTCTTTTCACATTGTCCTGCTGCTTTAGAAGAAAGAGAAAAGAGAAAAATGATAGACATATAGTACAGTGATCTTTTGACATATGCTCATCTTTTTAGTTGTCCATCTTTTGAGTGGAGACAATCCTTTTTTTTTGTCAGTCTAAGTTTACCAAAGTGTTCATTTACTCAGTGCCAGTATTCTGGTTGCTCTGCACTCATTAATTGCACACATATTCAATAAGAGAGCTGATGTAAAGTGGCCACCATTCAATAATTGGATTGTTTCACTGCATTGTTGAACATTAGCATACTGATGACCATGCACTCAGATGTGGCGCACTATCAGTGGTTTTGGCATAATTTGACAAATGGATCCATGTACTACAAATATCAAGGGTTAGAAATGGATCAAATAGTTCTTTATCTTGACAGAAACAATTTCCTGTCGCCAAAACGCACCCAAAATATCAGTTAACTCTTGCGGTCCTCGGATGTTTGCCTCGTGACCCCTCTTCTTGTCACAGTAATCCATGTCAACAAGGGTGAAGAACAACACCGGAAAGACTGAGCAGAAGTTTGTTAACAAACATCTGCTACAGCACGGTCTTCTGTCGTTAGAGATTAATGGTGTGTTAAATAAACCGCTGCTGCTGGAACAATGTCAATGTCAGAGAGAATTTGCTGTCAAGAAAAAAAAGCTACATACATGCCCAGGTAAATTACCAAGCCATTACTGTGTGTACTTAACTTGAATGAGATGATGCCTGCCAGTGAAATGTGCTGTAACCAGAGGTTTACTACCAAACACTTGTGATCAGCAGGACGAACCGGGACGGATGCTTCTGTTGAACAGGGTTTTTGCTGTGAAATGCTCCTTTTTACTCATGCAATGAAATAACAACATGATCCATCATCTTTTCTTTATTATTCTGCATAACCCACTGTGCGTCTGTCTGTTGTCTCTGGACTTTCATCAATTGAGACAATCAATACAGTCAATGAGTCAATAAATACAGTCTGCTACACATCACTGGTTGCTACAGCTATGATGCATTGCTCTGTTAATCCTCCCTGTTCTCTGGCCATGGATGGCTGGATTGGTTCACTCTCTGCAGACCTCTCTGTCACCCTGGGGAGGCCGGCACCAGCAGCTACTTACACAGAGCAATTGATTCAATCAAAGTAAGCACTATACTGCCCTTTGTAGCACCAAGCCTGAACACTTACCTCTGAGTCTCACTATCCCAGAGTCACAACTTCCACTTTGAGGCTTTTCTGTGCAGCCATCCCTTGGTGTTTTTTTTCTTCTTTCTTTTTTTTTTTGACAATCTCTCGGTCTCTTTGCACTTTTACCTCCCCCTTTCTTCTTTCTCTCTCTCTCTATCCACACTTCTCTTTTTCAGAGTGGATGTGGTATGACGTTGCAGCTCTCTGTGTGAAGATAACTGCATGTAAGATGTGCTAATCATACATTTAAGAAAAGCCTTCATCGTTACTTATTAATTCCCGTTTTTTTTCCAAGCCTTAAAACATTTAGAAACCACCTTCCAAACCAGACCGTTACACTTACTCAGTGTAGAGATGCTCAAAGAAATCCACAGAAGGCACCCTACAGTGTTATTAGGACAGATGAGGACTCCATTCCCCATGAATATGCTCTTTCACGTTTACAGGATCACGCACGCATGAGGGAATTCCTCTCCAAAGTGAAAACCTGGATCGAACCTCTTACCAACACAAACACACACACACCTTTTTCCTTTGTAGCTCATGCTTGTTTTAGGTACAGGCGGAGTGCTGTGATACATCCTGTGAGAGTTACAACGCATGAAAGACATGCTAAGCTGTCCTTCATGTGTTCCTCCCGGTGGGGGTCATGCCACGTTACGTGGTTCATCAGTGTTTCCAGCATCAAGTGATGATGAACAAGCAGCGCCTGCTCATCAAACTATGAATTTCAAAAATGAAGAGCAAATTCATATTTGTCAGCTGTCAATGAAAACTTGATAAAGAGCTGAAATGGTTATTCACGGCAAGGAAAAGCTACCTGGATTCGTCTCGGAAATGATTAGCAGTTGCAGCTTGTGTGTTTATTTTTGGTTGAAGGGCTATAATCTGTGCTTTAAAGTGTTGTATTCAGTTTTCTGTTATATGATCTCTAATTATATACTGCCTGAGGGCATAATGAAAGGGTACAGCAAGCTCACTTTGAACCAAACCAGTGTCAATACTTGCACAAAAAAAAACCTTCAGTGAAATCTGCTTTACTACCAACTAATTGTTTCTTTCATTTCATTTGAGTGAAACATTAGATGTAAAGAGCCACACTTTACAACTAACTTTGCACCTAATCTACTCAGAAATAGTCTCTACTGTAAATGTCCTTTTAGTCCACAAAAATCAACTTTTGAGAAAAACACATGACATTAAGATTTAGCTATGTTTGACATCACCCATTGGTATGAGGACAACCATTTTGAAGCCTTGAGTTTGGTATTATGGCCCTTGCCATCTTGGTTTGACCAGTGACCATGTTTGGATGAGAGTGTGGTGATAAAATGGTGATATGCCTGATCTGAAACATTCTCATTTTAAAGCTGAAATAGGTTTCTGAACAAGATTTCAGGTGAGAAACAGACATGACATAACAATGTAGCTACACCCTAAAGCATACCCCGCTTAATCGTCGTATTTCACTCTCGGTGGGACTATAATCTACTAAGTGAACATCATGCTGTATGGAAGAAAACTTGAAACGACTGATTGAGACCATGAACTTGTGAGTAAACCATTTAAGGAGGTAATAAATCAATGAGGGAATAATAGTAATTTCAACATAGGACTCTATATAATCAGACCATATTTTTGCAGCCAGTGGAGCGGCCCCCTGCTGGCCATTAGAAAGAATACAGGTTTAAGACACCCCTGTGTTGGCTTAGTTTCATAAACCCAGAGGCTCTGTCATACTGCAATAGTATCTTCACGGAAATGTTGTCTCAGACGCTTTCTGAATTTAGCTGCTATCCATGCAACAAAATCATATTGATAACCAAATTAAGGATTAAGCACAATCCCCGCCTCGCTCTCTTTGTCTTTGGGTGTGTGGAGGGGTGATGGGGTGTTAGAAAAATGAGGACATTGCATCCACTGGTTGCCAAGGACAACCTGTGACTGAAGATTTTGAGATGCACAACGCAACATACAAAACATAAAATCTCCTCTGTTTAAGCAAGGCGTTTCCACGTTCACAAAATTTTCCATGAATCTTAAATGTATTTAAGTGCCGCCCTGCTTTGTGGAGTGGAGATGATATTCCACCCCATTTCAGAGCTGAAAAGTATGTTAAAACGAGGACTGAAATTGCTGCAAAAACCGTTACAAGGTCTATAACAACAGGAACAAAATAATTTTTTTAAATGTCTTCATCCACACATCACAATATCCTCAGATCAACAATTCTTGCCATTTCCACAAACCAGAGTCGGTACCAGGGGTACTCATTTCATCTGCTGCTGCTTCCTGAATCAGAAACTTCCTCTTCAACCACCTCAGGAGAGGAAAAGCATCCTCTCATAAATCTTGACTCAAAACCTCTTTTCTCCTCTTTGGGTGATTTTCCATCCACACTATACTCTGTGATTCCTGCCTGCATGCAACATGCTTTACAGGAACTAAAATTTCATTTAATCTTGTGTGTTTTTGTAAATGCCTAGTCGACGCTTGAAGGCTCTAAATGCCTTTGAGCTTAATATAATTGTCTATGGTTTTACAAAAAAAGAGTGTTTAAAACTGACCAAAAAGTCAATTTGAGTGCTAGGAATTGAGCAGAGATGGAGGTCGACTCATTATTGCAGAAAAGTCCAGCACATATGAAGCTATTTTTACACTTGCGTTGTTCACTATTAATTCAGTTTTCTGTCTTCTGTTAACTAATGAGATGCTGTGAGATCAGTGCGGGTATTGTGGGATATTTAAAAAAGGTCCACATGAGCTAGGATGATTTCAAAAGCAAAAATTTAAAAAAGCCACTCAGCATCTGCGCTCACAGCTATCATCATCTTATCATCAATTAAGCAGTAATCACTAAAAGATAAATCTGTTGATGATGTAAACCAATAAATTGGGGGATCATAATTAATGTATGTTTTTTATGAAATCAACAGAAAATCACATTGGCTGCTCTAATTGTGCTATGATAATGTGCAGTAATCCAGTCGCAACTGAATAGTATTAACCCAGCAGTCTACTCCACCCCTCCTCCTTTATGAATCCTCACAACAACAACAACAACAACAAGTCTCTTTATACAGGATCTGGATCTGATGCTTCAAGCCCAAGATGTGAATTGGTCTTTTAGACGGTTTTCATGCATCACTGGTTAAAACTGGCATCTTCAGTCCTAGTCTAAATCATCCAACCGGTTTCCATTCTAATTAGAGAGAGCAGGTGACTGCAATTGACTAGCTGGCTGGATAGAACATTCGCAGTACTTCATTCTGCCTGGATGACCAGGATTTCAAAACACCGTCCTCCTCCAACTTTCTCCAAGAAACATTTTTCCAAAAAATGTACATGAATGATTTAAGGAGGGTTCTTCTCCTCCTTAGCCTGCACTCCTCTGTGCCCTGTAGCTCTTTTCTTTAACTTTACACAATGTTTCTCAATATAATGACTCATCAGAGACACAGGCATTTGTCAGTGAGTCCTTGAGCGTTACATTTTTGTGATTTTCCGATTAAAGAAAAAAATAAAGAAATTATGTCTTTTTCTAGCCTCAGGTTTTGGTAGAAATGTACATTATTTTCTCCAAAGCAGGGAGAAATTTGACATGTAGTATATCAGATTCATATTTTCAGACTGAATTTTTGAATTCCTCATCCTTTATTCAGCTCCCAGGAGCCCAGCTTGCGAAGGGCGAAACACATAATACATTAGCTCTTTTATCTTATTGCAGAAATGTTTTTATCACAACTGAAAAATCTGTTTTTAACAACCAAAGGCTGACAGACCTTTTCAGACATTTTCTGCATGTTCAGAAAAGAACAGATAGCTACACCCTTCATCGTAGCATAATTTGTCTTTCCTCCAAGGTAAACATTCTTTTAGGTCAACATTAAAGTCTGACCTATGCAAAACTCTATATACTTCTTAAAGAAAGCTTGTAGAAACTGCTAAGAACATTATGTAGCTCACATGCTAATAGATTTAAAAATATTCCTGTTACAGACTTGGTACAGCGGCTACTATATAGTTATGGGAAGGCTTAGTATAGTATATAAATGCAGAAAATATGACAAAATATAAAATCTCACAAAAAGGTACATACGTAAAACACAACTCTGCCATGCTGCTTGGTTGAAAGCCTCTTGGTTAAGCAGTGGAAATACTTTGATACAAATCAATTTTTGGTTTAATTGTTTATTTATTTGTTTATTATACAGTTGAATGTGGCACAGCAAAAATCCAGGTCCAATCTTAATGGACAAAGTTATTTTGGAAGTTTTCAAAATAATTTAACCCTTGAAATCAATTCGGCACCTTATTTACAAACAATTAGATTAGGATATTGTTATTACATTCATAATATGTATGCAAAAAAACTGCAATCTGCAGCATCTTGGCATTATTTCATCATGATATCCTGACTTCCAGCAGTACATCAGTGGTGTCACAACCCAAAAAATATGAATATATAAACTTTTGTTACGCTTAGAAAACGCCATACACCATAAATTATGTTACAGATAACTTAAATCTGCAACAAAATTTATGGTGTATCATGTTATTGAATATTCCATATGGCCAGAGGGGAAAATGTATGTATTGATATAAGTTGTAGTTAGAAGCAGATCAAGGTTTTACATTTTCCTTGAATTGCCTCCCCAGAGTACATGAGGTTGAAGACCTGACTAGATGATCAGTTCTTAGGTGGTTTAGGTCACTGGGTACATCTGACATGTGTGAGGAAGAATAAAATAGATAGAACAAATGAGATGAGAGTGTGCAGTGCAGAGAAAGAAAAGCGTAAATCTAAACCTATCCATGGAATAACATTTAGTGTTGTTTTTGCACTCTGATGAAATACTTTCACTTAAAATCCAGAGGTAATTATTACCTTCTCATGTCACTGCATGAGGCTTAGATATGCAAACAACTGGCAAAAGCCATGATACAATTAATTATTCTTAGTCTCTGTGGGGAGAAAATAATTTCTACAGCTCTGGTCCCTGGGTTCTTACAGTAAATCTGGCCCACCAGGGCAAATATCCTGCAAAGGTTTGATCCTCCCTGACAGAAAAACAAGCCACACCTAGATCTGAATCTGTATCTACCAAGTGTGAACCATTAACTATCAAAGAGGATCAGAAGGAGGATCAAAACCAGCACTTGAGGAGCAGAATTGAATGTCTAGGCTGCAGGCCTAAGCAGGGGCTTGTCATGAAGCCCAGTGCTCTCCCGGCAGAAAAGCTTGTTTAAGGTGTTCCTTGAACTGAAGGCCACCATACAGCACAATAGAAGCAAGCAGTATTCTAGTTTATCAAGGCACTGAAACAGAAACTCTCTATTTTAGTTCTGAAGGTGATGGACCCCCTGCAGGCTGCAGGTTGGATTCAGTCAGATTCATATCCAGAAGCCTCAGTGTTAATGAACATGATCAGGAAGTTGGCTTAAGAACAGCAAAATATTTTTTTTGTGTTGGGAAATCCAAGGATTTTGATGCTACTTTTGTTAAAAATACACCATTATCAGTGTGATAAATGTGTTCATACAAACACAACACACTGACTATGATGAGTGGTATCAGTTATGTAAACGTGAAATATTTGCATAATTGGAATCATTCACATCTGTAAGATGTTGTTGAAACAAAACAAATCCTCAAAAGATTTGGTGTTAAAAATGTGGTGTAATCTTTAACACCAAAAGATCTTTCTTCTGGTGTTAAAGATTACAGCTTTAATGACAAAAACAAAACAAAAACAAAAAAACCCAGCAAAAACAATTTCTCCAGGACAGAAGCATACACGGAACAAAAACTTTTAACTATATCCCACTGGATGAAAACAAGACTATGAGGTAAAAGGGAGGAAAAGTTTGAACTATTTCTTTGCAAATACTGGTTAGCCTAAAAACTGATGTTTGGAGAAAATGGGGTAATGCATTTCACAATTTCAATATGCTACCAAAAACAACAGGGTTAGGGAAAGAGGCTTTTGGAAAATATCTCAAAACTTGCATGTTAATGAAGAGCATATAACATATATGTCTCCATTTATCACCAGTGCTGGGGTACCGCAATGCACTTACTGTATAGGACACTTAACACCCACTGAAAAGGTAGTTAAACAACCAGCGTATGGCCTTTGGATTGACTAAAGTACAATAAAAACAAATTCTTTTGCCCTTTGCTCATGGCAGTTATTTATAACTTTATAGGTTCTGCAGACTGTGCGTTGATCACACCATTATCCCCAAACATCCATTTGTTCCCCAGTGCTGTGCCCTGTATGCATCCAGTATTTATAAAAATGGTTTATTCCTTCTTTTCCTATAAAATGCAGCTCCCAGTTGTTGCTCCCTTCTTCCCCACAGTCTTATTATCTTCCACTGTACCTACATTTCAGTAGGAGTCCGAAAAATATTTGATAAGCACCAGATTCATCCAAAAATGAATATCCAAATTTACAGGATGCATTTTAAAGTGTCATGCATTCAGTAAAATGCAACAAAAACAGTGGATATTTTCTGAGAAAGTATCAGTTTTGAAAAAGATCAGTTCAACTAAATGAAAAAAAAAAAGTGAAATGAAAAACAGTAAATGCACTCGGGAACTTTAACACAACCCCTGCCTGACCTTTTCTTTCTGTTTTCAACTTTTAAAAGCAGAAGCTTGTTTTGTACTTTGTCAAAATGGAGTCACCTTCTGACACATTAGCTTTTCTTTCTTTAAAAGCTTTTCAGCATCATCACACTATTTCACTCAGTCTGCTCCTCATCTCAAAGCATTGGCACAGCTCAGCTACTGTTCTTTTACACCATTTACATAAATGCACACAATAGGATGGGATACAGCAGGCGGAGGAACCAGCATCTCTGGTCTGCAGTGGAGATCTCTGCATGCATTCATCAATACCAATCATCCTGCTTGTGATTCACTAATCATCTTTGAATCTCATCTATTGGGGTCTAATAATGAAAACCACCCCAATGGCCTAACTAGTAGAACCAAACTGTGTAGTTCTCCTCAGGAAACTTTCTAGGAAGTTAATAGGAAATTATTTCCCAACATGAAGGTCTGTTGTTCCCAGGCCTTCGCTGTGCTGCCAGCAATAAAACACCCTAAAAACTCAAGGTTTCCAAAACAAAAAGAAAAATACAATCTTTCAGAAAACACAACCCTGTAGTGAAGTAAAAAATTTGGACATTTGTGATTTTGTGAGGGGGGCTGCTTCATTAGTCTGATTCTAGAAACAGGAACCAGCTGTCTCTTTTGCAAACATTTGGTTTGTTTTTAGTCGTGTGAAAAACTGTAAAGCTACAGGCTGATACCAATATGAAATTTCAGTTCTGATACAGACTGACTGGTTAACTTTGAAGAGCTGTTCAAATGAAGAATTGACACATGGATCAACCCATCTCTAGAGGTTTCTCTAAGTCCTGTCTGACTCCCTGCCAATTAATAACCCAGAACAATTTTCTGCAGAGACATACTTCATGTGTATGAATCACTCCTGAAATCACTTTTGGGACCTGCTGATAGTTTAGCTCCTCAAGACTCCAAAAACAGGCAGGCATAAGAAAAACCTTCGGTTTCTTCAGCAAGTCTTATAATTTAACTTTTACACTGTTAGAAAAAGAGCCTCCACTTTCAAATGTGTGAATTTTGGTCCTGAAAAACATACATTACTATATGTCAGCCAGCACAGCATATGGCCTATAATCATGTTAAATTATATCAAGTTTTACCAAGTATAAAGGACACTTTGTTACAACTCCAACAGTTCTTATATTGGCCGTGACCTCTAACAGTCAGGATCACTCAGCACAGGCCATCTGGTCAAGGGCTTTACCAACAGATGCATTATTTTTCAAATCAATACCTCCACATCCCAGAAAGTCCTGCTTTGAAAGAAGACTAATTTCGTTATCAATCCATGCAGGTAATGATCTCATTAATTCACTGTTGATTCATTTTCAGCTGAGTGGATATTAACCTTTTGCCAGTAATCATTAATTTTCTGTGGGAGAGGTGTGGTATGTTGTGATTGGAGCTACATAAACAAAACAATTAATAGGCTCCCGACATTAGAGGTCCTTCATGATGTCCAGCTGACTTCTTACACTCAAATGATCGATTTATTGATCTCCACCCCCAACCCACCTCCACTAGAACTCCTCTAATCTCTCACCTCACACGGAGTATGTTTTGCCCCAGAAGTGACAAGGGGGGTTATTTGTGCTATTTTGTGTAGTCATGCATGTATTTTGAGGACAATTATCATGCTCTGAATACTCATAACTTTGCAGCAGGCAACATTACTGCATAGCACCTGGTCACTGCTTCCCAGTTTGCCTCAGACTAAATGCACCGATGGCTCTATTGTTCTGGAAATTGTTATTTTATGGTAAAAAAAATTACTAGTCTTTAAAACCATGTATATAATATTCTTCTATAACTATATATAGATCATAGGGACAGATTTTAAATCATTTTGATGCTTGACTTGTAATCAGGTGAATGGAGTCTAAGTCACAAACCCCCAACTATTTTATTGATTTTGGTGATTCAGTTTCCCGATGGACCGTAACGTAAACTGCCATAAACTATAGCTGCTGTTATTAGTTGAACTGGACAGACTGTAACTTCGGAAAACTGGGGGTGTGTTAGTGTTTTGGACCACCAACAAGAGGAAGTTTTCATGGCTGAGGTGGGTGCGGTGAGGGAATGCTGACACGGAGCTGAGCTGGTGTCATGCCAGAACCGGAGCTGAACAAGTAGGCTATACAACTCGGCTCAGCAGCCTCCATGGACATAACGGCAGAGACGAAGAGACCGAAGAGAGTGTTGACAGAAGAAGCAAAAAAAGAGGAGAGTGAACTTGCAAGAGGCCTCTGGAAAAGAGTAAATCTGGGACTGACTTTAGTCGTTGGCAAGAGCTTCGTGAAATAAAAGGCTCATGACAGACACCGAGTTGGGCTTCTTGCTGTTGGAGACTTAAGTAATATTAGCTGGCTGCTATATCTTGTGTTGTTGTACCTGCTTGATGTTTGGCTGTTAGCAAAGTTGGCGACAGCCTAGATCAGAACTAGTCACAGTAATCATAATCAACACATGTACAGTGAAACTGCGCCCTGAAGCTGGGGGCGCTAAATTGTGTCTACATAATGTCACTTCAGTGGTGATTTTCCCACATGAATTCTTTATCTCCAATCAGAGATTCCACAAGAAATTTCTCTAAGAAGATACCAGCAGCTTTCGTTTACCATTGTTTGCAGAAATCCAAAAAAAGAATCCTTTATTCTTGAAATTGCAATCAAGTTCTGTCAAACTGTAGCATGACTAGCACTCACTGTCACTGCTGCTGTACAAGCACACTGCACGGCTCACAAGTGATTTTTTAAGTGATAGTAATTACAGTTTCCAGACTATCCTGAAATTCTTATCCTGTTCACATTGACTCCTCGAGTCTCTCCCTTTTCACTCTGTAATATCCAAATGCTTTTGGACAAGTGAATACAATTCGTACTGCCCATCTTTTCTTCTAACCCCAACCTGTGCTTCAATATTAGGAAATATACAACATAATACTGTGAATCACATTCACTGTTTTCCTTTTCAGTACTCCTCACACAAGCCTCACTTCAGTTTATGGGATTCCAAACCAGAATATCACACTCTTTCATTTTTACTGACTGCTGTGAAAGACACCGACAACAGGAGTCCAGTAAATCCTCCACCAAACAGGGAATTTTACAGAAACAAGACAACTGGAAAAAAGGTGCATAAAGTGTATGTGCTCAGAATGGTAAGGGCTGATATGGTGCAGTCAAGTTTAGTATAGAATACAACATACTTTCTGAAAGATTTCTATTGAAAATATTTAATGGACAACAAAGGAAACGCTCATTATTCATGTCACTGTGGAGCACATAAATGCTTAAAAACTGTGCAAAGATCTGAGGAGATGAAAAATACTCAAGAGTATATCTGAAATAAACCAGATTACAGTGTTCTGGCGGAGGAAGAATACTTTGCGTAGGTAGAGGAAAGAAGTGTGTGTGTTGTTTAACACAGAGACTAAACGGAGGCAGAAACTTTCACACTTCAGGGAATCAACACCCATGGCCCATTGTCTGGCACTAATGAGGGTATTTTGTGTGGGTGAAGAGTGTCAAAAGTGTATGCATTCATTTTCCAAATAGATTTTTTGTTAATAAAAAAAAATGCAGGAATGCAAAATATGAAACATTTCAGTAAAAGACATAAAATTATAGTTTGGATTTAGGAACATGTCAAGTGTGTAAGTCAGACACAGACAGACAGCATTGTAATGGAAGGCAGTGCATGTTTGAATAATAATTAACATAATTATTACATTACATGAACAACATCCTACAGGGGACTACAGGGGGAAGTAAAATATTGACAATGACAAGTAAAAGATGAAATGTGTTTTGTAATTATCATTATTTTCCTGATATTAAATCAAACCTCAGTCAAAGCTGGTCATGAAAGCTGACAGCTGCATCTTCTCATCACGTTTGATTGCTCACTCTCACAGCTGGTCATGACAACAGTTTACATTTCCTATCAACATAAATTTTCCCCCTAAATGTTACTAAATGATATACTATCCGCTCCTGCACCAGCACTACCTCTGTCAGCCCACAGATAAAGTTTGAAGGAGTACACTTGACCCTACATGTGGCAGGCATAAATCTTAGGATGATGAAAAGCATCGCAGGCCTGAATGCAAAACAGGCCAGAATCGTGATTTTTAGGCCACGAGAGATGCAGAAACTTCACATTTGACATTCAGTATTTTTCACATCAGACAGTTGCTGCGATGACCTTAGACTGAATTATTTCCTCCACCCTAAACTAGGAATCTTCTATAATTTAGACTATGAATGCCTTTGTTCAATAAAGACTTAATATTCTGCTCTCTGGTCTTAAAAATTAAGGTCAGCCAAAAGACTTATTGCACTTAATCATTTTTTAGCACATTCCACCATCCTGATCATCTCGTCATTGGCTTCAACACCAAAAGAAAACCTATGTGTGTATATGGGCCCTACTGTTTTACATAGATGGCTCAAAACCTGTTCATACTAGTCTGTTGTTTTAAGGGTTAGATATCCTTCATGAGCCGAACTGGCTTTTTTCCTATCTTTTGAAATGTTTCTGTGAGCTCTTGTGATGGCTTTGGTCAATCATATACATTTTACAAATAAAGAAACTCTCTTCCAGCGACACACAAAGAAACATGGTACTTCCATTCCCGTGAGGATCCTCCACTGACAAGTCGTTTATCGTAAATAGCTTCTTCAATCCATGATACAAATGCTGAGCAGGAAGAGCATTATATGAAATCACAGGGAAGATATCTCCATTTGAAATTTCAAAGATACCAAATGGAGTATATGATGCTACAAGTAAATTTGTAACAACAACATTTTGATTTTCTTTTCGATATAATGGTAAAGCCATAATAAAAGACTGGAAGGATTCAAAGATTTCACTCAGTTTGACTTCATAATAGACATTTAAGTCTGTATAGTTCCTAAAACTCAAGCACTAGACAAATCAGGGAAATTTAAGACAGGGATTGCAGTTCAAGCAGATACAATCAGTACTACTTGCCTAACCTTTAACTTAATCCTTTCCCAAACTTCAATGCTTCTCCAACGCCCTAACCCTAGAAAAGCCTCTTGAAGTAGTAAGTACTTGCCAAAATCGACTCACTTTGCTAAAAAAAGATGTTCTGATTCTTTAGGCCTGCAGCTCAACGTGTCTCTCAAACATAAAAGTGCAAGAACATACACTGAAAACCGCCAACACATGTTCACTGAACATGCACAGATGCATTCATGTACACATGTCCTATACATAACGTTCCAAACACACATATATTTTTGTGTCTGAAGGATTTTTGTCCCGTTGGCATTCACCTGGATTTTTTTTTTAAATTATTTTTGTGTGTGTGTGTGTGTGTGTGTGAAATGCACTTTAAATAAAAAGTTGATTTTTTTTTCCATTGGAACGATATGGAACAAACAATTTAATTTAACTTAATCTTTTAGTTGGCAGCAACATGTCAATATGTTTGTTCACTGGGCTGAGTCTGTTGCAACCATTGCATCCTGATGCTGACGATGCATAAATGATGCAGGGCTCAAAGTCATGTCAGGTTTTTGCCTCAAGCTATCCAACTCCTAAGCAAAACAGTGCAGAGCAATACTAAAGTGAAAAACATGGTTAGTGCATGAAAACATCATTAGATGTATATAGATAACCAGCACATCTACATCTCTGAAACACATCCCAGGTTATGTTAAGAACATTTTTTCTAGTATTAAGCCTCAAATGTTTTAATAAACCTGTTAAGTGAATGGTAACGAGAGAAAGACAACAGAATACACAGACAGAAAAAGGAGAAAACTACCACTACAAAAAGAATATAAAGACAATACAACCTCAAATATTGAGCAGTTGCGTATGTGTGTATGTGTGTGTGTGTTTCTTAAATCCTCTTGGGAATACAGTTTGAGCAGGTTGAGTGTAATGAACCTTCTTGGGATTACACTGCTGCGTGCAGGTATTCCCAGCCTGCTGTCCATGCTGTCAAACAACAAGCAATATGTTAATGTCTTCTACAAATAAGACAATCCCTCGTCTGCTGGAAGCACCAATTTGTGCAGCAGAAACCGGCTCTAAAAGACAGACTTTATAATTAAGGAGGAAGAAGTGGATTTATATGATCAGAGGTGCTGCAAACATATTGATCATATATTTCTTGAAACAACAGAAATAGCCTAGTATTTTACAGGTAAGAACATTTCTAAAAAGATAACTTAAAGAATAACCTCTGCGCCTGAAAACTGTTTGGACACTGTCTTCATTTGAATAGTGAAAATGCTTATCATTTAATTGAATAGGAAATTGACAGTGTATGAAATCACAGCAGATAGTAAGATGGGGAGAGATGTGCAGAAGACACAACATAACTGCATCCCATGGAGGTATGGTAGAAAAAAACAGAGCAGCTGGGGATTCATTGTGAAGAAATGAAGTTTTTGATCCATAGCCGGTAGAAACTCCACTGAGGCAAATTCATTTGTTGCAGAAATATGTGGACGACTGGCCAGAGTATTTTCAAAGTAGTACTACAGTATATGTACCTCCCAATTATAATTCAGATACACAGCTTTCTGTATCTGAGTCATTGATCTGTTTTAGGAGATTTGCTATGCGCAGACTACAAGGCTAAAACACCCCTTGTTGTTTCAGTGATATGCAAACCAGATGTGCAGCAATGAGAATCTGCCACCAAATTGAGAATTCACTCTGAGAAGTCTGCAGTGAACTGAATAGAGCTCGCCACTATAACCGAACGTCCAAAGGCATCCAGTGTTGTGACTTGAATCAAATGGTAGCCCAAGGCCACACGCAGACAAACTAAAACATTTTCAAAACCATTTCAGCTTCTAAAATAATGAAGAACCTTCAACATCACACCAAGAAATGTGTTTTATTTTATGACCTATTTTAAAAAAAAATAAATAGCTGAACAAAGTAACTTGATGGCTGCATCTACGTGGGCTCAATGACAGTGGTATTATGTATGTCACAAAAAAAACAAAACAATTTACATTAAATACATGAATCTGGCACATGTATTTATAGTGCATGGTAATTATAATGACAGTTGTTTGTGTCACGATTCAGAAAGTAGCCAGTATCTAAGTGGCACCACAGGTAAACCAACGCACCTCCCCGAACACGACACCAAGCCAACATGCAGCCTTTCACCTTTCTATTTTAACACTGACTCACAGGCAGAGGATTCTAATTTTAAAAGTGTTTGATTTGGCCGTGAACCAAACCCCATGAATCCTCCTTCAGAAATCCACTTCCTGCTATTTGGTCCAACATATTTTTATCCAAGTCATCATATTTAATAATATATGTAAACAGCTGTTCATGTTCATGATCTTAACCTCTAAGCATGAACCAACTATTCATGCTGAAGACACTCTCCTATCACCTCTGTTAGGATGTATGCAACATGTCAATTTACGTTTTTCTGTCAGCGTCGGCATGAAAGAGCAAAAGAAACATTTTCAAGGTTTCCAACACTTATCTTCCCTTATCACAGCAGGAGACACTTCACTTCTCTCTAAGATTAAACAGAGAAAAAATATTTTGTAGATAAAATCTTGCTGATTTCAGTGAGCAAACAGAAACTGCTGTGAACTTGTGAACCACCGAAGTAAAATAAATGGTCTGTTTACCTGTTTTATTGATTGATAAATGCACTTGGACATTTTGACATAATGCACTTTTATGAAATCGAGTATTGTTAGCCAGCCATGGATAAGTCAATGCCAGTCACTTCGTATAACATAGAGTAACCAATGTTTACACCAACAAATATGACCAGAAAAGACACATTCAAGATTAAAAAACTTTAATGTATGGAAAATAAATATGGACACATACAGCAGAGAGACTGAGAAGTAATTATATTCTATGGAAAATTAAATAAATATGTGGTTCTTTGAAAATGAAAAGTCCCATCTGGTTTCACAACACTGATACAAAATGTACTATTCTACACTATTCAAATTACAACAGATTACAATAATATTTAATTTAATTTTGAATTTTAAAAAATTAAAGAATGTAGAAAGTGATACATTCAGATAAAATGTGACTTTGTCAGTGTCAAAGATGCATGTTTGATATAATTTGGGGGTAGGCTGGGTAATAATCTTTGTGTGGGTGGAAGTGTGTGTTAGTGTACACGGAGGTTTAAATGTTTAAATTTGTCCTGGAGCCTAAATCAAATGTTTGTGAAGGAAGCCTGAGCAGCCCGTCTGTTGTTTACGAAGCTTAGAGATGCGGGGCTTTTCAAGACTCAGAGAAACGCTCCTCGCATACTAGAATGTGTTTATACTGTTGCAAAGTAATATTTGATTTCAAGGCAGAGGATTTATCTGCCTTACAAATCAAGGTTATACTGAGCGACAGAGGATAACTCATCCAATTTCTGTGGGAGAAGTGTTCACTCTTTGGATGACAAAAAAATCAACTCTCATTGGCTGCAGTTTGATATAGATGACGAGGTCAAAAGGAGATGGCAGAGGAGTCTTAATTAAAAGTCACTGGTGATACGACCCAAATTCAGCCTGCCCAGTAATTTCTTTACTGACAAAGAATCATTACATTAGATGTCAGAGTGGATCAATATTCTGACAGGGTGAGGTACCCTCATTCCCATCTCCCTTTCCAAACCTGTGCATTGACTGCAAACCTTAAGCAACAAGAAGGATGAGGTCAAAGATTTGTTCAAATCAGCACCTCCATCCCCGCAGCTAAGACAGGGGGAATCACTCTTCGTTTGTTGAGGCAGACTGTACCAGCGAGGCATCATTAAATTCCTTCTCACTGCTTATTGTGCATAATTCATATTCAGCCGCTGAAATATGAATGTTGCTGTGTTGCAGAAACTCTGCTAGACCGAGGCACAAGATGAGGGCCAGAACCAAACCTCAAGTGGGACTAAAGGCTGAAGGAAAAATGTACCGGTGAGGACTCCTTTGGACAGTTCTGGATCACCTGCAGCAAAATCAATTTTGAATCTTATCCCAAAACACGCAGGGAACAGATAAACAAGGGCGGGCGTTTAATTGGTTCTTATGTGAAACAGTTTCTCATTCTGACTGTGCTTTGCAAAATATTTCAAGTAAGTGATGCACCACTGAGATATTAGCGTCACAGCAGTACATCATAAAAATGCATTAAAAAGTGAATTGTGTTGTAAACATTTTCTCATTGTTGGGACGTGCTAAAGAGCAGTCTGGAAACACTGTCTGGACAAACAGGTCTTGGCTTTCTACAGGCTCTACCTTAAGGAACAACATTCCTGGTGAAGTTTGGAAAGTTGGACGAAATGTATTAAATATTGTAGCTTTTGAGAAAAATAGAGACACAATGTTCACAATTTCTCTTTGGTTCAACACGTTTTCTCTGTTGGACTGAAATTGAATAACAAATATTTAAATTGACACATGTGACACATTATACCAGTACTATCACTAGTCATAAATGTTAATATTGGATGATTTTTTAAAAATATATTATTATTATTTTAAATGTGGTTTACAATCAATGAAAATGATTTTTAAATTCAGTTCCAAATAATTTAATTGCAGTAGTTAAGTGGCTATGGCAAATAAATTATTATTAAAGCTGCTCTCATCAATATTTCTATATTCAAAATGGCTCTAATTACTATGTGTAATGTGGTCAAGGTCACTTGTAGTGAATCCAAACACATTTATGACCTCACTTTGCAATTTACGGCTCTATAGAGTGCTTTAGTGTCCTTCAGCTCATTGTTTTGCTTTTACTGCCTGCAACGTTGCTGTTTTGGTTCAGTCTCACTGCTCTCATCAGCATAATTACCAGATGTTTTTAGGAAAATAAGCTCTAATACACCTACTGTGCACAACATGCCCATCACCAAATGGCAGTGACACACAGTCAGTGACCAGGTGGGTGGAGACCACAAACAGAGCTAAAAGAGAGGTAATATTGGACTAGTATTAATCTGGGGGAGATAAACTCAACTCCAGATGAATACTGATGTTGTTCTGCGTCTGCTGGATGTGTAAACTGTCAACTATTTGCTCACGTGTTGGGATTTATAAGCTGATAATATCCTATGTGGCCGAAAGAAAAGAAAGAAACCAATCAATGCCGACTTAAGGTTTGGCAACTAAAATAGATCCTGCTTATAATAAAAGCAACATTACTGAGAAATATTTGGTATTCCTTGCACCAGATTCAGAGTACAATTCACTTACACCACTGTTGTAAATATGGTATGGTATATAATTGTATTTCTCATGCTTGCAAACTAGTGAGTCGACAACACTGCCAAACAGCAAGGAAGTGCAACGACACAAGACATGGCAGCTGGCTAAAACTAGTTCAACAGCAAGAAGCCCAGCTCAGCGTCGATCTTTCAGCCTTTTATTTGACAAAGCTCTTGCCAATGACTAAAAGTCAGTCTCAGATTTACTTTTGTCCGGCAGCCTCTTAGTCAGTCAGTCCCTCCTTATCTCTGCTTAGCTTCCTCCATCAAACTTCCTGCTTCCTTGTTTACAGCCGAACCACATGGGACAAGGACACAAGGCATCACGTTGATAGGGCGGAACTGGGCTCTTTGCTGCAGTTAAAATGATCCAGTTAAATAATTCAGGACTGGTTCATATCTAGTTCATATAAGCCATGCTTCCATAACCTTCATAACCAACTGTGTTATCACTCAAAACTCAATATGTACACAGTGAAGCTGGCACGCAACTACCTGCTACAAAAACAAAGTATGTGTTGCAGGTTAAAAAAAAAACGCTCCACTCACTGATTTGATGCGTCCATGTCGCATGGATTTTTCAGCTGTTCGTGTTATTTTCAGGTAGAAATGTTACATAATGGGTGTTTGTAAGCTCAGTTGGTAGAGCATCCGCCCCAAGTACGAAGGCTCAGTCCTTAACACAGCCAGAGTTACATTCTGACCTATCTGGCCCTTCGCTGCATGTCATTCCCCATCTCTCGCTCTCCTCACATTCCTGTCACTCTTCAACTGTCTCTGTCAAATAAAAGTTAATAAGGCCAAAAAAAATTAAAAAAATCTTTAAAAAAAGAAACGTTGCATAATGTTGCTTTAAAAAAAACACACATTAGTTGCAGGTCTGTGACAGGAAGTGAACTCCAGCCTCCCATATGAAAGTCAGACACACTACAAACCCACGCACCACCCTGACCCCAGCAGCTTTACTTTCCACCTGCCTACATGAAGGGCAAACTATTTATTGAACCTACACTGAACATCGGCACGAGGTGTAAATCGTGAGGTGTGGAATAAAACGAGCATAATTCCTGGAAATACTGGGCTTCATTATACATATATACATGTTAAATATAAATATGTGTCACATATTACACATATTCACGTTCTCTCTCCGTTTCTTCACTTTCCAATTGGATCTTTAAGCTCCTTTTCCCCCCCTTTATTTATAATGTTGTGTCACATCTCTGTGAGACTTCTCTTGTTGCTTGGCCCACTGCAGGGATCACTAGTGGATCAATACAATGTGGATGTATTTTTGTCTTATTCAGAAGGATCTAGCTCCCTCAGCTTTGCTTGCATTTAACCTGGTGAGCTGCTCCTCTTGTGCAGTGATCCCTACAGAGTGATTCACTGTCCTATCTCTCTCCTACATCCTCCCAAATCCTTCTAAGTTGGCCTGCTTTCAACCCCCTCGAAACATTATCAGTCAGCAAGCGTCGCCTTCACCATCAAGCGCGAAGCATCATTTACGGAAACATTACATTTTCCAGCTGTTGGCGCTTTCCAGCACCAAAATGAAAAACTTCCAAGAATGAAGTGCCACCTGTATTCACAATAATGGACTGGAATTTTATCTGCTGGACGTGATGTGAACAAAAGATTTTAGAGATTTGTTCTTATCACAGTCTAATATTGGACTAAAGCTCACACTTTCAGTATTAGACTGCCAAGGTTTTAGTGGGTGTATGTGTGAACATGTGTGTCTGAGCGGTCACTTAGCAGTGGCCTTGAGAGCACGTTACTTTGTGGCTGTGGCGCAGTATTAATGATGGCATTGGAGGTTGGTGTAGTTGATCCTATCTATGGCGCTCATTTATTTTACCTTTCCTGTCACAACGCTGCAGAGAATGCATGTAATGAATAATATACCAGAAGACTAACAGCAGGGTAATTACAGGATAATGAATGCACCTGCATTTTGCCCACAATGTCAGGAAGAAAACGACTTGCAATGTGCTGGAGGGTGGCTTGGGCTTTATAGACCAGTTTATATATATATATATATATATATATATATATATATATATACACTCAGCTGGGCAGTTGTCGGTCAAAACCACATTTTCGTCGCACTGCTACACCGCTGTTATTTGTAATGATGTATTGGTGTGGTAAACCTTTTTCAGCTTAAAAAAAAAATCTGTTTTTCTATTGCAGCGTTTAAGTATTGATGAATAGATTGAAAAAAGGGGTGACCAGCACTCATAGAGCAGAGCCCAGAGCAATATACGCTGAAACAATACAGTAAAAGTATATTGACAAAGATATTTAGTTTTATTTAAGTGCTGTGTCTGAGTCCATACATCACTGCCTGCCCTCGTGTCTAACATAAATATATGTCCAGGTTTTACGACAAATAATAATCTCATGAAAGATTTCTCAGGTCTTTCATAACAATCTGACATAAGTACATTAGTAAGAATATAGCTAGAAAGCATGCACCTTGGTTTTATTATACAACATTAAATCACATAAGTAATAAAGGCTTTCATCTGGTTTATACTTCACATATTTCATGTCAAATGGTCATATTTTTTTTTACCTTAAATGCCCAAAGAAAAACTCATGTTTGTTAAGACATATTTGTTTTATACTGGTTTGCAAACTAAACATTTAATCACTTAAATCACAGGCCTAATGCTTCTTATCACAAGAATGAGATTCAGTTTATAGACAATAATATCTTTCTGGTCAGTTTTATTTCTGATATTATACTACAGCACAAACTCCAAATACCACCTGCTGTCTGTGCACTATTCTTGTGTTCGCAGCGTGAGAACTGTTAATGATCCAATAGCAATACTTCAACAACAGGATATAAACTAAAGAATGAGCCAAATCGCGGTGGCTTTTCAAATCAATGCATGTTTCTTTTAGTGCAGCCACGGTCACCACTGTTATAGGCTGGTGAGATATAGATGTTTTGTGGCCTGCTGTGCACATTTTGTAGTATAATTTGCAGCAAACATATAGATCATGCAGAAGAACATCACTGTGTGTAACCTTTTGTCATGTCTATTAGAGTGAAAGGCACCATCATTACCCCTGAGTATAGTCACTGCTACGCACTGGTCACATCAAACCGCTGCTGACAAATTGAGTGTTGTTGATGTACTGGAGGCATAGAGAGCTATTCATGTTTAAAGTCCCAATGATTTAATCAATGAAATGTGTGGGGGGTTTTTTTATTCTTTCCAATCTGAGCAGTTCCTGCTTTGTTCTCTCTTATTTCCTGATATACTGAAGCTAATTCATGTTTGTTCAATCAGAGTGGACTGACAGCCATGTTTTCTTTTTCTCTGTGGGATTTTTTTTTTTAAATGTGCCCAATAATGGGTTCACAATTACTCACATTGTCGCTATTCGTTCATGCTGTACTTTAGTATTTCTATCCTTCCATATCAGAATGATCTCTTAAAATGTAAATGATGATAGAAGACTTCTGGTCCTCACAAAAGAAAAGAAAAAGAGAAAACGAATGAAAAAGACGAGAACGTTCCCAGTTCAGCCAAACCTTGATAAGGGCACGTACATGAGGTTCGGGGTGGAAATTGTTTTTCAGTGTGAAGGGCATTTTTTACCATCTCTGGCAATTCAAACCAAAATCAAAAAAACATATTAACAAATCTTTTAGAACATGTTTTTTGAAAATATGAAAAGCATGCAAAAATAAATTACGGCGTCTTTTAGCCTTGAAAGCAGCTGCCTCGAGGGATACGTCAATGTCACTTTGGTACAGAGTGAAATATCTCAACAACTATTAGATGGATTGCCATGAAATTTTGTTCAGACATTCATGGTTCCCAGATAATTGTCTTAATTTGTCTTTGATTTCCTGACTTTTTCCCTTGAACCATGAGGTTGGAGTGAAGTGTATCAGGAACTATTGAGTACTTTGCCATGATATTAATTTAAGGACATTCATGTTCCTCATAGGATGAACTGTAATAACTTTGCTGATCCTTTGATTTTTCATCTCAGGACACCACTAGGTCAAAATTAATGCTTTGGTTTATCAGTAGGCTTTCTGCAAAATGACACTCCCATCAGCCTCAGCTGTTCTTTGTGTTATCATGCTAACGTGCTAAACTACAGCAGTGAACACGATCAGATTTGTCTGCCAAACACAGAGCGGCTGGCATTTGGGCTTGTAGGTCTTTGTGTACTTGCGGAACCTTCACAGTCTATATCAGACAGCTGCACACAGATTGCACGATACGTAGACTGATGTGTGTAATGATTAAAAAAAGACACTCTGGCGAGTGCAGATGAACTGCCGGAGCTGGAAGATCCACCTGCGTCCTTTAGGTCAGTTGTTTGTGAACAATTCAAATTTGCTTACAACAGGAAAGAGCTGTGGATACATTGAACATACTAACACGCATTCGATAGCATCACCCAGATGAACAGAAACGTATCTTTATGCAAACCATCACTACACCCAGCATGGCTGTAGGCTCTTGTCTCTAAACACAAAAATACTCTTAGTTTATTTTCTCTCCGTCTGTTTGACAGACACCACTGCCTGACATATCTGAAACACATAGAAGACAAAATATGTTAAATACTTAAATACATATTTTGATATTTGAGTTTTGACTGAGCTCACCACACAAAAAGTGTACGTTACACATAAAAAGACCTTTCACAGCATGGTTGAGATTTGCAAGAATCCTCTTGAGTTCTGTTGTACTCTTCTATATGCTGCAGTTACACTTCAATGACCTCAGTAGCAGCGAGTGCATTCAGCAAATGACAGGACTGAAGTTAGATAATGTTTGCTCTAGTCACTTAGATTTCCTCTTTTTTGAGAGATCTGACAATTGACAGTGTCTCCGACTTCCAGTGCTGTATGTCTGAGCAGAAACTCAGTGAGGTTTCCTGCATGTAACCAGCATGAAAGACTCTTCAGTTGGAATTTATCAGGACATTTACGTAAAGAGCTTTGCTGACAGATTCCTGTCAGCTCGGAGTTTTCGAAAGATAATAATATGTTTAGCGTTAGGGACAATATAATAAAACGTGCAAATCATCACTATAGTTTTGTATTTTTTATCATGATACATGAAAATGAAATATAAGAACACATTAATGTATTTTTTAAAGTTTATATTGCAGGTTTTGAAAGTGTCATTTCTACATTCCCGTCATATTCTAATACATCAGAAATCTTGCATCGCATCCTGCTTATTCTTCACAGTCTGAGCGTATCGTCTCTGTTGCTCCACACACTGCAGGGAACTGCTGTGTTTATCCAGATCTAGTTTGCTTGCTATAACAATATGCCAGGCATGTGTTCAGCCTGCTTAGCGCCTTTCCGCTCCCTGTGATTGCAGTAAAATCAGCTGGAAACTACTGGGACGCTGTGACTGAGGACTGACCTTGTCCAGTACAATCTTTCAAAGTTATTGAGCCAGGATGGTGATGACAGTTGAGAAATGCTGGGCTACACCACTGAGGATACATCATTGGCTAAAATTGTCTTCATATTGACCTCCTTGAAAAGAATGAACTCATTCCCGCAGTAGCCAGGGCGGAGATCCTGAGAACTGGGTAGGGATACGAGAGCACCCAGAAACAGCTGCTGCCTGTGTGTGTGTGTGTGTGTTGCTGCATGCACCTGTCCATGTAATATCTGGATGTTTTTGAGTCACCTGTATCAACATTAGAATATAGGAAAACTTTACACATTTCAGTCTTTGAGCTTTTATCCACACACAGTGTGAAATCAATGTATTCTAGCCGATTACTGCACCGTTGTATTGAACTGTTTGAAAAGTTTACTGTGTGGTTTGCTTAGGTAGTCGGAAAAATGCATCTCAACCAAAGACCTGAAGTGTTTACTGTGGCCTTATTGGTGATTGCAGAGTTTACACAAGGACATGCAGCTTGTCATTAGTTGGCAGTGCGTTGGCCTTTGAAGCTCATTGTACTCGGCACTGAGATGATTTCCCTTTTTGGAAGCTGTAGTGTCAACAGCATGGCATTTATTTACTCTCTCCTCACTCGCCCGCGAGAGGATCTGACCCTAGCCAAATGCAGTTTAAACAGATAAAAGTTTCATGACTCACTGTTTGCACTTGTGTCTTGTTTACAGTAATTATCTGTCTGGAATATCTGAATGATAAAATCAGTTTGCAGTGTGAGGATGCTGCGAGAATACTCACATTTCTCTTCAAACAAATCAGCATTGTTTTTAAAGCAGAGCGAGTAATCATGAGTATAAAGAAAAAAGTGGACACTTGCCACCTCTTTGTCATGTCTGAAGCAGCAAAATTATCAAATGAGAGGATCCTATATGATGCGGGGCCAAGCAGTCACACAGAGGACGAGACAGCCTTTGATGCTATATATGGAACGACAGTATATAAGAAATTAATAAGCTCCCTCTCTGCTGCCAGTAGCTAATGGGCAAACAAACGACAGGAATCCAAGCCCACACCTGCATGCAACACACATGCATGTGCAGCGTAGACAGAAAGTTTTTTGTTTTTTGACAGTACTGTAATTATTTTGTGTAGGTATTGTCTCTGTATATGCCACACTGGTTTTGAAAAAAATAATCTGCTTGAATTTGACGGTGTAAAAAGACAAAGAAATCGGAGGATTTTTGTGATTCAGTGCTCCCACGTTCCAGAGTGCAATACGATGGTCATAACAGCTGTACACATGTTTTTGTTAAGATATTGTTATTTTATTTTTTTCAAAAAATAGTGATTCGGCAACTTTTTTAAAACAGCCAAACATCAAGCATATGCAACAACGAAAGATACAGGAGCCAGATAATACTACTTGATAGCAGCAAGCTTGGCGTCTGTCTTTTATTTCCCAAAGCTCTTGCCAATACCTGAAAGTCAGTAGCCTATTAGTTTTACTCTCATGTTCTCTTCTTCCTCTGTCAATGTTCAGTCTCTTATTCTCACAGAGGCTGCTCAGCCTGGTCACATTGCCCACTTGCCCAGCTGACATCAGATCCACTCCCCTTTAGCATACCCCTATGCCCCAGGCCTGAAATCCTCCTCTTCCCAGTGGCCCGAATTGTCTTTGGTATAAACACTCCCCCGGTGCTCTGAGCTGCAGTCTGGGCAGCCCAGCTAACAAACTGAGCTGACATTAGCTAACAACAGCTATAGCTCGTAGCAGTTTACTTTACTGTCCATCAGAAAGATCTGTAAATCAGGGAATTGAGGCCGAACACTTTCTCCATAAAAATTATCCAGTTTCATCAAATTAAGTGGAGTGAATGTATGAGACAGAGCATTACATACATTTATTTATTTCATCTGTTTATTTTAGTTTTTTATATTTTATTGACTCACGCTTAGATAGACATTGTAAGTACATTAGTTTTTTTTAATGCTAATTGGACCTAACTAAATGTATCCTGTATGTGTGATAGCACAACATATGGCAATAATGTCCTATAGTGCACGTGTAACATGTTGTAGACTGGAGGTTTTCTTGGATGTGCATTTTTTCCTGGAGAAGAATCATCACTGACAGTGAAGCCAAACATGCTCCTCAAGTGCAGAGCTCATTCAACAACTTAAAATGCATAGACCTTTGTAGTCTGTTTCACTTATCATCAAGTAAGATACTGGTATAACACTATCAGTGTGTTATATTTTCATTACACTAATAATAAAAACACAAATAATCTTCTACAATTATTTGCATGTCTAATCATTGCACTTCTGATTGAGGAAAAAATGTTCACCCAGTGCACTCTAGTCTGTCTGCCTGCTGCAAAAGAAAGGCGACAAAGGTAGAGTGTCTTGCTCCTGTGCTTTATGTTGAATATTTTACTATTTTGATCACTAATTTAGTGTTACTGAGGCCAGATTCTCTTTTTCCCATGGCCTGTGGGTCTGCTCCACTGCCCTGCTGATGGGAGTGGGTGAAAACTTTCTGTCTTGACTCCCCGCAGTACAGCAGGGATGTTGTTTCTCCACATTGCTCCGCACTACTGATCTTTATTAAATAAAACTTGAAGACACTGGACAGAGGCACAGTACCCTAAATAAAAAAAAGATCTTCCTTCCAGGGAAGATAAGGAAGGGTTTTGATTTTACTTCTTTAAACTGCAATATGAACACAAACTACAACTTAAAAGAACTACAGGAAGAATCAAAAGGGCACCAAATAAACATTTTTTTATCTGTATAATAATTATATGTATGATTATTCCCTACAGACGGTTGAGGTAGTTCATAATGAGGATGAGTGGTTTAGTGCAGTATTTATCTGTTTTTTTCAGTGGGCATTCAGTTTACTTCTCAAGTGACAGTGCATCCTACCTTACCCTGTAATTAAGAGTATTTATGCACAAAGAAGGTTCCCGCTTCAGGATGTCAAACTCTATTTACTACTATTCACTACGGATAATGCTGTTTTTTTTTTTTGTTTTTTTTTTAAGAACACACTGTACTAACCTTATGCTAGTGGTGTGCTAGTCATCACATTGCAGGAAATTAGGAAAAAAGTGAATTGTGTATGATATGACACTTATTATTCACATCATTTTCATCCTTCAACGAACGTGACCCCTCATGCTCTGCTCTATCTTAGGTATGTTTATCCTAATATTTTGCTCGAGTTTCTTCCTTTTGTCACCCATTCTTCAGCTCTCTTCACCACATTGCTGTGTGTAGAACGATCACAGATATTGGTCCACAAACCATCCAGTGTTGCAGCAGTATGGCGAGGTTTGCTTTGTTTTTGTTTTTTTGCGCTGGGTTTTTGGATACCGAGCAACTTTTGAATGAACTGCGAAGCTTCTGTATACAACAATGTATTGAACGCATTAAGTATGACGGACCAGGAGATCGTCGTGACGGTGGCTGTGATAGCATTGATTTACCTTTGGATTGCGCTGCATGCTCTCAATGTAAGTAAACCAAGTACTTATAAAGCAAGAAAAACACATGTGGAGGCATGCTTAAGGTATAAAAATAAAAAGGATAGTGAGGAGAATGACGATGAAAAATCAGTTTCTCTCATCTTAAATGTAGCTCTTGAAAAAAGCTCATTCAAATTTCACTCGTGCAAATATACAGTCTGTTGCATTAATTGCAGATTAATTCATTATCTTGCAAATTTTAGGCCAACTGTAGTCAATGAAACATCAGATACAGAGTACACCAAGACAGTGCATGCTGCAGGTGCTGACCTCGTTTTTACCTAACTGGTAACTGTAAAAGGTTTTTGCTTTAAAATTCAGGACGGAGAATATGTTCAGCTGCTTGTGTCGATACCGAGCCCACAGTGTGTTCTGCAGAGCTTGTAATGCAAAATCCAGCGTAAATCCAAGAGTCCAATTACAATGCACCAAAGAGACCTCTTTCCAGGTTTTGTTTGTGATAAGACCAAATTTGAAAAGAAAAAACAGAGCAAATCTCTCATTCGTGGTCTAACGATAACGCTGACTTGATGTTGTTGAACACATTTTGTGACATCTGTCCAAAAGGAATAACAGGCTTACATATTTATTTTACTCGCTTGAGAAAAAAGGAAAAGTTTCTGTCTAAAAATGGAGGTTTCCAGTGGATTTCAATCTCAGGCCAGGGTCATTAAGATAACAAGGGAAAAACCTGAACACATGATAAGGACGAAACTTTAGGAGTGACAATACAAAGGGTGAGAGGTGCTACAGCACTGGCCTGACTCACGGCCACGGTTCTGTGATATCCAGACTGCAAGATATAAAATGGTGGCTCTGTCTTGATCGGCCAATAACAGTATTATGCTAAATATAAAGTGCAATAAAACCCATGAGAGACATTCACATCTTTTCATAGAAATGGGGTTACAATGAGTAACCTTCCTGTCTCTACTATAGGATGAAATTACTAATTGTATAACTTTGGAAAAGAATAAACTTAACTTTCTGCAAAAAGTCTCTCTGTAACAGATGTAGTGCAAAAATGTCATAAAATACGGTGCATTAATAATATAAGGAATTTAAAAAAGGAAATAGAATTACCCACAACTGGAGGAACAAAAATATTCAACTAAGACTCAACTTCTGCTTCTTGATTTTCGTTTTAAACAGTAGAATTTCTTTAAACATATTTCCTCATTTCTATTTCATTATGACACCTTTCATGAGTGAGGGTGTCTATCAATCAAAAGAAATGAGGCTGGCTCTGGTTGCTGATTGCAAAAGACTAAGTCCTTTGCAATTAGTCACTTTGCCTGTCTTGAAGAGCAGTATTTCATGTTAGTGTATGGGGTGGCAAATTAACACTAGCCACAAGGCAAATCAAATGCTGCTGAATCTTTGGCAGTGACTGGAAAGCCTGTCAATTCTGCCAGCAGACTGGCAGGAAGCCAGCAATTATTTCCACATTATTTTCACCTTTTGAAGGGAATTTGGCAGGGGGAACATTATTTTTCCATGCCAATGTATAAAGTATAAAGTACAGTATTTCTGCATAACTAAGAGTGTTGAGCCCACAAGAGTCACAGTAAGTGACTTTTAACAGTAAGGTCTTGAAGATATGTTTGACAAAGGTGTTCCGAACACATAAACCTTAAGTCTTCAAATGTTCAAACTTGTTGCTATTAGGGCTGCAACGAATGAGTACCTCGAGTAACTCCATTACAAAGAATTATCGAGAAATTTCCTCTTCCACCAAGCCTCGTTTAATTAAATTTAAAGCTCATGTTTCGCACAGATTCTTTTTAGTGTGACATAACGTGCTTACGTCACAGGCTATGCGTCTCCTGCAAAGTGAAAGAAGACGGAAGCAGGCTTTTGGTAACGTGTGGACGGTGTTGACGTACAGAATGGCAGACGCCGAAAACAGTGAAAACTGCAAAAATGAGCAAACGCAGCAAAACTAAAGTAACAAGAATAATAGATTTATACGATTACTTGATTAATCGATAGAATATTCGACAGAATACTCAATTACCAAAATATCCAATAGCTGCAGCCCTAGTTGCTACACACCTTGAAATATCTCAACTCTTTACCCTCTAGTATAGCTCAATCGGTAGCTGTGACAATGGCTTCATCTCTTTAGATTAATACAAATTGAAGAAACTTCCCATTAATGACACAAAGCTGCATGGCCATGACACCTCCACGTAGTTTCTCATTCACAGATCTGTCCCTTATTCTGTTAAAAAAAAACGGCAATGACTCAACAAAACCAAGGAGCAAGAGATTCAACTCATACCCAATCTGAAAGGAAGCAGCACAGAAATATCTCTTCTGCTGAACCCCTTTACAATGCAGATATAACTCACATCACTGCACAGATCGGATGTTTACTTGTAACTGGTTGGTAAACGGTTGGACACATTTTTGGCTCTTCTGTAGCCTAGTTTGTCTCCTTTGTTGTCTATTTGTATTCGCCACTTCTACGAACCTGCTGTGTCGTTTTTTATGTCCAACTCCACCTCAGTTAAAGTATGTCAGCCCTTTTCAATAATCCTTTATGGAACCACCCGTTTACAGGAATACATTTCAGCACTTTTCATAGGTTAAGGTTACAAAGTGTTTCACCAAAAACAGTAAAAGTAAAAGACAGTCATGTCCAAAGCTTGTTTAAACAGTTTAGTATCAAGGGAGAGGCTGTTCCACTGTTTTAGTGCACCGATGGCAAATGCACAATCCCCTCTGGATTATAACCTTGTCCTCAGGAAAACCAAATACTCATGAAAGGACCTGAAAGATTTCAGATTTTTATAGGAGGACAGAAATTCAGAAACGCATACAGGTTCTCCACCATGTACGACGTTGCATTTAGTTTTTCATCACAAACCATCAGCAAAATGTCTGTATGATATCTTGTCTGTATGATGTCTGTGGAACAGCCGAGTAAACAGCTTCTTTTTTTAATTAGGATTTTTGTGAATCTAAAAAGATTGCTGTTGCTTGAAACAGTGTTGATTTAATGTCACTAACCAACCACTGTGTTTTGCTTTTCAGGTAACCAACTGACTAACAAATAATGAAGGTGTTATTTGCAGTAAACGATAAATTATCAGTACGCAAGATGCATGTTGTGGAAGTGCCGTATCCTTCTTTCTCTCCATTTTTGGCTCTCTCCTAATACATGGTAACAGCCGTCCTGTTTGTTGTTGCATTGACAGCTACTCTAATTGCATAAGGGCAGCTGATTTTCTGGTCGAGTGACAGGGAAATCTGACTGTGTAGTATGAGTTACTTTTTCAAAGCCTATTCATTGAACTTAATCACATAGTCTGCTGTCAGTTTTACATAATTCAAGGGGTTGAAAGCGGTTTTGCTATTCATGTCGACACCGTCATGGAGCCTACACTCCCATGGCTCCTGATGTATAATATATAAATGTGACATAACTTAAATACTCTTAATGTTCTCTTCAAAGAATCTCATTATGAATTTGTCACTCAAAAGGCCTCCTTTGCATCATTGTTTGTTTGGTTTTGTTCTTACCTTTTGTAGATCTCAAAAGGTTTAGCTGACAAGTAAAATACAGCCGCCGTATGGAGTCACTGACTGCAGTATCCGATGATCCCACAGACTGAATTTCCATAACAATTTAAAATAGCTCGTTGTGAAGATTGGTTGATTATTGTGCTCAATCCTCAGTGACAGACAAGCGAGTTATTTAGTCAGTCTTTTTTTTTTATTTTAAACATCCCCTTTCACAAACTCAGAATGTGACAGTTCGTTGGACTCGTTTTGAATCTTAGTATTTCCTTCTTTTTAAGCTTGTTCTGCATACAGTAAACAAGTATTTCTGCAACTACAGTCATTCTTGACTCTGGTTTTAGTCTGGAAAATGTTTATTTTTTAAAAGCAGCTGAAGCTGCCTCAGTAAAGACATGTTGCGGAAATAACATTTTGCGAATATTGCAGCTGGCAGCTTGGTCTGCGTTGTTAAGTTTGACTATTAGCATTTAACAATTTGTGAATTCAACAGTAATATTAATTTTTTATTTTTTTATTTTGTTCATAACACAAAATAAGTATTGCGGTAAGGACACACAAATACTTCAGAAGAAAAGATTATTTTTACCTTGTTTTACTTGATCTTGAGGGTCAGTTTGCGTGGGTGGCCCAACCTGTCATCCATGCGCCCACTTGATAACTTCTGTTTCCATAGAAACTGCATTTGTTTGGTTTTGAAAGACACTTTTACTATGGGATTTCATTCAGGACTCACATTGAGGGAAACATGCACTTGATGAAAAAAATTAAATGTCATAATTCAAAAAGCTTATTTTTGTATGAGATTGTTGAAGGACATGAGGAGAAGCTTCGTTGGACCCATGAAATGCTTCACAAATTTAATTAAATCACATTATTTGCTAACGATTTTTATGTCACATGACGCATTTCAAAATAAAGGCAAAATTACAATCCTGGGAAAGTGTTGTAGTTGCAGAAACACCCAAACTGATCCTTTTTGAGACAAAGCCTCATACAGCCATGGGCCTTTAATAGTGACTAAAATAAAAAGATTGCGTATACATTACATTACATTACATTGCATTGCATTTAGCAGACGCTTTTATCCAAAGCAACTTACAGAGGAGGACATAAGCTGAGAAAGGTGTAAAGGAGCACAGAATAGTTGTTAGTTTTGTTAGTATACAAGTGGCTGAAATGAGTTTTCTCAGCAGGCTGGATGGCCTTACCATTAGACACAACGTGAGGAACTCAAACATCTGGAGGAAGCTTGGAGAATATGTGCTGCTCCTTTGCGTCAAAAGGAGCCAGTTGTGTTGGTTCAGGCATTTGATCAGGATGCCTCCTGGGCGACTTCCTTTGGAGGTTTTCCGAGCAAGTCTAACTGGCAGGAGACCCCGGGGTAGACCAAGAACATGCTGGAGAGATTATATATTTCATCTGCCTTATGAACGCCTTAGGATCCCCAGGAGGAGCTGAAAAACGTTGCTGGCAAGAGGGACATCTGGACTACCTTGCTTAGCCTGCTTCCACCTGCTGACTTACACTTATCAACTTAATGCCAAATGAAAATTTCAAAACACACCGTTCATTTACTGATATAACCACTTTTGATTGTGTCTTTATTTGCTAGGCAACATTAGAGAGCTGTACATGTGTACATATTATATATAGTTACGTATGTATGCACACCTTGCACAGGCTAAATATATGATATATGACATATTTATATGTGTATATTATTATTATTATTATTATTATTATTATTATTATTATTATATTATTATTATTATTATTACTACTATATACTGTTACTATTATTATATTATTATTATATACTGCTATTATTACTATATACTGTTATTAACAATACCATTACCATCATATCATCTTGACACTGCACCTTATCTACCTATTTATCTGTTTTTAAGTGTCCTTGTCCCATGACGACCGACCAATCAATCGATCAAACGTAAAGACATTCTCCTATTGCCCATGGTACCTGGTTTCTCTGAGTAACCATGTTACTTAGTTACAGTACTCCGTTGTTGTCTTCACCTACAGTTTAATACTGGCATATTAACTTCAATAAAAAAGACCTGCATCACAGGTGTCCGGTTACTGAATCCACACCTTCCACAATAATCATATTGAAGTTCAGAACAATGCACAATGGTTGTGGTTAATGGAGAAAGAGGGAAATCGACTTGCCATGGCTTTAACAAACCTCTAATAGTAAATGACAGAAAGAAAAGGCTTAGGATTTAATAAATAAAGAAATGCATTAAATGCTCTTGTAATTTTGAGATTTGGGGAATTGCTTGTTTGGTTTATTTAATGGATGTTCAACCCAAAGCTTAGAATTTGTCATTCTTATCTTGAATCATGAAAATTAATTTTGCAATAGTCAAGAGCAGGAGTGTTGTGCTTACAACAGTTGAAATGTGGTCCTGAGGCAACTATTTCGTTCCCATTTTACTACACATAAAAGTCTAAATGGGCCTGAAAGAGACAGCTCTTAAATCCCAGCTCTCGCCAGGTGTCAGATTGTTCTGTGGCAAAAGAGGCATGATCAAGTTAAATTTGATTTGTTGCTGTGGAGAAGTGTGTGTTCAATTAAATATGTGACTTTGACTTGTTACGCCAAAATGTAGTCCCAGGGCTGTAGGCCACCATCCACCATATTCTTCTGCAGCGGAAGATCTCATAATGGGAGGAAAGAAATAATGGTTTTCTTATTGCCATTAGGCTTCATATGACTGAATATGTTGTCTTACTACTTATTTTATCACAGAAGTAAGTTATTAAGTCTGACCTCAGACAAAAAGATGCCTGGAAGGACTAAAGACCCTGAACATGTAGAGAATTTCATACCAAAGCTGGGTGATATGACACGTAAGTACACCGTGGCCATATATTTCTGGCTGATCCAGCAACAAAAAGCAGCAAAAGTTGTCAAATTTTAGATTTAGATGAACTTTTTATGAAAAAAGTCACCCTCAAGCTGCAAACGCCTCATTTTTAGATAGGATGCCATATCCTCCACAAAGCCACTAATCATTAAACCATTGGAACACCATTTAGAATGACCCCTTTGTTATGCAAATATTAGACAGATGGCTTAAGATCTCTTAACGTCTGAGTCCTACATGACAGCAATAATAAAACCTATAGAACAGCATTTGAATTAATGATTATTCAAAAGGCATTTTTGTGTTAGTTATTTTAGACTCTCTATGTTACAAAGATAATGTTAATGCAGTTCCAAAACACTTGCACCCACAAATTAAGCTGTTTAGATTTGAGTAAATTTGGTCTTGCACAGTAAAATACTTCTCTTAAGAAAGAAAAAGTGGTGGCTATTCTGAGATCTCTCTAAAACAAAGTGCCAGCTGTGCCTGGGTGAGGTTTTTTGAAGCGGTGTTCAGGTTGGAGAAGAGAAATTAAATGAAAGCAAAATGAGTGAATTACTTCAAAGCATATCATTTTTAGTAACACTTGTCTTATAAAATATAATATGTAAGAACTGAGTTGAAATTCCTTCATACTGCTCAGCTGAGGATGACGTGGGTGGAAACATGTAAATGTCAACCTACTGTTGTGCAAGAAAAAACGTGTTGAGTTTCCCAGGAAGCTCATAATACAGGACGGTGATATTTGTGTGAAAGGGATGTGTGCAAAACTACAGTTGTGATTACACCTCTATAGCCAACGCACAATATTACTAGAGACTTGGCAGTCTAAATAGAAAGGAGCCCAATAAAACAACGGCAACAACCAAGGGGAAAATATGCTGCAAAAGCAATTCAGCCCAAAATACTCATTATACTGAAACATGAGTATTCATTTCCACCGCTGTGACAATCAACAGCATGCAAGTATCATAATGCCCATGCCAAACAACAAGCCAAAGGAAAATAAGCAGTTAGTGCAAAAAAGTAGACTGCCAGCGCAAAGAATGCTCAAAGGGGATAGTATAGGAGAAGAAAAAATTGCAGCTAGCACACACCAACATTAAGCAGGCAGTCTTCTACCTAAACGCCTATTGCTAAGAAAACAAAGGCTTAAACCAAGACATGGACATCCACATAATACGACAAGCAGCACAAAGTTTGTTGAACTGGAGCAGTCATCCCAGGCATCTCAGCCAAAAGTAAGATCATTCAGCCACCAGGACCCAAGGCAAGAAAACTCCTTAAAGTCTTCCTGAACTGTTGGCAGAAGAGCTTCCTTGTGAAGCGCTACATGAGTAGTAGAACTATAGCAGACCAGAAGAGCAGGTACTGACATCTCCTCAAGCCCAGATGTAGTTCGGGTTAGATGTATTTTGCAGCAAGTAGAGTTTGTCATGTTAAAGAGTGACTGTCGACCCTTTAATAATGTAGCTAAACCAGGATCCTTCGTTCATGCACGCACACATGAATGCACTTGCACATGCATGTGGAAGTTTTCATCAGGATAGTGGACATTTATTTCAGAGCTTAGTGCACCGAGCTACCGAGCACACACATGAACGCAGCATTTTCATTGCCGGGTTCTTTACGATGGAGTAGGCTTCCTGGAGCTCTTTGAAAAAAATGGAAGACTTTTCTTTCGGCATGACAGCTAATCAGCTAGCTAGCATAGTGACAGGTTCTGTCAAAAAGAGCCACAAGCGTGATTCATGCTATGGAAACAGCCTTAAAAATGACACTGATTGGTGGACACTTGACAAATCAGTGAATTCAGAAGCGCGGCGCATTGTTTAGGTTATTATATTGGGTTGCGTAATAATGAGTGGGACAGAACATGATCTATGCAAGAGCTGAAAACAGAAATAATATCATTTTAATTGTGGTGAGGGGGGACACTCAGTTTGAAACTGGTCTATCGTGATAGCATGGTCTATCAACCTATTGAGAAAAAGCGTTACCTTCCCGAAATACCATTCTTTTAAATCAAAACCAAAGATTTGATGTAACAAGGAGAAGTTTCTCAAAACAGAAGCAATGAGGAAAAGTTACAGTCGGAGTTGTGCAGTATTTTCTGTAAATGTGGCTGAAACTTAACATCCATCACTTCTTTTCCACTAAGTAACAGACACAAGCGGGTGTCGGATGGAGAAAAAATTTTTTGTCCTGGCCTATAGCTACCCATCAAAGCCCACAGCATAACAACTAGACCCGAACAGTTCCCACAGTACAGAAACACTCAAAGCCAACTGCACAATAAATAGAAATACATGCACCAGTATCTCAACACCTGTACCCTAAATAATAAATAACAAGCTCCAACAGCACATTAACAAAGTAGCATCTTCACAAACTGACAGCAAACTATGGTGTCACGTGATACACATACAGCAAACACAGGAAGCTAAAGTAAACATAAAATAGTCTTACCTTATGCAATGCTGCAGAGATCATCCATGATAACTTTTTTTAATTTATTTTTTTTATCGTCATCTTCATCATCATCATGTCCAACGCATTGGTCCGTCATGAAAGAAAGTGCCATTGCATAATTTAATCAGGCGTGACATTTACGTGACAAACATTTTGCAGCACCAGCCTCCAGATTTCCTTTTTTCTTTCTCTCTCTGACCTTTCCCACTCCTTTTCTCTTTTATCCGTTTCATTTTCATGTTCCATTCAGACTTCATTTGATTATTTCCAGCTTGACCTCTGACATTACATGGACGGATCCACTTGAAGGGGCGCGGTAGGTGACAACCACCCGGTGCCTGAAAAGGAAGGTGAACAGAGACTTTTTGTCCTCCTACTTTCAGGTGTTGTGGTAATGAACATAGACATATATACATAGACGCCGCATTGAGCGCTGAATCGTACGTCGAGGTCGCCGCCATATTGGATCGGGCAGATCTGCCCGTAAACTAATACAAGGAAATGGACTGAACTTCATAAAGCGCCTTTCTACAAAGTTCTTTAAGTTAATGTCTCTTATACACCCATTCACACACACACTAATATATCTGGGAAACAAACAGGCACCAAAAACAACGTATGTAACTTTTAAAGTGATGATTATAAATGTTTACTCCTTATGTAAGCACCAAACCAACTTATGTATTTTTCTAATGCTGAGTGTTTACAGCTACTAATGTGTGTACACTGTTACTGTGATGATAAATATTGAAATATTTATATTTAACATTTAATCTGTGTCTATAATAACCAGATCCTGAAATGTAGATGTGACATGAGGGTTTTCTGAATAAAGAGCACTAACGTGTACATACATACATACATATATATATATATATATATTAGTTTACCGGCAGATCTGCCCGAACCAATATGGCGGACCCGTTGACGTATCGCGACCAACGACCAAACCGCTCAATGCGGCGTCTATGTATATATGTCTATGGTAATGAAGTGATGACGTCTAAACCAGGTATTACGGTCACTGAACGGAGGCGACAACAACACGTAAACATCCCAACAGCACGATACAGTGTGATGTAATGATGGTGTGAGATCAGCAGCAGATCCACAATTCATCATCCCTGTGAGGCTGTCACTGTCCGGAGATCAGTGAGGAAGCTTCACTACGTCAAACATCACTCACGTGAGCACACCTTGGCGGATGATAGCAGTTAGTTAGAGGTTGTTTATTTGTTTTTTTAGATAGTTTAGTAAGTTTGGGAGTTGAGCTGCTTTAAACTCGTCAAATAGTGAGTTTGAATCCATTTTTAATATTGAATATTGATAAGGAAACTCTGCTGCTGACTTTCTCATGTTTTGCGTGGCCTCGATATTTCACCGTCTCTCTCTCTGCCTCTGTCTCTCCCCCTCTCTCTCTTTGTCTGCTGGCTTTCACACAGCAATTTTTATTCATTTTTTGCCGCATTGATAGACAATATAGGTGAGCCCACTCAGAGTGCCATCCTGAACCTGCACACAATAGAGTATTTTTGTAACTTAGAAAACCACAGCTATACAACAGTTTGATCAGAAGGTGGGGAGAGGAGGTAAAATGCTGTGTTTCATCGCACTGTGAAATGTGCCGCAACAACTGTTGTTGCCATTTCCTTTGTCATTCGGTTGAGTCGTGTTTGACATTTTTTGAGACTACATACTACCATACCAACATCAGTTTGCTGTAGGTATGTTTCCCCAAGCAGATGCACTTGGTCGCCTTTAGATTGTAAGTCGCTTTATTGGTTACCTATGTAAAATTCAACTTCGACAAGCACACCAACACCAACCTAAATCTGTTGACTTTATGTTTCAGATTAAATAAATAGTTACATTCTCTTTCTAATATTTAGAATACAGTTGATAAGTAGGAATGGAATAAAACTGGTCAGCTCTGTAGTTATTGAAATGGTAAACAGCGTTTACTTCTGCTTGGACAGATTATTTCATTTTGTAAATGTCACCATCAATAACATCACGCAATGTTTTGTGTATAATGCTGCGTCCTGTAGTTGTTTTCACCCAGTGAACTGTCATCATGAGAAAGCTTCTGTATTTAGCAGCCCAGATGTTGGCACGGTGAATCCTCAATTGGGTATAGTGAGCAGAGTTTTCAGACACCTACTGTATTAATTATTATCGTTTACTGACAGGTGTGGTGTCACATATCTGTTGTTTCCACATCTGTCATCTCAGAAAAACAGAGGTGGAGCATATTAATATACTTGTAGTTTTCATACACATCTTTACTTCTCTTGTACAGGCTCTCTTTTAACCAACAATTCCAACAGACATTTAAAAAAATCAGGAGATGAAGTGCAGAGTAATTTCAACCACAGCTCTGCCTTCTGAGCTTTCATGTATGATTTTGATAACTATGTGTTTTTATTTCAAGGCCTTCAATCGCAACTCTTCAGTAATTTGAGATTCAACAGGCAGCTCTTTGTCCTTGATACCTTGGCGGTGGTCTTGGCAGACTGCACACGAATCCTACTATTACATTCACTACAGCGGTGAGTTTATCCTGTTTATCCTGACAGTTTTGTTCTAGAAACTTGAGGTTATTTGTGCAAAATATTTGTATGTGTCTGAAGGCATTTGCAATGGGCTGATATGTCATTTCAAGTGTAATTTGATTCATAAAGCACCTTTCATATGAATAGAATCTGATGTGCAGAATGTATCTGTCATCTTTTTGCTCAGGAAATTTCCACCCGCTTAAAGTGGAATACGCTCCCATTTCTCATATAAGATGTCCCTGTGTCAGGTGAGAGAATAATGACTGCAATATAATGAGAACAAATCATTATGGTGCAATACAGCTTTTGAATGGTTTAACTTTAATGTGCTATTTAGAGGAGAGAAACGAAGCAGATTTGGGGGGGGTTGGGGGGTTGGCAGATTTCATTGTTAAGATTATGTTTATGGCATGTCAGTAGAAATTAAAATTACACTGCTAAATAAATTACATGATACAACTCTGAGTTCTTGGCAGACGCAGACACTACTGCTGCAAAGAATAAAGCACTAAACTGATTTTATTTATTAGCGTATGAGGGTTGATATAAATGCCAAATTACATGAATGGCACATTCTGTATGGCTTTGCAGCTTCATAATTTAGATAGCCACCTGACTTTTCTGTAGAAAGAAAAAATAATAAATAAATAAATAAATGTGTCAGAATGCTAAATCAATTGTGACTTTCTCACCTACAAAATGCTAAAAACATTTTTGGCAGCATTAGCGCAGGAAGTGGATAAACAATCGGATTAAAAAAATCATGTTCAAGTTCTTGTGAATACATTATTTTGTTGGTTCAAGTATTAAATATATGGGGACATGACCCCCTGCCTTCACTTCAGTGCACATCACAATTGGCCATAGCCAATGCATGCCGCAGAAAATAACATTAAATAGTTTATGGCCAAGGCAAAAATAGCATCTGTGGAAAAGGGGAGCACAGTGTTCAGTGGTGTGAGCAAAGCAGCATGTTATCTGTACAACCAAGTGCATTTCTGTGGAATTTACACAGGTTGGTGACTTTTTTCCTGTAAAACCAGTGTTTGTATTTATGTTTTATTTTTTTCATTTAGTTGAAATGGATTCTATTTTGGTATGAAACGCAGCCATGCACCAGTAAACTGGTGTTTTTCTTAGGCCGCATTCAAGTCGTTTCATCAATTTTGTAACTCAGTGTTCGTGATCGGGAGGAGAAGCGCTGTAGAGTATGTGGTGAGGCCAAACCAGCAGCATACTGCAATCTTAATGTCACCTGCCTACCCGAGCATGTCAATAACTCAGCGCACTTGTGCTCCATAATGTTTGGTCACTTTATTCAGTGACACCCAAGCATCACTAAAATCGCTCTTCATTCATGCTTTCTTTTACTTTACATTTGTTAAACAGCTGACATCTGATCACGCACACAAAAGTTTTTTTTCGATTATTGTATCAGTGGCAGCCACACAGAATAAAGATTAATGGGTGATTCTCACCAGTTCTGCAATACACGACAGTTTGTCTGCCTTTTCTTTTCACGGGTAATTCTCTGGGTTCAGTGGTAGTGGTGTTTCCAGAAACAAATTAATGTTACTGTAAAAATCCTTTATTTAGTTATTTGTTACCAAATTCATGTGGCAATATGAAGATTATGTTCCTTCCTACGATAAAAACAAACAAACAAAAAAAAAAAACATGCAGGGCTGCAGTGAAAACCCTTTTTTCTATTTTAAGCTTTGGTCTTTCTGTCCTCCATATCATAAAAGAACTGCACTTGAATGCTGCATTCTTTCTCTCCCATGAAAAGCTTTGAATGAATCTGTTCATTAGCATTTCATACTGCAACCAATGCTGCCCCTTGAGGCTCTTAAGGTGGTGCAGTACACAGACTCATTATTTGCTCTTTGTCAACTGAGACTTCATTAAAAAACCTAATTACAGATTTTAATTAGAATCCTTGGATTATAGTTTTAAATTATCAATATAATAATCACATCCACATATAACCCTCTGTGTTAACTTATTATTACAGTGGTAACATTTAAAATCTGATACATACAAAAATGATCCTCCAAAAGAATGTTTACATTCAGAAATTAAGAACAAAAAAAAATATGTATTTAGTTAGTAATCAGTGTATTTCATTATTTGGTTATGTCAATGCGACCTTTGTATTTCCCATAATATGCATAAGGAAGCAGCCTCACTAATAATAGCATTTCAAGTTACACTGACATCAAACATCAAATTTTATTAAATTCTCGCACAAAGATTTTAAATTATGTTCCTGGAATGATAAGTTGAAAAATTCGGTTTCTTTGCTGAACTGGATGGACTTTCATTGTATATGACTTGATGATAATAGCTTTTCTCTTTGTACTGGAGGTTAGCCAATTACTACCATATAGCATATTTAATGTGTGTAATCTGTTGTTGTGTTTTGCATGAAATCAAGTAGACTAGAAACACAATGCCATTAGTTCTAATGTTTAATTAAGAGGTTGCAGTAAAAACCTGTCCAGAAATTATGTTGAGATTCGAGTCGGATCGCATTTCACTACAATAACACTGTCGCTTTGTTACATATAACATCCTATTAAAGGACTTGTATTTATTTTAACTGCCAGAATGACTCATTGTAATCTTTGTATGAAAGTATGCAGATGCATAATAGCCACCATGGATAAGTAGTCAGGAATTTCGGCAAGGTCAGAAAGCCAAGGACTTCAGTGGTACAATTCATAGAACTTGTAGTTTACCAAAAGTCACACTGAGCAGCACTGTGTCCACTGCTAACATGAGCGTAGTCTCCTGTGAGACAGCCAGTGGCTGGCTGTAACCACTAATTTCCCCTATCGTGCCACGAGTGTGTCGGCCTCTAATGTGATGAAACCAGCCAAATGCAGAACACTGTATCACGCTGGCAGTGTGCCAGAGATAACACAGTGAGGCCAGCTGAGACGCTTACCCCTGTTGCAGAATCTCTTAAGAAAAGTCAAACACACCCTGCATTTCTGCACAGAGACAGCCAGCCATGCTGATAAAAGCCAAGAGTTTAACACCGCTGCATATTTTAAAGCAAAATTATCGAATAAAAGCAACCGAGGATGTGGATGCCTGGGGTGTCAGTCAGGGCCTGCCTGTGGTCTGTCAGAGTCCAGGTAGCTTTGCCCTGAGGGGTACAGATTATCCAGCTAGGTGCATGAATTGTGTCTTTGTGCTGACATGGACCCCACTGATGAGGTGTTTCTAACCCGCAGCATCATCTTTTAAGGACAGAAAAAACAGAACAGGATGTGAAATGGTAGACATCACCTGATTGTTGAGTGTTCGAGGTTGTTCACCTGCACTAAAGTGCTGAGGAAAATTTAATCTATGTTGAAATTTAAGAAAAAAATGAATTTGCCTGGAAAGCAAACCACTTTCTGTCATTAGAGCTACCAGACCTCCATCCTCATAGTGCATATTTTTAACATTTTACAGTCCCTAACTAGACTGGATGTGTCACAGTGAACGAGAGTGTATGGAAGCTTAAGTATAAGTGGAATTTAACATACAGTACAGGACAGGACATGTCAGAAGGGTTAGGGTTATTGGATGTATTTAACCTTTAGGATTTAAGCATGTGTCCAACATATTTTTACAACATATAACAGATCCAGCAGAGTTTTTCTTGTTAACTTGTCCATCTCGTCTGAAACACCTTTGTTATTTTCTCTTTATTTTCTGCCAGGCTTTCATAATGCTTTGTAATATAAACACAACACCCTTAATCCTGAATATTTCACTTCATTTCAGTTTTACTTTAAATGTTGTCCTGTTTCCCACTGTGTCAACAGTTGGACACCAAAAAGTAAAAAAAAAGTGCTTATTAATTATATACCCACACGTCAACAATGAATACATTTTCAGATATAATTAACTTAAAGGCAATCCACAGACCTATTAGCATAATTATTAAATTTCACCAGCATGCATCACCTGATATGATATTGTTCTATAAACGTAAACAGAACATTGCTCATTGTTCTGTATAACTTGCACACAATAATGTCTGATTATACCAATTAGATGTAGAGACGGTGATAGATTTTAACCACATACAGAGGAAACTGAGAACGACTGCCTGGCAGACAGCCATGTTGTTTAATGCCTGCCCATCAACACCACAATTTATAGCACATATCGGATGCATCATACATACAGAGGATGTAGCCAAGGTACAGTAGCCAGGATGTGCCAGAATGAGGAAAAAAAATAAATAAATAGTTGATGCACTTTAATGCTAAGAAATAGAACATTAGTGTAGTAGTAACTAGTTGCATCAAGATGTTTTTAGTGTGCAGGCTATCATCGCTTAATCTTTTTGAGTCACTCAATAGTCCCTTTGTGTGGAACAAGATATCTGCACATGTAGAAGTGCCACCATCCTGGGTCTCTACAAAGTCAACTTTTCATGAGCTTTCAAGATAATAGCCCTGTTTTCAGTTTCGTGATGATGCATTCATGTGATAGTCTGCTAATGCAAATGGTAACATAAGAAGAAGAAGGAGAGGTTTCTCAGTCCGTGCAGGAACATTTAGTTTAATTTAGCTGAAAACATTCAAAATCCCAAAATTTGGAGAAACCTTCTCAGCTACCATTATATTTAATCTTTCAACATGTATGTATATAGTTCACATTTTAGTCACGGATAAGCCAGATACCATCACTCTTAATTAAGCAATCAATTCTGTCGACAACTACTCTGTAATGAATGACTTGGCTATTTTTTATCTGAAAGCATGATTATGCAAGTGTGGTTTCAATCACTCTGTGCTCCCTTTGCTTTGCTGATACTTCATTTGTATGCAGCCACTTTCATTGCTTGCCCCTATGAGAGCAGAGGTCCATATAATAGTTATTCCAAGAGCTCTGCTTTGAATATTTCAAAGGGATGCAACACAACTCGGGAGAAAATTCAGATCAGTACAGATGGATTAATCAATGTTTTGGTATTTCACAAAAGAAGCTTGCATTAAGTTCAAAGGGGAGAACTTGTTAGGCATACGCACATGGGGGATGCTTTATTTTCTTCGGTTTCTCTGTAGCTGAAGTCTATACTTTAGGTATTGACATTTTTATAGACTCCTCCGTATTGATCTGTGTAAAATGCAGGGAATTTAATTGAAGAAGGGAGTCGTAATCAAAAGGAAAGGCAAGCACACCCGGGTTACCTCTGCACATGATGTTGCCCTGCAAAGCCAAACACACAGGAAACAGAACCAAGTGCTAAAAATATAAAATAAGGACATGTGTCTCTTCTTGTATGTATCATCCTCAGAGACTTACCTCTCAGTGCTTAACTGGAATCTTGTGCTTAATTATGCATGTAATATGTTGTCAGAGGAATTGTCTCTAAAGATCCGGATTTTCCCAAGTCGTCAGTGCGAGCTAAAATCTATTAATTGCTTTAATAGGAATGTTTCCTAACGTCTCCCCGACATATGTGGAAGGATATTTCATTTACTACAAGGATGTGTTCAACTGAAACTTGTCTGGTGTGGAGTTTGATGCTGATTCCAACTTTATACACCTGGAACATATTGATCAGGTTTTATTAGAAGATATTATGTAGGATGCCAGGTTGCATTAAGAGTTAATTGGCTCATATAGTAGAAGATTTTGAAAATGGTTAAACTTTGCTTTTGATTGATGGCAAACGATTACTGTATGTTCTGGCCAGTTTTGATGGGGAAATATAAAAGAAATCAGTGTCTCCACACTGATTTCTGATGATTTCTGACAGCTAAAGAATCTAAACGTCACAAATTACATTTTCTTTGATATTCATCTTTGTCTTCTGATGAGGGCTTTTCAGCATCAGACCACAAATAAAATGATCTCTTTGCTAATAGTGAAGAAGTTTTGGTCCATGACTTTTTTATACTAGAACACTTAAATGGAAAAGTGGTGTCTGATTAATTTGACCTTGTTACCGACCGGCTTCTTGTATTCTTACCCCCACTCCCCTCTCTCGCTATCTGGTGTTTCTGATTCTTGGGTGATTAGTAGGTGGCCCTGCTGCCCATATTTAAGGGAGGCTGGAGGAGAAGAAGCTTTCTCTACAAGACAAAGCAGCCACATGACCTCCTTAGGCCAGACACAGACCAAATTCGGCACTGTGCCAAAAACACAGGCTTTTCTATTAATTTGAACGGGGAATTGCATTTTGGCTGCGTCTGGGTTTGTTGCAGAGAAGTTGTCAGATTCAACTTTTGGAGAAATGCAATCAGCCTGAAACGCCAGGCAAAGTTTATGGTTCAAACTATGACACTCTCCCAGACAAACAGAGAGCGCAGTGGTCAAGCAATATAGACAGTGAATGAGTGAGAGGGAGCATCAGTACCAAGAAAGGTGGTAAATCTGAGAAATAAAAGTTATTTTATGATTGTTTCATTGTGGTTACGTTCATCATAAATAAACACAACCCCGTGGCAATTCCTCACAGTGCCTGATTAGGCCTGAATAGGTCTTTAGAGTTAACTTCTATTTCTTATAACTTTTATGTTTATACTTTAAGCATGGAGGTCTGGTAGTGCAGTCTTCACTTCCTTGTTTCTTAGTTTGGTTTACTTCTTCTTAGTCTTTGTCTTTGTTTTTCAGGCATTGTGTGGCTAGCTCAAACTCAAACTCTATCCTTTCTTCTTTTTGGATTAGGCCTTCAGACACCCATGGTTTATTCATGGCATTATTTGTACAAAAAATCTTTTTTACTTTCCAACTAATCCTTGGGTTATGGTCCCTCTTTATCTTGCTGCTCACAAAGTTGAGCCAGTTGCATGGCCTTTATACTATTCTCAATCTAGAAAAAGGGTTGTTTCTTTTTGCATTTTCTCAGTGACAAACCTGGACTTCTAATTTGTAAACACTGCAAAACCAATAAACCCCACAAGTCATTCCATTTAAAGAAAAGGAATGAATTTACTTCCGTATCAAGTGTAAATCATGTGTATTGAAGTCCTTTCAAAGGATATGACAGCCTTAGAACTTATGAAGCCCCCAAACAAGATTGCGGTGTACCTAGGGCACAGAGTCAGATTAGTACTCTAAACACGTCATACTGGAGCACAACAAGGCTGCCAAGCCTGAATGCTTAATTTGCGGCCAGTGGGATGCTTTATCCAGAGATATAAACAAGTGCAGGCCCTATTGCATGCACCGTCACGTGGGGTGAGCATGGGTTGAATTGTTAAACAGTATATGGAGCCTCCTTGTTAACCCCCAGAGCCAGATTCCAAGCATTCATTCAAGAAAGACTCCAGACCTTGAACATCAAGTTGTGCATAGCAATTGAAATCATAACTCCAAGGATCTGTTCAGAGCTACGGAGCATTTTTTTTTTTTTTTTGGTATTATCTTTGACTCTTAGCATCACAGCAATAATACCCTGTGAATTCAAATGACCTAGACAAAAATGAAAAGACACAATTAATAGGACATGATTTCCATATCAGCACCCAGTTCAAAATGATATACTGCAACTAGGAATATAAACTGTGTATTAATTGTTCTGACAAAAGTCTTTTCTATCAATGCATTGTGCGCTTCTTGTGTGACAGTGTCTGAAAGTGTCCTGTATAATGCTAAACAAGCCATTTAATGTCTTAGTATCTCTTGCTACCACAAGACTTGAAATCTTATGTGTTTTTCAGAGAACATCTTTAATTTAGTCTATAAACCAGGTTCACAAGGTGTATTAAAAATGTAAAAGAAAACAGACAGTCATTTACTTCATTCATTTCACTATTATATGTCATTAACCTCCTGTAGATGCTTCATTCAATGTAAAGTATTCTTTCTTTGACTGTTAATGTTATTTAAAGCCTACAGGACATGTTAAACTTTTATCACGTCCCAAATTTACATACTGTTGTACACTACATGGTCTGCAATATAATGCTGAATGGTGTAATACTGAACCAGTGGTTCATGATAATAGGTGGATAGTGAGTTGTGAAAAACATCACTGCTCTTCAGTGGTGAAAAGTTTACTCAAGTAATGCATTGAAGTACAAATTTAAGTTTATTTGTTAGTATTTCCCAGTATTGCTTTTCCTTCCTTGGGACATTCTTCTTCTGCTCCACTACATCAGTTATATAAAAATAATTTTGAATAATAATCAAATTAAAGGTGCCATATTTTGCACTTTTACACTTTTTCCAGTATTTCTTTTGAATTTTTGGCACAGTACCTATATCCTTTTTACTGTACAATGTGTGACCTAAAATAGTTTTGCATAAGATAAAAATGTGAAAAACAGCTGAGACAATTAGTAAAATATTTCGATTGACTGAAAATTGATTGGCAGCAGTTTTAATAATCATATCAGATTTTTTTTTACCTCTAAAACCATGACATGTCTTGCTTGAAAAACATCTAATACCTTTCTAGAATTGTGATCATGAGTGGGGAAAAAACTGTGACAGTTGTCTCAATATCAAAAATAAATAAATAAATCAAAAGGCGCAGGTGCAAGAAATGGACCTTGATGAAAGTTTTTTTGGAGAAAGGGAAGTTATTTTTCATGACATGGCCTTTTTAAGAAGTTTTCTAGGTTCCATGCAGGCTGATTGAAGTGAAAGCAGTTGTCATTTCTAGGTCACTCTTTTGAGCCAACGAGGACACAGTAAATCTCAATTAAAGATAGCATCCATTGTATTCTGTCATTCCTCAAACACTATAACACTATGAGAGACTCAGGCAGTTTCTGAGTGAAAGAGGTCTTCCATCCAATTAACACTAATTTATTCGGCCTGCAAATCACTTGGAGTGACTTAAAACTATATTTTAAGAAGATGTATTTCAGTGCAACAGGATTAATTTCGCAAAAAACACATTTCTGGAACAAATTCTGTGCTTTAAAAAAAATTCTGACTAGTATTTATATTTTGTGTTGCATCTGTTCATTGTGCTTGAGAATTATGGACATGAGTATAATGTTACAACATTCCTGGGCACCCTGTTTGGCTGCTGGAAGGATCTGCTGTGCAATCTGGCTCTGCAGGACATCATTCACCAAAATGTGTGCACAGGTTTTCAATCCAATCAAACCTCACCCACTAATTTTACTAATCAGCGTGCCTTCAACCGGATAGAGAGGAACACATCAGCTGGTGTTGAATTTGGCTTGAATTTAAACCTGCATATCTTCCAGGGCACAGGCCTGGTCACCACTGGCTTACAGAAAATGGCAACACACCCTGCTGATCCGGGCCCTATCCATGTACAATGGATGCACTGAATGTTAAATGTGATACATTAAAATAAATTCTTGGCTCCCTTCATGTGCCCTCAGAGTGTGTTAAAACCAGAGTCACAAAGGACGTGGATCCATATTCAGGACATTTTATTGTCCATCACAAAATTGTGCATGGAGTTTAAATGAAAGGCATGAAGCACGGATGTCCGAATGAAAAGATTCAAAGAAAAGTGTTTTTTATTTTTTATTTCTTTCAATTTAATGATAAATTTTTCACAATTGTTCCACCTGTTGCCCAGAGAATTTATTATCATGTAGATTTCAGTTTACCATCAGGAAACAACATCTGGGAAAATCAGATGTTGCAGAGTTTTGGGTGCATAAAAAAGACTGTAAAGTTTCGAAGGTTGAAGGTGATTGATTTCTATTTTCATGCCCTCCGGTATATATCTTGCAGGAGGCTGCATATTCCCGTGTGTGGCTCCAAGTTTGGAACCAGCGCAGTTGGGTGTGTACTAAAAGTGTCTCTTAAGTGTAGTTCCAGAGGTGGTAAGAGTGTTGAGGGTGTTGTTATAGTTACCGTTGGCTATAAAAGCATTATAGCTCCCACTTCAGTTCAGGATTGCTGAATTGATATCTGCTGTATTTATATTTTTTTGAAACTGTAAAGTAAAAAAGGAAATAGTTTTAAAAAGTAAGACAGAAGTGTGTCGCTTTCATAGTTAAAATCAAATGTCTAAATTCAAGCTTAACTGATCAGGCATTTAGAAATATTAATGGAAATTATATAATTATCATTGTTTTGGTTTTTTAAGTCCAGGGTATTACTGCTTTTTGGAAAAAGACAACAACATCAAGATATCACAAAATACACTAAAGATAGAAAATACTTTTAACACAGGAAATAATATACAGGTCTGATGCATTAAGAAATCTGTTAGGGTACTCTGTTAACTCGAGTTCATAAAGTGAACTGATGATGAAGAGTTGAGGGCCCTCACTGCCTCGGGATGTGTGCTGTTGCACAACCTTTTTCCTGAAGAAAGGCTACACTTATGGCAGATGATTTTTGATGCTGCTTTCACTCGCTCTTTTTAAGCTCCTTCTTATTATGGGCTGAGTAGTTTCCATACTGCGCTGTTATTAGGAATGTCTCTATCACGTCACGCCTTTGGTACCTTGAACTCCTATAACTTCTACACGGAGAAACTTCTCCTAGGTAAGCTCTTTATTAATGCAAAACATCACACTCATCACAGTGGTGTTATCTGCAAATTTGAAGAGTCCGAGTGAAAAGTATACAAAGACTACAAGAGACGTGACATTACACAACCATGGGTATCTAAGCATAAAGGTTTAAGTTGTGATCTATTGTTCAAAGATCCAGCTACATATAGACCTATTGACACCTGTCTTGAGCAGTTTGTCATGCGTCCTTGCTGAAATAATATTTTTAAAGGCAGAACTAAAATCAATAGACATGAAAATGTATGCGTAAGTAGTATTGGCCTCTAGGTGCTGCAGGATGAAGTGAATACAAAAGGATACAGCATTCTCTATGGACCTATTTTCCCTGAAAGCAAATTAAAATGGGTCAAGTGTCACCCTGGCCAGGTAGTTAGTTACTTGTTTCTTAAACACCTTCGTGATAACAGAAGATCTATAGTTATTATGACATTATAAAAATCGCCCTTTTAGGTATGTTGAGAGACCACTTAAAAATTTTACTTAAAATCATTGCAGTTAATCAGCACATCCCAGTGCAGTAGCTGCAGAACCAGCTTGGTCAGAACCTGCTGCTTGCCTACAGTGCTGTTGTTTTATCAGATTCCTAACATCATGCTCTGTCAAGAATGGTGGGTCCAAGGGCTCTGCATCACTGAGGAAGCTAAAACTAGCCATAGGCATACCCACAAACCTACACTAAAAAACATTTAATTTGTTAGGGAGCAATGGGTCATCATCAAAGATAATGTGATTAGTTTTATAGTTTGTAATCTGCTTTAGGCTGTGCCAGACTCCCCTGCTGTCATGGACACTAAGTTTGGTTTCTAGCTTGGCTCTGTAATTGGCTTTTGCCTTCTTTACTGCCCTTTCAAACGTATACTTTGTGGTTTTGTATTGATCAGTGTCCCTGCTTTGAAACGCTTCCTTTCCCTCTAGGTACAGCATTTTCATTCCCATGCTAAACTATGTTGTTGCTGTAGACTGTTACAATCTTGGAGGGGATGCGTGTAAGTTCAGCAAAATGGATATATGAGGGTATTCATCTATTTCAAGAAAGCCATCTTTAAAAATCCAGTCTTAATATGAAAACAGCTGTCACATGCTTGACTTTAGCATTGCCTCACAGCTCTTTGGTAATGGATGGTGGTCCAACTCATCCAAAGGAACCCATGCTACTGCGTGGTAAGCGTTGGAGATGACACACTAGTAATGATCCAACCTACTATTATGACCCTCTGAGTTTGAGTCCTGCACATCCATAATCTGTGCCGCAGTGTGTTGGCAGGCATCCTTTGCTCCTGCTTTTGGGAGAATGTAAACCGTGGCCAAGTAAATAAGACCTTTCTACCTTCCAAGGGCGTCTGACTAATTGAGCCTGAAACTTGGTGTACTAATTCAACAAGTCATGTTCTCTCATCTTCGGTTGATGTAAAATACACTCCCAGCTTTTGTCTTCGCTGAGTCTTTTATACAGTCTGAGAAGCCAGGTAGTAGTAGGTCAACAACACATCAGACTTCAACATGGAAGTTATTATTAGAGGCATAGATAAAGCCAAATATTTAGATGGTTAATATGGAGGGATTCTTGGCTTTAGATAATTGTTGTGTTACATGAAATGCCAATGTGTAATTCTTATTCTTACTTATCTACCTATATGTAATCCACGTATTTTAATATTTTATGCAACATTGATTAGGCAGTTATTAAGCAGTGCACACATATGTCCAAAGATCAGTTAACTAAGATACCAAGCAGTCACTCTCTGATGTCAAAAATCTAATCTAATGTTTTACTAAAAAGAACATTTTAGCGATAATTATCTACAGTTACAATCACAGACGTGTTAGCTGTAACCGATGGCCGTTTGTTAATCAGCGGGAGATTGTCTGTGCCACAGTGATGTGAAAGTGCACATCTTAAAACAGAATAATTTGTAGGGAAAGACATCACTTATCTAGGTGCCCTGCTGTCCATAAAAGAGCAAGTAATTCATTACTGTCACCCTTAAAGTACATAGCCCTGAATGCTAATGTGAGGGCACAATCACCATGCAAGTACACAGAGCCCAGAAAATGTTCTCAAACACCCAGCCTCGTAAACAATAGAGAATATTGTCCCTATAGTTTATGATCCAACATTTTGTCCTAAACCCTGCAACTCACTGTATTTATTCTCCCACACTAATATATTGTGTGGCAATATTATTTTCTAGGTGTTCTTCAAGGTGTTTCTATGTGTATAAAATGCTGATGTATTTGTTGGAAATCTAATATTCGAGATGTGATCCTGAGGCAACTGCTCTCACAGTCTCCTGACGTCAGCCCCAGTCTGACAGGCATGTAAAATATCTGTTTACATTATAGCTTGACAACAATGTGCTGACATCTCTATTTCCCATGTGACCACATGAAATAACCTTGTCAAAAATATATTACAATCCATACTTACGACATTTTGCTCTGTTCACTTAAACAAGGTCATGGGGGTGGAGAAGCGAACAAGGCTCCTTTGGTGGAATTTTAATGACGTCAATAATCATTGACAGGGAATAGTTTGCAGGCTTCTTCATGCTCAAGGTGGAATATTTGAAATAGAAAAATCTTTTTTTGTGTTGTTGTTTTTTTTATGCTTGAGTCTGAGTGAACCACTTATTCAGAAAGAAAAGAAAAAAAAATTGCCTTAACAGCATCTGACTCCGTGAGCTTTCAGTCAGCGTGTATTAGATTTATCACTTTCTTGTCCCTACACCTTGTTGATGCCTCCAGAGTATGACTACATTGGTATGGGAGGGGAGGCCTAAGCTGTGACTATGACATCTTTCTTGGTGCATTATCTTCACACTCAATCTCCTTGGGGTAGATGGAGTGCACAGAGGTAGTGCTTCCACCGGTTAAGTCCTAACATGTAACCAGACATTGCTTTTAGGGGTTGGCTGTTAACAGGGTTGACAATGCTCTTTTACAGCCTTCAGATTGAATATTCCCCGAGTCTCCCGCTGCAGAGGCCATGTCATTACAGCTGATAGCTCCATTATTTTTTGAAAGACTTGGCAGGACTTTTTTATGTTTTGTATTTTCCCTGCACTTAATGGCTGTCACTGTTCCTTACCTTTAGTGTGCGTACTTTCACAAGGACACTTTTGGTTAGGGCACCGTGGCTTCTGTTCTGTGTGGTCGCTTTTGTATTCAGATTCAGGTTTGTCAGATTGGACATAAAATACAACACTTTGTAAAGATGAGGAGCTTTAAACTCTAAAGGCCCACTCACACCGGGCGTAACGGCTCCGGCTGATCACCGGAGCTGATCGCTGCCAGTCTAGTCAATACGCAGTTCATGTAGCTTATCACAACTTCACATCAACATTACGTCATGACCGGTGGCACCAGGTGAGCAGTCAATCGATCAAAAGGTCACAACATGAACGATGAGAGACTAATTGTTGAAGTGGAACAACACACAATAATTTGCGACACAACAGATGCTTTTTATAATCTCCTCCACGTCAGAGAAGCAAAGTCAGCTGTTTGTGGTCCAACGTTTAAAAAAGTCCAACGTGGTCTTTTTTTAAAATAATCTGTGCATTTTGGCTTCAAAAGTGATTTGTTTTTTTCAGGTGGCTAAATTAACAACATGATGTTTGGTTTCCAGTTCCACAACTGTAGGAACAGTCAAATATGGAGCCCGACATTTAAAAATAAATAACATAAATAAATTAATGAAATGATCAGAAGAAGAAAACTCTGTTCATCATCACTATTATTTTCATAATAACCTAAATGTGCTTTTTAGTCCATTTTGAAATTGACCCACATTAATGTCATTTTTCATGTTAGTGATTTCAGTGCACTTTCACCTTTCAGCCAATCACATGCCTCCTGCCTTTTTACAGCAAACAACCTCAGCAGCTGCTACCAGACAGTCAGCACAAGCAACAGTGGTGTAATTCTGTATAAACCAACTAGAGGCTTCAGTTGTAAACATAGTACACAGGCACATGTACTAACCTCTCCTATAGCTTAACAAGGCTGCACTGTAGCTTGTAATATCACTCAGCCATCAAAGTAAGGAGCCGGCTGGTCCGGCTCTCTTGCCCTCGTCCAGGCACTGTCTCTCCTAGCCTATCTCCTGCAGTTCTTATGCATTAGTTTCTTGTTGTTAACTGTGCAGTTGTTGTGGCTGCTTGAACATACATCTCTGTTCGTGTTTGCTGTCTGCTATAGTGTAAAACATTCTCACACCGCTAAGTTATCCTGGCCATTCAAATTAAATCAAAAACACACCATTCCAATTTATTATATAGACTGAACTTCACTCAGCACCCACAGCTGTGACTTCCAATGTCCTTACACCCGATACCCATTTTGGGAATTATACAATGGCAATTTACCATCATGTAGGCCAAGTAATAATGGGAGTGGGAATCTGATATAATACTCATTAGAAGTGGAAACTAGTTGTTGGTTAACCATCCAGCCAACGCCCCTATATCTAGCTCCTGTTGCCCAGGACAACCACAGAGAAAGACAGTCTATACTCAATATGGCTGCAGAAAGGTTAATCCATGTGTGTGCATATAACTACATAGACCATTAGGGTAAAAATCACGAATAAGATGTTCATACTGTAAAAGTGCATAATTGCGATGGGCTATGAGGCATATTGTGGGTTTGGACTATCAGTCACAACAGGGCCGCTTCATAAATAGCCTGACTGACGTCCATGTTTAATGATGGAGTAGAAGATATACTGTGCCAAATTGCCTTGACTTTCCCTTGTTCCCCTCCTCTCTGCTACTTCATTCTTCAATTTTTCTGCTCCAAATCACTTCCTGAGGGAGGAGTGAAAAAGCTGTAGGATCCATTCCTGGTCATCAGGCTGTCTTTTTCCCTAACCATCTAATCAGGAGATGCAGCAGAGAAAGTATAGGATTGAAAACAAAAGTACTCTGGGCCCTGGGTTAGTAGGAAAATAAAGTAAATTTCACCAACCAACAGATCAGCTCATCAATCAACTGAAAACAAGTTTTGCATTTATTCCATTTTGTGAGGAGAAAAAAAAAAAATAATGTGACAGTGGTATGAAATTAATGATGAAAGCAGCGTATGCAGTCAGAGTTGGGCATAGGAGAATATATAGGGATATATTGGAAATGGAAAAAAACACATTTGTCAGGCCAACATTGCTTAGCATACAAATTAGCTTAAAAGATAAATAAATAAATAAACAAATGTGGCTACATAGAAAGTAAATTTTTCAACTTGTCTGACTTTTTTTCTCAGTTTAAAAGTTCAAGGAATTACAAACTCTGCAAATAATAATATATAATAATAATAGGCATGATCATATTTATTATATTAACCCTATGGGGTGTGAGCAATCACCCAAGATTGCAAAAGCAAGTGATGGGCCATTGATAGGACCCTAGAGGTTTAAGAATAAAAGTTCTGGTTTCACATTGCGACCCAAGGGATTGGGATTTTTGTTTCTATATGTTGCCTTACAGAGTTCCCCAGAGAATAAATGACGTGTTTATGATTCTGTCTTGGTAACTGTACTGTATTTTGTATTTCTCAAACCACAATTACAGCTATTATGAAGCGCTCTCTTACACGCTACGCAGAAGGATATGTAATTTAAAAGCTTTTTTAATAAGAAGCTTTACAAGTACAATTACATGTATTAATTGGTTCCTTGGAAGAATAAATGAGAATGACAGGGTAATTAAAACACATGGTGTTAATTTCCCTAAAGATAATATACTGTACACTACATTTAAAGTCATTTATTAAATCATCTTCAGACACTTTTAATGTTCGTACCTTTTAATGGATGTGTTAAGCTTTAAACAGTGCAGGTTGTTTGACAATCCCACTTTAGAATAAGAATAATGAATTTACAAAAATGGAATGGGTATGTCAGTGTGTTTTATATTTAAATGCAATGTAACAAAAAAAGAGCAGAAATTATACATTTGGTAGTATGCCCAACAATTCTTTTATACCAAATACTCAGTACTGAATGGTAGAGTAGCTCATGATTCGTTCAAAATCAGCATTAAAAAATGATCCTGTTTCATTGACAGGTGCTCACAGGTGCTTACTTATGTTTGCGTGTCTGCTGAGAAAAATGGCATCAATTATTGTCCACATGTTCCAGAGAACCTCTTAATTTAAAATGACCCTGTGCAAAAGTAATAAGTACTATAGATTTGTGTGAGAGACAGGGATAAATGAAGTCTGATATACACACTACAAAACGTGGTGCTGCTCCCTAATTCAACAGCCAGCCTGTTTTTTTTTAAAAGAACAGAGGACGTTTGATTCGAATACAGATAGAAAGTGTTCCACAGATTGACTCGCGGCAGAGTTGGGTCCCAGAGGAAAACAGTGAATAATTTGATAATTAACAACACACGTGATCTGCAGCTGCACCAGTCAAAGAACAGTTTGTCAAGCTGGATTCCAAAAATCTTAATGTTGCAGTTGTGCCCAGAAACTGTCACTGTTATCATCACTAATGCCTGTATGATCATACAAGCATTAGTCTACTGTCTACTGTTTAATCTTACATGAAGCATGGTGTTTTTCTAACTGTGACTTTACTAGAACCATCTGGTTCAAATCCAAATTCTGAGGCAATTTCCTATTTAATAATTTAGAATACAATAGAGCTTTTTAGCTATTAGGATCCCCCTATGGCCAGTCAGGCAAACAACAATTAGTATCGTCATATAGGAAACATTAACCAAATAGGGCTTGATGAGTGTCCTTTCAGTCTTCTTCCATCGAAGTGAACGAGCTTGAGAAATAAAACGTATTGAATTTCCTGGTGATGTATTTCTAACGTCTGTCACTTTTTCTATTGTTAAGACTGAACTGCACTGATTACATCCCTGTAGCCAACCAAAATGGCTCTCTTCATTTTGTGCTCATTTAGCAACAACAGAACAACAGAACTCCACTTCCATTGTTAGGTTTTGCTGTTTACAAGGTTCATTATTAGAGGGTTTGCCAGCTCAATTTATTAAGATTAAAATACTCTCCGCTCCCAGTGGTCTTTTAAGCGGACTGATTGTCAAGCCAAACTCCATTCTAAAAGCAGGTGTTTTATAGTAGGCAGTCATATTTTTCACAGTAAAAACTTTTGTTACACCATCACTAAGGCTTTTCTGATTTGCTTTGATCCACAGGCACATTTGGCATATGTCATTTACTCCGTAACATCATTAAATAACCTGTAATCCTTTGCCACAGGCATATTGACTGGCTGGGACCCACAAAAAGCCACAGATCACACATGAGCTTTTAGGCATGGTGCCACCAGACACTATTACAGCGCTTGTTTCACCAAAAAGGGGTGTGGTTGATCTGAAGACAGTAGATTGACATCCAACTCTTAATAGAGAAAAGACAGTAGGAAGGAGGAGTGAAAGCTTATTTTTCTCCAATCGTTGTTTTTTGCAGTCATACTCCACAGTCATTTCTCACACACATCGTCATACACAAGTGGCACCAACCAGTGATGACTGGTCTGTAATCACGGTGTCTGGCGCACAAGTAAAGTCTGGCTAGTCTTCCAGCGGCTTCACAAGATTACAATTTATCCACAATTATTGAAATTGATCTGTTGAGAAGATCAGGTTGAATCAGTACTATTTACAGAATATTCATCCCATAATCCTCATGTTCCCTGTGGATTGTTTTGTCTCCATACATTTGTTTGCATTATTGAATTGGGTTCAATTCATTGTGTTTTTCATAACTGACAGTTGCAATTTTTCAGTATTTGTGGCACTGATATATTCCAGTGATTATTATCCAGGCATAATTACTTCTAAAAACGAATCCAGAGGTCAGAACCTGCATTGAATCAGTAAAGAATAACACATTTAAATACTGTGGCATGAAATTATAACAGTGTTAATGTGGAGCTGTGATTAAAGGGCTACAATGTCGTTTGAATTCAGTAGTCACATTTTCCTTTGTACCGTCTCAGCACTTTCAAACAGGCGAGGGCCACAGACCTCTTTTCATACATGCAGATGCACTTACCTATTGCATTTCACTGAAAGTGAAAACACTTTGAATTAAATGGGGGAGGGCTGGCTGCATGTGTACACTCAGTGTCCATGTGAAAAAACACAGTGTGCAATTTTACATTACATATTTGAAAAATGATTTTCATTTATGCTAAAAACAAAAATAATAGGAAGTCCAGAACCTTATTCTTCTATCAGTGATTGTTATAATATGGAAAAACAATATGGTAAACATGACTCAAAGAGACAAGAGGAAATAATGCCATTATTGGGCACTATTTTGAACTGTAGATTAATACACATTCTGTGACCGACTGAGTATTTACTGTACAGCAACACATTTTGATTATGCTGAAATTGTTTTATGATGCAATTCCTGCAAACTAATTCCTCCTAATGTCTGTATGCTAACATGCAAATTCATTCATTCATTTACAAACGGTAATACACTGGTAATACTTATTAAGTAGCATCATGTGGTTCATTTTTTGTTTGGAATCTTTTGAAAAGAAATAATAAAGTATAGAATATCAGCAGCCTTCAAGACACAGGATCGCAGTCTGTGATTACTGTCTCTTACAGGGTAGCACTGAAGTGGTAGAACACATTATGTTTTTTGTACTTGGCAGGCTAAGCCAACAGAAACCCGTGTGTAAGAGAAATTGAGCTGGATCAAGAGAGAGTCACTGAGTACTGTTTAAAACAAATCCTAAAACCAGTTTGGTGTAGAGTCCATTCCAAATCATGTGTCACGACTACAGTGAGACCCCTGCTCAGCACATGGTCAGAGCGATATGTTGATGTCAGATATGCAAGGGGTTTGTTGTGTGTTATTTAAAGTCTGCCAAGAGCTACACAGAGGGGAGTGTGTGTCATCACTGCTGAATCCAGAACCACTTGTTTCACACCATATAACAAACCTGCCACCCCCCGCAGGGTTTGCTGATCCAGCTACAAAGCACCATCTTCCCGGCTGCTGAACAGAGCACTTCAGGCGCTCTTTTTCTGCCGACAGCCATCAGACTTCAGACTGTACAGAGCTTCCTGCCCCACTAGCCCTCGTCGCAGCCAAGCCAGCCAAAAGGGTGCAAAAGCAGGATGCCTGCATATGCTGACTATCATGGACTCTTTGTGCCTAGGGCTACTGTATACAGCTCTGCTCACATGAGTCATATGCTTTAACATGTATAGTCTGTGAATGTTAAATGAACCATAGCATTTTCTAAAAATATGTTTTCCCAGTCTAAATTAGTTCCTGTATATACCATCTACCAACAGAAAAATGTAAAAAGACGAGAATCAGCAAAGTGTATTTTATGAACACACCTCTAGACACCTTAGCACACTTCAGTTCATTTGCGTGGCTTCCTGCAGAGCTGATAATGAGAATGATAATGGGATAATATGAACCCACAAGCATTTTTTTTGCAGATTTTATGCAATTTTCTCCCCCATGCTCGATTTCTTTGTTATACAACCTTTACAAATTATCAGTTTTCTTTCTTCTTTTCTTCTCACTGTAATAAAGTGAGCATTTCACATGTTGCTGATACGCCTGCTGCTATACTCAGTATAGTGTATTCATTAGCATTTTGATGTATGGTATTCTTAATTACTGCTGCAACACCCCAGTTCGTACATGGCTTACATTAATGTTTCATCATCTAATGATCATATAATCTATAATGTCAGGGCTGTAACAAAGAACTGTATTGACTGAAACATTATTTAACCTGCAGTACTCTTAGATGACCTAAATTTAATGACAAGGAAAATACATAATGACTCTGAGGCCCAAAAATCAGGCATCCGTTCACTATAATAGTCTGAATTGACATGAAAAATGTATTGGCTTATGTTGATATCAGTCATATTTACCATTTGCTCCCAAACAGCTTTTAGGGACATTCTGCATATGCCACTGGGTGCTTCTGCAGATTACCTCTGCGAGTGTCATGCAGAAACATATTCTGATAGCTGTCCCATTTACACTGAGAATTCCCCTTTTGTTTACTTAAAGTGCAATTCTTAGAGTAAATATTTACAGTCAGTTAATAACTGGAGGCTGTGATTGACATGCATCATTTAACACTCCTCATTTGGCGCTAGCATGGATCATTGCAGGTGTATGATGAGTTTGATGTAAAATGTCAATGCCACTGGCAACTGCATTTCACCACTACAGTACACTGAGCGATCATCGTGTTAAATATCTCCTGTTTTGTAGACCAGCTTTTAATGTATAGGCTTGTTATTTAGCCATATCTGAACATAGTGGGTCATTGTTGCAATTTCACTTTGAATAAATTGAGTCATCTCAAACATGTCAATCAATTACAACATGTATGAAAAACATGGGGACATAAACAGCAGTGGAAGTAGTCAGATGTTTTACAAACAGTAAAACTAATTTCTGAATGAGGCGTATTATTTTATTGAATAAAAATTAGCGCTTCAATTAATATGTACATCACTTTAATGCTGTAGCTGATATAAAGCACAATATTTCCAACTGAATTATAGTGGAGCAGAAGTGGACAGTAGCATAAAATGGAAATACTCAGGTAAAGTACAAGTACCATGCAGTTCTATCAAGTACAGCACTTAAGTAAATTACACACTTTCAGCCGCTGTATAAGGCCACAGTACAAGCATTCCAATTAAAAACTTCAGCAACAGTTTCGACCACCAGAGACTGTCAGATGTACAGCTTGTGAAGCTTTTGGTAGGATGTAACAGCGCATCCATTATGCAGTTCTCTACCTTATCCAGTCTGCGCATACATACATGCTTATCGCTGCCTCGCATGTGGGTACATTCTGGTGAGAAAGACATGACAAAAAAAGTCCCTGTTGGCAGCAGTGTAAATGACTCCAAGTCTGTTTACACCATGTGAGCTGTAAGCCCTGAGCAGACAGACTTCTGAAGATTTACCTGTTTGTGTTATCGCTGCATTGAAACCGTGCCAATATTCCACATGTGCAGTAAAAACTAAATCTGTAATGTTCCTGACAAGTTGACAGTAGTCATCAGGTGGCCATGACATTTTGCTTCATCCACTTTGCCCTCTTTGTAGAAAGCAACAGCAATGAGTGGGAGTGTTTTCGCTTCTTGTCCACGAATATTCAAAGATTTTTCTGGTTAACCTGACTGAGCTGATATTTTTGTAGATGAAATATTTATCACAGCAGTTGGAAATGTGCATGACAAGTAAGTAAAAGGTGCTGAGTGCATCAGAGTACATGAGGTGAATGATAGCATAGGGGCTGATATTCTCACTGATGAAATGTTAGTGTCAACTTCCAACAAGTCTTCTCACCTGAAAAATGGGATCATCAGGCTCACCTGAATGCCTGACACACGGGAATGCTTTCCGATCTGCCACATGGTTGAAGTGGCTATAATTGAATGAAAGAACAAAGTAAATAACAATGTGAGTGAAAACCATGTCAGAAAGTGAAAGCCTTTGCATGTGGAGATGAACCTGCAGGCAGGTAGTGAAAAAACTCACTCAACACTAGTTGGTGGAGACCAAAAACAAAAATAAGTGCTAGTTGTAAAATAACATGATTTGCTAAGATTTACTGTAACAGCTTAAAAGTGGTGTGTAGTATGTGTGTTCTAAGCTTCAAGGTTGAGGTTTAGACAACTAAAAATACTTTTGACTTCATAGTTAAAAGAAATAGTGCTGTATGTTGTATTGCCAACATCTACTGGACCTCCTTTAGCACAGTTTTGTGGTAATGAAGTGGGTGTACTTTCACCTTTGCTACTTAATGAGGATATTCATTATTCTCACAACTTGCCTTGTCTCAAGAGCTCACTCTTCAGGAAAAAAAAAGTCGTTCTAAGCACTTAAAGGATTGGTGTGTAGGATTTAATGGCATGTAGGAGTTACGGATTGTAACCCCCTCCGCTCGTCCTTGCTTTCTAAGCATAAGGGAGAAACTACGGTGACAGCAAACTGCACGGAAAATAAGAATTTAAAAAAAAGGTAACAAAAACAAAAGAATTCTTACTTTCAGGTGATTATACACTTATAAAAACACAGTCATTCATATTATATTCAATGTTTTTCATATTGTAAATAAAGCATCCTAAATCTGGACCTTATCTTAAGTGTGTAAGGATTTAGTTGCATCTAGGAGTTACTGAATCCAACCCCATCACTGGGGATACACCCACAGCATCTGTAGATATAAAGGCTCCTTCTAAGGTAACAAAAACATATTCTTGATTATAATTTACAGGAGATTATACACTAATGAAAAGAGTTCTACATATTATATTCCACTGCCATATTCTATGAATAGAGCCCTCTAAAACAAACAATGTTTATTGGGATTATGTACAGAGGACAGTAGTCCCCTGTACACTGACCATAATCCCACGCATGAATGTAAACCATCATTAGCATTGCAAGGAACTGACGCAGGAATTCCAGGTGAAGTTGCATGACACGGTTGATGAAGTGCATGACCTTGATAAGATGGGACCAGATGGCTCAGCACAAACAACCAAACAGCGGTCGAACATATGTTTGTATCATGGTCTGATCTGGAGGCAGTCCAAGACAGGAGTTGATGAAATATCTCTTCTTCACTTTCAATCATTTCAATCACTTCATTAGTATCCTACAGCTATAGCTGATGTATTAAATCAGAATCTTGAAAATAGCTATCCTATTTTTATTTCCAGGGCCAGATGTTTTGCATCGAGTGAATGCAGTTCCCGTCTTAAATATGCAGTACTTAATGTGAACAGGCTCGGTTCTGCCTCGTGGAGATTAAAACAGCAGAAGTCATGGATAAAGAAGCCAACTGGTGATGCCATCACAATACATTACCTCCACTTTATAAACTAGGCACGATGTTGTTTCAATTTACGTGCTGTTCGTTTACTGCCATTAACCTGAATCAACCTGCATTTTATCACTCATTAAGGGGAGCTTATTATGCAGCCAGTGTAACTATGGACTCAGATATTATCCTAGAGAAGGTGGAGGAGGTTTACTAGTAATGATTAATTTGTTTACTTGCAGAAAAAGGTGTGAGAAAGCAGTAAGTGGAGTCTTTGGCACCGTCAGCATGAAGACGAATACTGCAGGGCAGGTGCAACAAGGGCGAGGGGGCTTAGGCCTGGAAATAGGGCAGAATTGTGGAGTAAGGTAGCGTTGTCATCAGGGAGAAGAAAAATGGTGGTAGATCAAATACATACACAGGAGGAGGTAGCCAGGTGTGCTGTTCAGTGTCTTGGGAAAAGCAGGGTCAGTGGGTGAAGGGGGAGAATGTGGAGGGGACTCAGCTGGAGAGAGCTACGAAGAAAAACTCCATTAAATTAATCATAGGTGTAGCTTGCAGTATGATGTGTTACCTGCTCAAGTTTCCTCCTGGAGCCTGCCTATTGTGTTCAGGAATAGGTAGATTCAGACACCGTCACACTTGCAGCTGCATCTATTCATTTTTTTAAAAAGAATTTATCAAATATGATATGACAAGTACTTTTTAAATAAACATATATAAGTGGGTAGAATGGTAGCTAAACACCTTCATGACCGCTGCAGACCCAGATCACTGGGTTGTTTTACATAAGCACAAAAAGTAAATGAATCAAAATAAACTTTAATAGATGTTTCAAATGCTCAGACAGTTTCTTTATGATTTACACCACAAATACATCTAATATCTTCCATTTGTAGAGAGATATTGAGGATGCTGTAACTGTAACTTTGGCATCATAGTGTCCACTGTGGTTATAAGTTGTGCATTCAATGTCTCCTGATCTTGACTTTACGTGATTAGAACCATGGATGTATAAAGAGAGCTTCTTTCCCACTTATCAGACATAACATTATTCTTATGGTTGTTAAAGTATGTGATTTCTCAGTTATGTATATGAATTTCATAGAGACAGGTACTTTTTCAAAGGACTGTTTCAAGGTGAAAATCTGTTTGAGCATGAGTACTTGAGCATGTCCTGTTTTTTTCTTTTCTTTTCTTTTTTTGTGCTTTTAATTAAATAATTTCAAAAGGCAGAGTATGACAATGTCGCAAAGAAACAGTTAAGTAACTGTTTAATAAAAAAAAAAGAAGATGAACCCTGTGGCAAATGGAAATTAAACATCACAACTAAGATGTTTTTGTCCGACACAGTGATTGATTACTGCTGCTTACATAAGTTGCCTTTAGGCTCATCAAGAATCATTGAAGTGTTGTGAAAATGTGTTTTATAGCCGACTTGTTATTCAGACCTAACCGTGATACCACAATGATTTTATTTAGATGAGGGGTAAGAGAAAGAATATAAAATGTAAAAATATTGTGACATGAGATCTAAGATACTAAGCCATATTTGACGGCAGTTATATTGTACTGTGTCTACTAACTTAATTAGTTTCACTCGTTTCATTATGTCTTTAGATTTAATTGGTGTTTTCTAAATTGGACTAAATGATTATGTATTATGCATTTTTCCTTCAGATTGTACAAAAGATTGAAAAAAAAAAGTTTGATTGTTTATTAATGGTTTAAAATTGATCATGTCTATTCTGAGCTGATAGAGTGAGTGAACCACCTGTATGGTAAGGTATGTCTACAGAGATTGTATTAGTTTTAGTACAGCAAACCTGCAGTATTAACACACTCCACACATGGTATAGCTGCTCTTACAAAAAGCATCTCAGCTTAGAAGCAAATTCTACCTCAGAGATCAGTCGTGTGAAACTCAGTCTGGCAAAAAGGCTCAATTAATTCCATGCAGATATTGTTTCTCATGAACGATCAAAGACAAACGCTTCTTCAGTTTCATTTATGCTTGGGACTTGTTGCTTTTTTTTATTTTACATGATTTAAAAGAAATATGGAGAAAACGTAACTCCCATTTGTTGCAAAACATTTAAGATCAAATTTTAAGACAAATCATATATTGTCATCATTTGTGGATTACCACACAGCTGCTGTTTATAAGAACTGATGTAAATTGAGTGAATACAATTGTGTTTTTTGAAAAATGACCCAGAAAGATCCTTCTTATTGTAGTCAACCATTCAATATTCAAACACAAAACACAGAGTTACAAACAAAATTACAGCTGTATACATATAGGTAAATAGTTGCAGGGGCCACCCTGTGGCATAAGTGAACAAGCATCCGCTGAACTCTTTCCCTAGAGCTGCCACTTACAAAGCTTCTTTTTTTATTTTTTATTCATAACATTTGTGGTTGCAAGGATGCATCCGCGTCCCAGGCTGAGGAGGGAGATAGGAAGCGAGGAAGGGAGGGCGGGCGTTGTTCATTTTAATCCACTGTGGATCCACTTCACTGACCTTCAATAAAGAGCAATAAATGCATGAAACTGATGAGGATGGGTTGTAATTTCATTTTTATATGACCCAAGACTGTCTATGAATAAACCTTAAAGCTATGGGAGGTTGGAACGTGTTTTCCTGCTCAACCATCCTGTGTCTGTTGTCCATTGAAGTCTAATTGACACCACAGCAGAGGAAGCACTATTTTCGTGGTGCACATTTTTATGCATGAATTGCCCTTTATGAGCGGTTTAATTAACGAAAACAAGAGCAGAAACAACACAAACAACATTTTAGGTCAAGAAAAAAGAGCAGTTAACACGGAATCAAAAACTCGGCTCAGGCTGAGAAAGGAAGGATCATTTATGTTATTTATAGTGTGTTTGTTAAATCTAAAACTACAGTTCATTGTAAACAGTTACAATTACAAACAACAGAATATCTGCCTTTTGGTACAAAGATGCATTGGGTCAAAACACAACAGCATTTGAAAAAAAATGGAAGTGGGCCCAGTTTTATCTAAACTGGATTGGAAAGAGAATAAACGCGAGTTAACCACCTTTGGGATTTTCACGTAGTTGACCAATCTAGTTAACTTTAAAGCAATATCTGAACCCAACAGCCAATGATCCTGACCTTCCAGTGTAGACAGTGGATGTCCAGAAAACCTGTATCAAGACTTCCTCTGCAGTCCAATTTAGCAATTTGATACGTGAGAATAAGAAATACACATTTCTGCTAATCTCTAATAAACAGATATCTGCAATTGAATACAGATAGCTTTTTTAAGAAAGCTAATAAATAGCTAAATCAACGTCAGACAATAGCTGATTAGTTCCAAGTGTGCGTTTCCGTAAATCCATTCTGCCTCTTTTACTCTCCACACGGACTATTGCAACCAAAGCCTGCTCAAACATGACCGGTCAATACTACTCGCACTACAAACGGAAACCAGAACGCTTCTGGTGTCAAATTCTTGGTCCCTTACATACAGATTCTGCATTTATATGCAGATATCTGTTTATAGGGATTAACTCAAAAGGTGCTTGGAGCGAGCCTCAGAACACAACAGGTGGCATTCGTGCTGGGAATAAGACTCAACAATCAACTATTTTGAAGACACCAACCCAAAGCAGCAATATTTGATGTCCTGGAACAAGCTACCTGTTATGTGGCTTGCTCAAAGCCACATTGTTTTTTTTTCCCCAATTACATTGGAATTTGACGACCTCGGAATGACAATGAACAATTACCCATCTTTCCCTGGTATGACTGATCCCACTTTTAACTCTTGCCCAGAGTTGCCTGACAGCAAAACGCAGCAGCATGGAATTTAGAGCGTCCCTCTGGCTGATCCAATCTAAAACAAACCCAACTTCTTCTTGTGCTTTCTGAAACGTGTCGGGTGAAATGTTGGATTTCTCAAACTTTTCTCAAATGTCTTCAATTCAGGATCATTGCCATGTTTTAAAATTGTACCATCCAGAGAGACTGTTTGAATGTTTTCATATTTAGCCTTGATAAACAGTTGTAAACGGTTTTACTTACATTAACAGTACTCTGCGTAAGTTGTGTCTTGGTTCTAAACCTTACAGATCTATCTAGTTCTACACACTGCCAACAGGAACAATTTGTTCTCTTTCCACATGCGGTAGGTGAAACAGTTTGTCTGATTGAAGATACCTGGTCACAGTATTTGTTGAGAGCTTGGTCTGTTATTCATGTTTTGTGTGACCTGAGGGAGGAGACGCTTCAGTTCACTGCAGCAGCACAATAAATTTCATTAAAGGACTAAAGTTGCTGTCCTGAACTTTTTTACTTTCTGTATCTTAACCCTGTCTTACTTGAGACTGACAGATACTAAACATACTCATGTATACATTTTGAGGTTTTGTGTTTTTTGTTGTTTTTTTTGTTTGTTTTTTGAGGTTCTGTTTTCTTTTTGTAGAAATATTGTTTGATACTAATATGCATTCATTATAATACATGTAAATCATATGGTATATGCACAGATGGTCTGTTGTTTGGTACAAACCTAATTCATAAATGTACTGTTCCATGTGAAGCATCTGTAGTGTAAAGATATCTGTACATTCATGTAAAATTTTAATTATCAGATAGATTTATTGGTTCCTTGAAGAGGTTATGTTTGTTATGGAATTTACTGTGTTTATATTAATGTTTCACCTCTGCAACAGTATTTTTATCAACACAAGGCACATGATATTTTAAGCTATGAATATGTCTGTGTGTGTGTGTGTTTTTTTCCTGCATTATCACATTGTGGTGTAGTGGAATTAAAACAAAAAATAAATAAAAGTGAAAACATGTTTTTCGCTAACAGTTTTAATTGTCTCATTTGGAACCGTGTATTTAGTCGGCAGACATTTTTATCTCTCTGAACTTTGCTCATTTTAAATCCACTCACTAAGTAGTAGTAGTAGCAGTCCTGTGACCTGTGTGACTGAGAATTCCCACTGACTTATTTCTTGGCTTTATTTTTCACATACTCCTCATTATTTAAAAGTGTCTGAAGATGAATCAAGCTCTACAATTCAGATATTTTTTTCCTTAAGTCTGCAGGGAAATTACTGCTCTTGTGACACATAATTTTAGCCCGATGCTTGGGTTTGTAAAAGCATCTTAACATAGACATTAACATTTGAACCCTAACAATTCTGTGCAGAATGAACTCATCAGGACATTAGACACTGGGGAGATCTCTTCAAGTAGCTGGTTGTGCTTACATTAGTGCTGTCATCTGTTGAATGTTGCATGAAAAGAGATGGGGTTAAACGTCTAATAGAGGTACAGTGTGTCTGTGATGAAAGTAATGCAACAATAATAGAAGACCTTTTGACACTGACAACAACCTCCTGCTTTATGGCTGCGACATTACATGTTCATATTTCCCAGGAGGTTTCCATTTATTTATCATTATGTTTACTTGGCACAACATTGGTTGGTGTGTAACATCCCTTGGATTCATTTTGCTGCCGACTGTAAATTAAAATCTGTCCTTGACGGGATAGTTGGGATGTTGTTGTTGTTGTTTTTTTTATATATTATGTCAGGCCTATATAGAATTTAGCTCATTTCCTTGGCAGCAGCACAAACTCTCTGAGCTCTCACCATGCCTTATGAATACAGAGACGCTCACAGTGCAGCGACAGCATTATGGGTGAGTAATGCAAAACCAATTTTGCAAAATGGATTTTAAAATTATGAACTGTTCCTTTAATTGACCTGCCTGGTGGTTAGATAATTGTATCTCTACTGTGATAGCAGCTGCATTGACTATGCGATAGAGCTCTCACTAGCTCACAGTTTGATTTCTCTTTTGATGAATCTGAATTGATTGAGGGATTAAAGGAAATATTTTTTGAGCTGTGGCATCACTGTTAATTGATTTTCTTCAAGAAAATATCATCCCCTCTGTTTTCTCTTTTTTTTTCTTGACTTGTAATAGTCTAAAGTGTGTTGGACAAAGTGGTTGGCTTTAGCGTCTGACTGTAAATTTAGTCTATCTTCAGTCTTTAATCTTTTTGTAAGAATTTTTTCTCATTGATCCTGTGCATCTGCAACTCAAAATGTCTTCACCACGGTTACAAATGAGGCAAGAAATACCTTTTTATGGTGCAAAGCTCCCCAGAGCTGTTTTTCTGCTGCAACTGATGTGTCATCAGTCAGAAGTTTTCTCAAGTCTTCACTGTACTTGCTTTATTTGGTACACTATATTTTCAGTTTTAGGATGATAGTGGATGTTAAAGTGTGGCTGATGTCTGCGCAGAGATGGACAGCAGCCCTCCCCTCCCTGCGTGTGCTACAGCAGTTGTTATTTTTAAAGTTCAGCACAGCTCCAGTGGCTGCAGGGTCTGTGTGATGCAAATGCAGCCATGCAGAACTTGACTTGGCGTGACATCAGTTCACTCTAAACTGTACCTGAGGCATTTCGTTTGATAGATTATCTTAGATTATTCTGCTCTTTTATTCACTATTAAAACATTTAACCCTTGACAGCTCTGATGGATAAAATGTTTATTAGCCAGAACATCTTACTTAACATTAACTTGAATGATAGTTACCATAGCTATTGTAATTTTGAGAATGCTTATTAGGCATAAACCATAGTTAAAATAAATTATACAGTATAATAATGAAGACTAATGAGAAGTACATATATATATTCTCCTTCTCACCCCGGCGGGGTGGTATCCGTGTCATCCTCAAGCTCGGGTCCAGAGGCTTGGGAGTTTGAGGGTTCTGCGCAGTATCTTCGATGTTCCTAGGACTGCACTCTTCTGGATTGAGGCTTCAGATGTTGTTCCTGGGATTTGCTGGAGCCTCTCTCCCAGTTTGGGGGTTACTGCCCCAAGTGCCCCCACTACCACGGGGACCACGCAACCCTTGACCTTCCACATCCGTTCCAGCTGCTCTTTCAACCCTTGATACTTCTCAAGTTTCTCATGTTCCTTCTTCCTGATGTTGGCGTCAGCTGGGATCACCACATCTATCACCACTACCCTCTTCTGCTCTTTGTCCACCACCACTATGTCCGGTTGGTTAGCCAGGACCTGTTTGTCAGTCTGGAAGCTGAAGTCCCACAGAACCTTGGCCCTGTTGTTCTCAGCCCCCTTCTGTGGTATGGCCCATCGGGATTTAGGTACTTCTAATCCATACTGGTTGCAGATGTTCCTGTATACTATTCCAGCCACTTGGTTGTGCCTCTCCATGTACGCTGATCCAGCTAGCATCTTACACCCTGCTACTATGTGCTGGACTGTCTCAGGGGCTTCTTTTACACAGTCTGCATCTTGGGTCTGATCTACTCTGGTAGATCCTGGCCTCTATGGCTCTTGTGCTTATGGCCTGTTCTTGTGCTGCCATGATTAGTGCCTCTGTGCTGTGTGTCAGTCCTGCATTATCCAGCCACTGGTAGGATTTCTTGATATCAGCCACTTCCTCTATCTGACGGTGGTACATGCCATGTAGGGGTTTGTCCCTCCAGGTTGTCTGTTCCTCCTCCTCTGCACCCTCATCAGGGTTCTGCTGCCTGAGACATTCACTTAGCAGTTCATCCTTCGGGGCCATCTTTCTGATGTATTCTCATATTTTCGATGTTTCATCCTGGACCGTGGCCTTGATGCTCACTATCCCTCGGCCTCCCTCTTTCCGCTTAGTGTATAGCCTCAGGGTGCTGGATTTGGGGTGGAACCCTCCATGCATGGTGAGGAGCTTTCTAGTCTTGATATCTGTGGCTTCTATCTCTTCCTGGATATCACCTATGTTGCCCTCTGGTAGGTCAATCCCCTCAGTCCGGATCATCTTGCCTCTCTTTGAGACCATCCGGCCACACTTGTCCAATCCGAATGACATCCCTATGTCATCGCTGTAGATCCTGGTGGTGTGGTATATATAATATATAACCCCTACCCCCCTACAAAAATGCAATATCTTATTTTTTGTGGTACAAAGGTACAATGTGTTAATTGGTCAGCTTTCCAGTGTTGGTAGGCAGATTTTGTTACATTTGCACAGAGCCAGGCAAGCTGTTGTTTCCAGCCTTTTGTGAAACCAGATTTTTTTTTTACTGGGTTTGTAAAGGGGGGGTTGCTTGTATTTCCCCAAAGACAGGGTTCCCTTACAATCCATACAATTTTCTTGTCAGTTGTCTTGTCGGATTTTTCTTTATCTGTCGGAAATCCAAATTTCTGCCACACTGCAGATTCAAAATTTGACAGCAGCTCAGTTTCAGTTTCACCTCAGTCCATGCTGTCTTCTCCAGGTTTGTCTTCTCTGTAATGAGTGCAGCTAGGCTCAGTGCAAGCATGATGACCCATGCTAGCACCAGCTAGAAAAATAAGTGAACTTTGCCCCTGCATCAAACAGGGTTAAGCAGAAGCTCCTATTAGAATACCAACAATATAGCCTGCCTAGTGTGTGTGAGTGTGTTTGGAGACTCAAGATAGGGTAGACGTGACGTGCTTTTCAACTCCTCAATGCATGTCATCAAGGTTTATGAAATTCAGTGGCTGTGTGGTTATTAGGCAGTTGACTGATATTCGACAAAGAACTTTTTCTTTTTATCTGCAGCTTGTTGTGCAGAGGAGGTGATAGATTTCCTGGGGTAAGTCTCTGGAGGCAGCATCACAGGCCTAAGGCTCCACTGGAGGAGGTGCTCCAGGGAGCGGGTGAGGGAAATCCTCTGCCCCTGTGGAAAACCAGGAGAGGAGAGGCATTGAAATAAATGAATAACAGAGCATTTTTTGGGTGGGCTGGTGTTTTTCTGTGTCAAATAGGGAATGATACCGACTCCCGTGTAGCTATTTTGTGACTTTCTGCACCAAGCTGTAAGATGTTTATCATTGTGAATAGAAAATATGGTGGCAGACATTTCTAGAAATCTGAACCCAACTTAAAAAGGAATGCCATCTGCTCTTGGCAGCTTATTTGGTCCATGTGACTCTCCACCTGCTGGACAAGTGTGTGAGTTTCCTGTTAGGAAAGAAGAAACATTGACTTCTTCATTAAAAAAGCAGTTTATACATCACAGAGAACATCCCTAACACACACACACTGATGAAATGTTCCTCCTTATTCAACCCCCTTTATGTAATGGCACTGCAAAGGTGTGAAACTAACAAACGCTCTCTGTATGCTTTGTCCTCTTGAAGTACTTAGTAATTATTGTCACGTATTTCGACATGTAACTGATGCTATCTTGTTACACTGATGATCCGTGGCTAATCTTCCAGAGATCCAGAGATTTTGTGTCGTGAAACAGCATGTATAACATATTTAAATGTTTCCATCTACTGTATGAACTCTACACCTTGTGTTTATATTGGAATAAAATTAGATTCTTGTTGCCACAATGAATACGACCGCAACAACCAAAGTCATCACCAGGTTTATACAGTAAGTGGAACATTTGCAGTCTTGCGAATACAAGGCAACAATGTATTTTGTAGAGTATATCTGTTTGAAAATAATCAAGGTGTTTTAGAGGTGCAAACACATTCACCATGCAACTCTTGAGATGTGGTGGTCCAGCTGGGGTTGCTCATGTGGATCGGTGCAATTATGGAGGTCTTTTTTGTATGAGATTGCACCTGTATTTGCAATATAAGGTGAAAAACAAAGGAAGCACTAGTCTGGGACTATTGGTTAATTGTCTACACTGAGGGCAGAAAATAAAAAATGTCACCAAAGTCCACTAATCTGCAACTTCTTCTCTTTTTCCCTCAAAAAAATTGGTAACATGTCATAGTTTAATCAAAGTGACAGGTTTGTCTCCTTCATGTAGGAGCTGGTTGATCCCTGGTTCCTTCTGTTCAAATAATGACAGTGTTATATCAACGCTCTCTATTTAAAATAGCTTACTCTGTTTGATATACAGTACTGTTGAAGGAATCAGTTCACAATAATGTGGAGAAAAGAAAGCCATTCTCCAGATTTGAGAATGAACCAGTGTGAAGAGATGTTTGGTATTTTTACTTAAATTTGTAGCACAAGAATAAAAAAGATGGTGAAGGTGTTTTGGTACAACATTTTCAGACATGCATTATAGAAATTGTTCAGTTTTAGCCTGTTATTTGGTCCAGTCGAAGTATTTGTGGTATTATTGTTGCATTAGGTCTCAGTGAACAGGACAGATGGCATCGTATAAAGAGAAACCAAGAATAGCCCAAATGTTCTGATCACACGTTGAGTTTTTTCGTAACAAAGGATACTGGTGTACAGACAGCCATAAGGGCTGCATTTACTGTATATAATGACTCACAGCCGGTCTTTCTTTTGTATAAGGATCTTTTTGTTTATCTTCAGCTCTCCCACTTACGATTGGTGTGATACTGAAGGCCAACAAAGAACAACTATCACTGGTGTTGGAGGCAGGCAGAGCTAAACTGGAAACCATGGCAACACAGTGCTTGTCTCTCTAATCCCTTGGCCCTGCCAGAGAGTAGACAAATACCTGTGCAAGCCCCGGTCTATTCAACACCTGCATAAAAGAAAACCTTCCCAATCTGCACGATATGAAAACATGCCGGGGAGGAACCGTTTTCTTTCAGTATCTCCATATCACACACCACCACAGACAAACAGGCTTGGCTGTTGTTTCCGTCCTCTTGTCTGCTTAGTTCTTTTCACAAAGCATTTACACCAGATCCCTTCCCCCTCCAGTCAAATGTAATAAGATAGCATTTATGTGAGTCACTCCAGGTGTTAACACGTTTGTTTTTTTTCTTACAATCATGCACCTAGCAGATGTGTGTTAATTTAAACAGTTGCAGTAACTTTCACAAATAAATCATACTTCATTTCATGATAAACTCATGTCTTGTTCACTGTCATTTTCCCTCCAAACATAATATGACTGCATGTATGAAGTTTTTCATGTCATATGGTTCTATAGTTTTGTATATTACTGTATGTGTGTGCTCATATCTACCTTTGTAGATTTTTAATGGTACATTTCTCCTCCTTTATATATGTGTATATATGAATGATGTCATATAATAACTGTAAAAAAGCTGCAGCAGTTTGACAAAACTCTGTACCTCTTTATGTAACTTCAACTTTAAGAGGTTAACCTGTTTGCAGGAAGAATATGATTATCACAATTTGTAAGGTTAATTGAAACATTTACTTTAGAGGAGCTGATAATTTGAGTGTTTTATCCAGTCACATTGATCTTGTGCTGTGATCGGTGAACCTGAAACTTCTCGTAATATCAAAGAAAAGACAAAAGATCTGCTTCTTGATTCTTCTCTTGACTTGATGTCCTTGAACTTTTTTTTTTTTTTTTCCAACGACCATTATTCAGGATGGATAAGCGGATAATGTGATGGACTGTGTAATTAGATCTGTGATAAATAATTACTGCAAAATGGTGCCGTTAACAAAATCTAATTAAAATTCAAATGAAGAAAAAAAAAAAAGGTGATATTGTCGTACATGAGCCTTACAGTGTCACAGTGACCCACTGTGTCACTACACCATCCAAGCATGGATGACAGGCGTCACAACAGGGGGGCCGAACACTTAGAATTTTAAAAAGCTCAATACAGACACAAAAACAGTGTGTTGTTCCCTGTTTGTATTCAGTTTCTTTGTGTCTCTAACAAGCATTCACGTCAAACCTGTGACTAATCACTGACAATACTGTTTTCACATGTTTCAATAACCACGCACAACAGAGCTTCAATGAATGAATCAGCCCAACTCTCACCTTAAACTCGTGATGACAAAGAAACCACTGACAGGAAACCAATTTATCAATTAATGAAATTGCATAAAGGAATTCAAACAGATAATCAGGCAGACAAGGCCGTGAGGAATTCAGCAGCAAGTTTTCATTCATAAGCAGGAAGGACTCAAACACCGAAGGTCTTCTGATTATTTGAGGATTTATGTTTTGTACCCCTTGTAGTAGCACTGTCAGCTTCAGTTGTTCAGAGTAAAAAGCACCATGGATGGGGTTGCTTCTTCTTTTTCTAACTCAGGTGGGGTGACTGAGCGGCAGACTGTCAAAGGCCCCTCCCCCAGCCTCTGTCTCCTTTCCCCACATGCATCATTTCACCAGTAAACAGCAACCTAAGCACTTCCACACTGCTACAGTGATACACAGGCTGCTTTAGATGCATGTTATGTGGATGTGATTGCTTCTGTCTCCCCAACTCGGGTGATGTAAATAAAAGGGAAAGCGATGTCTGATGCGCTTTCTTTACTTGGCCCTGTCATCTGTATGTTTTACCTCCTGCTCATTGCGTCTTCACTATGCTCGGTGCACAGCATTGTGTAACAGTGATCCTTAGTGAAGTGTTTTTTTTGGAAAAGCAGCCCACTTGGGACCTTCCCCATATCACGTGAGGTGAAGAAGGAGTAGAAAGCTTGGGCACATGACCACTGCCTACCATGTCAGCCCATGTGCTGTGTGACAACTCCATCCATGGCGATGGACGGAGTTTGTCACTGACTTTTAGCATTCATCCTTGCTGCTGTTCCCGTGTTGATAAGGAAGTGGCACAAGGTCATTTTCTCCTCCAATTTCCATCATTATTCTCTATTTTCAAATGTGCCCCAGCTGTAGCTGGTGCACAGAAGCATACAACTGGCTCTGATTCTGTCCCAGTTCACAGTTACGGTATCACTAAAGCATGGCATCATTCCCCAGTTACTTTTCTCACGTGTAGGGGGAGGAAGCAGTTTAAAGGTATGTTTTCCCCCAGCTATTGCCCCTTTTTAGCCTCTGCCATCAGTTGATGGTTACCGCCAACACTTCGGTTGTTGCAGAGGCATCAAAAATGAGAACGGTGGGCACTCAACCCCCAGGAGGCATATCAGCCACACATTTACAGTTTTTTTTTTCCACCTAGGATGCCGATTAACGACACTGATACTGGGAGCAGAGTGAAAACCCATTTCCCAGTGGAAATTACTCTTCGCATACTATCGGCGAGTGTTTCATATTTTTCATAGGATGGATGTGCTGTATACTGCGGGAATCGAACTATGCCAATCTCCCGTACCTTCCCCGTACCATTCTTGAGGCCTCTCCACTGACAGTGCACCTCAATGTTGCCCTAGGGTTGTTTGTAGAGATGGCCCGATTGAGTGTTTTGGACCCTCATCTTGATTCTTTGATTAAATAACTTTGATTGAATGTAGCTTTGTAAATTCTGTAATAGTCACAGTGTAGAGCTCAACAGCACTAATGAGAGGGGCGCTGCTCAGCCCCGATACCAATCGATACTGATCCTTAGCTTAGGACATCCCTTAGTCAAGAAATAGAGGACTGTAATTGCTGCTGCAATGATGAATTGCCTATATTTTCAAGTAACTTGCCCACTGATGTTGTTAAAAAGCTGAATAGCAGATCCAAATCAAACTTTTTTTTCCACAGCTGGAGAGCATGAGTAGACACAGAATACTCTGTAGCCCAACAAGCTCTCCGCTTCCTACCGATTTCTTGCAGTCAGGGCTCTCACAGTCTCCAGAAAAAGACTCAGCCAGGGCCTTCAGTGCTTGTACTTCGCGCCAACTACAACAGTGCTTACCATCTGCTGCCAGACTTGGCGTGTCACCTGTAACATCTGCTGTTGGACCTCTTCATAGGTGACCCTCAGCTAAAGAGGGTGTCACCTCTGCTTGGCCATATCCCCCTGTTGTGCTGGAACGCACCGCAAGAACCTTCGTGAACATGCACAACACACAACAGGTAACTTAGTGGTCGAGTCACCTCGACCTGCCTCAGGATGAGGCCTTGTCTCGTCTGAATCTCTCACTCTATCTTTCACAACCTTGCCCTCACTTTTTGACTTCTGTCAAGAATAACACAAAAATACATGAGGTTGATTTAATTTTTTTGAGGAAAAGAAAGACACTGCATCTGCACAGCTCCATGTTTAGACTCTATCACTGCTGTGTGTTTATGACTTTGATCATTTACACTGTTTTCACAGTGGTCTGGGCACTGGCAAATTACGGAGACACACAGGGAACATACACTGACCATGGGTATAGCGTGCCAAGAGGGGCATGAAACCTAAATGGACGGAACAGTTGCCATTCGCAGAAACAGGGCTCGTTGTGTTTTTGTTCTGATTTAGGCAACAGCACGGGTAGGCTCAGGCTCAACGGCTTTTTGTTTGCCAGTGTGGTCACAAGATGGTTTACAAGGGAAGCACATTCACCGGTAATGGAATGAATAAAATGATTTATTTAGTATGTGCTTCCAGGATATTTGATTTGCTTGGCTACGTTTAGCCCATAGCCTCATCATAATGAAACAGCAAGCAGTCAGAGTTGCAGGAGAAGCATCTTACTGGAAGAGGAGAGAAAATGGTGCCTGAGGCGCTGTTAAATGATGCTCCTCGTCCACAGTCACACCCTCATTCCTCTTCTTGTCAATAAAATTCTCAGTGACAGAGACAGGCAAAATATTTCTAAATATGCCTGATTACAAATTACAATTATGCCATTAACAAATGTCTCCAAATAAATAACATTCTTTTATATAATTACGCTATTAACAAATGTCTCCAGATGAACAACATTCTTTTATAGATCAGTTGCACTAGTCATTATATTATCAGCTTGCCTCTTCATATTTATTCTTATTAGATTCCAGTGCCGGTTCTGTTAAAAATGCTTAGATTCAATGACCTGTGAAATTCCTGGAGGATGATGTAGTTCTTAAAGTACATGGTATAATGTCTTCCTAATGTCAGTTTTAGTCAAGTATTGCATAAATCATGTTATGCTGACATTTTGCCTTGTAAATACTAAATTAACTAAACATTTCTCAGTATTTTAGAAATATAATTTAGAAAGAGTGCTGCACCAGAATCCCCCAACGTCATCTTTTCAATTGCTTTCTAGTTATTCACTGGTTGACAGAATTGTTTCGGACACTTATTTTTATGACTCTTGTTCCCTTGCCTCTCTTCCGTCTTTTAGATTGTATTGGTAATACCTCGTGTTTTTTTTTAACTGAAGCCGAAAACAAAAAATGCTGTGGGGTAACTGATTCTGCTTTCAACAATTTTCCCTTTTCTGTAAGCTAATTTAAGATGGTGAAGACACTGAGCAGACTTCATGGATACATCTTTGGCACAGTTGTGTTATCTCTGTACTGTACGAGCCCTAATTGGCCAAAAAACTCTTAAACACACATCAGTTTCTAACCATAAAATATAGAGACAATAAAACACTGCACCTCGGGGATGAAGACTGGATGAAAGTAAATTGAAAGTCAGGATGTCTGTGAAAAAAAATGTTTGGATTATGATTTAAGCTTTTAAAGCTCTTTGTACAACAAAATGTGTTACAAAACATTAGCCCTCATTCAGACTTCCACATATGGCACATGACCAGCACTGGAGTAAAAGTAGAGCTTGGAGGTTTGTAACAAAGAAAAATTTGAGAAATTCGTTCTCAACCTGTGAATCCCAGTTGTGTTTAGCCCTAGCCAGCATCGCTGACCTTGTATCCACATCGGCGCCACAGGGAAAGCAGTCGGCTGGACCAAGGTCAAAGCTGAGAACTATTGGCGGCCTTTGCCATCATGACACACAGGGTTTAAAATGATCTGCCTGGTAACCTCAGGCTGTCACACATTTTAGTTTTATTGTCTGGTTATGTGTCTCACACTGAATTTTGCTTTCACCATACATCACTACTTCTCTAACAGTAGACTGGGCCAGTTTACCCTTATCTCAGACTGAGAAATAAATTACAAATACACTGTCACTGTCTATTATCTGAAAGAAATTAAAATCAATGAAGTACTTGATGTATAGAGTGTTAGGCAGAGCACTAATGACATAGCTGTAGTCTTCATGGCCTGACTTTTTACATTCTGTTTGTGTAAACTCTTCAATAGAAATAATCATACTGCACTGAACAGTGTGTCCAAGTGCTGCTGTTGGATGCACTTATCTCTGAGGAAGCACAAGTTGTGTATGAAGTTACACTGGTGTTGTTTGATTGAAATTTTCATGTAGCAGCTGTTATAACTACTTTGGCTATTTGGCTCACGCATTAATCATTCATACTGTTGATGTCCACAATAGTCAAATCAAAATATTCACATCCATGCTGTACGCAATAATCGTGTGCATTGCGGCTACATACTTTATTATTCTATAATATATTTGGATATTAACTGGTGAACACCTGCTGCTACTTTACAGAGGGCTTTGCTTGCATGTAATTTCAAAAATGTTTTTTCATAATTTTGGTCTGTTTAGTTGAATTGTTGCTGGCAGTAATCAGCATGCCTCCTGCATCACGCCAGTTAAGAGAGGCTTTGCTCACATTCATCTGTGAGACGTTTGTTTCTTAACATTTGTTAGACAGATTCCATGTAAAATATTCCTCTTTAGTCTGCTTCCTGTTGTACATCTTAAATAGGAAAGACTTTTGAAGCATTCAAGGGGGAATTTCAACATGCTTGGTGCATAGATGAAGCTCTCAAAGGGTACAGGATTACAAAAGCTCTGTTGTTTTGGGTGTCAAACCTGCCTCCTGTTATTGAATATTAAGCATCGCAGTCCTTGTACTTGTTTTGATTCTTTGAGAGGTCCCTACACCCAAACCGTTTGAATGGTCGATCCCAGAAATCAGTTAATCTCAGACTGATCAGTTAGTTGGATGACTCGGCATCATTAGTTATCATTGCTTACTCTATTTTAACTGTATTTTGTAGTTGGATTAAACATTATTCCTCATTGGTATTTCTGATATATTTGATATTTGATTTGTCTAAAATGTATTTCAATGTGCTTTTGTACAAAAGAAAAAAAAATATGTTAGGAACAGCAGCCTGTTTTTACTATTTGCATGCTGCATAGTTCTTCTAATAACACTGGGCACAGTACTTGTCTGTCCTCAGGGATCCACCTGGCACTCCTTCATCAATAACTTGGCTCATTGGCAGACTCTTCTTACTGACTACAAAACACTACGGCAACAAATTAATGAGCACAACCTATCACTAATGACTGTGCAAAGTCAGTGTAGTGTTGCACATCACTCATATCAGCAAGTTTAAACTATATGGCAATTAAAATAGTGAGAGAAGACCACTAATGTGTGTAATGCACATGATAGCAAGGTTTGATGGGCCCTATTCAATTATTTTAGATGTGACAGATACCTGCATGCCAATCATACAAACAGTATAGAGCATACTGTTAAAAGTTACTTTCAAATGAGCAGACGAGAAATACTGTATCTCCTTTTTCTACTTGTTATCTAAGATACAGTCACGCTCATACCAGCAAGCTGTTTCCCGTGTTTCTGGTCTTTTTTGCTTCGCATTTACCATAGAAATATGAGCCTGGCATTGATCTCCACATCTAACTTTCATGAAAAACGTGAATAAGCATATTTTCCAAAATGTGTAATATTATTGATTTAAGCCAAAAAATGATGCAGATGACTACATGGTCCATTATTTACTGTTACTTATGCCTTGCGTGAGTGCTGGGGTTGTTGATTGACGGTCTTTATACAAATGTCCCTCTCACACACAGACTTGAAAATGTTCTACACTCTACAGAAATGGTGCCATGAGATGAGGCATAATCACAGTTGTTGATGTGAGCGCGGAACTTGTTATTTTTCTGTTCATTAGGATAAAAAAAACAGAATATACATCAACTTGACACAAACAGAAGTCTTACAGTCTGGCATAATTAATCACTCCCTGACACAATCTACATCTAATGAGCTATCCAAATTGTAAACAGTTTATCATAAAATGCTTTTGAGATCTAAACTCTGCACATGGACGCCACATGTGGAATATTTCTGTGATTATATTAAAGACCAGAGCAGTAATAGTGAAGCTTTTTTACCAACAATGGCATAAATAAATGAAGTGAGGAAACAGGCAAAGCATCTTCCTGGTATTCTGATCGATGAAAAGAAACAAAGACTGCAGAGTTTTACTGTAGCTGAATAAAATTGTGATGACGGTTCAAAATTACATTCTTTTATTTTTCATTTCTGTTTTAAAGAAATGCCTGTTCAAGAGTTGTTGTTGCCGCTGGACAGATGAACGGCTATGATAGATGTATTCACGAGATGTGTGGTGACATTGTACAAGTGTTTACTGCAGGATGGTGTCCTGGCATGTTGCATTCTTCAGGGGACACAAATCAAGCTTCCATTGTAAGCTCGTCAGTCATCACTGTGTTCTGGCAAACTACTCAGTTCTCACAGTAGGACGTTGGCAATACTGGTTCTGCCTTGTCAAAATAATGATAGGACACTGCAACATTTTAGTCTCATTATGATGTTTTTTGGTCCTCTTTCAGAAACCCAAAAGTGGAAAATGGGAATATATTTTCGAAAAAGATTTTTAAGCTTTTCATTTTGCAGTTATGTGACATGTTTTTCAAGTGCAGTCATGATTACAATCCAAGTACATTTTCGACCGTAAAAAAAGAAGAAGAAACCTGCGTTGTTCGCATGTGTTCTTGCATATACTGTATTTTTCTTCATGTAGTATGTTGTGAATCCAATAGTACAACTGTGTATGACATCACCCACATGCCCATTTGTTTATCTCACTTGTGCGTAAGAAACAAAACCAGGACCCACTCATAAACAGACTGCTGCATACCACGACTCAAGGTCAGAAAGTTCACATGGTACTTTTTAATCGTAATAGGTATAGATGGGTTTGTCATTTGCAAACAGGACGTGTGCACAGCCATCTGGAAACTTCCTTCATAAAAACATAATATACAAACATAAGACTAGATAATCATTGTCTTGTTTTAGAACTTATGTGTGCCTATGAGTGTCATCACACCCATATATTGTCTGGACTGGTCCCACCAGAGGCCATATGAACCCATGGTGTGCTATGCACTGTTGGCCTTTGGCGTTTATCAAACATAATAATTAGTTGTATTTCACTCTTCACTCACGACATTAGCAGGAGAGTGATACACTGCAAGTTACTACATCAAGTTAATCTTAATGTTATTTGCTGACATAAAACTTGGAGAGGAGACAACACAAGTTGATAACTGATTGCTGTTCTGGCAATTAACTCTAGTGATGTTTCTGGGGGGGGTTTTATGACCAGAAGAATAGTTCCACTTCATCCCTCAAGTTGTAACATCGACTTTAACACAAGGATGGAGGCGTAGCCCAATTCTCTGCCTGCCAGGAGTGAAATCTTGTCAGCTCTGGCTCAATTTACCCCTCCCTGCCCCCACATTTGATGAAAAATTACCTAATTCCTAACAGAGTCCTAGACCAAATGGGCAGGACTCAAAGCAACTGCCCCCTATCATCATCATCAGTCTGGTCTATGTCTAGTGCAGACATTAGATATCTGCAATCAATATAGGCAAAGTATAATAAGAAACATTACTCATCCAAAGGGTCTCATGTGAATCTCTGACTGTCTTATATCTGTTTGAGGGGTTTTTTTCTCCATCCACAGCCATAAGTCTGTCATCTCTAGCAAACCTGAATTACTACTAAATGGCAGTTGTCACCAATTTGCGCTCTGAAACTCACCCGATCCGATACTTACTGATGAGCAATGCAGCAACCACATCAGAAACTATTGCTTACACAGTAACACAGTGAACTGTTACCTTGAAACAGCTGGGTGTTTTTTTTTATTTTTTATCCAACACATTTATAAGACAAGGAGCTGAGACACTCCTGAGTCATCTAGGTTGTTAGTAAAATATTTATACATCCCAATTTGGAAAACAAGCACTCTCCCACACAATCTGTGACTGGCCGATGCGTGCTTTAAAACTCACTGGATTAGAAAAAACGAGGAGCTAATTAGGGTGCAGTAGTTGGCATAACTTGCACAGTTGCATTGATTCCTGCTTTGGGGACTGGAGTTTCACAGCAGGACTCAACCACACTGTCGGTGTATTAATTTGAAAACCATACAGCTGGAGGCCCATGGCGCTGGCCCAGTCAGTCCAATTCAATTTCTGTGCTTGAAAATGGGTAAGTGATAGTCCAAGTGGCCAATTTATACACCTATCTGAAGCCCAGAGAGGATGTATGCTTATAAATCACTGGGTGCATATAATTATGTACTGTGTGCTGAAAGAGATGTTCCCTCTTGGGATACTGAACATTCTCTTCCACACTGCAGTTTAGTGCTCTATGACTCCACTTTAACTCGCCCTATTTAAGCTCCCCTCCACTGCTGTTCCGTGCCCCCTGTCTGCACACGCGACTCAAAAAAAGGCAACAGCAGGAAATCCATCTATAGTCACTGACAGGAAATCCTCTTGGCACAGAGGATGAGCAGATTTCAAACTTTACCGTCTTCTAAACAGTGGAGAAGGAGCACTCCATTCAAAGAAAACTGGATTCACGAGCCAAGGTTGTTCTGCCAAGTGATTGTTTTCTAACCACCCCCAGCCTCACGAGAAGAATTTCAGTAACAATGGGCGCACAATGTTTTGACGTCACTCCATTTCAAACTTCTAAATTAAAAAAAATTAACTTCTGACAATTATTTTCCCTCCTGGGGCCGCAAGATTACGCAGTTACAAAGTGTTGCCTAAACGCAATCAGCAGTAAGTGTTGAATTCCCACACCCACACTCTTAGAAACACACACTTGGATACACACAGATAATGTCTACACACACACACGCACTCACAAAAATACACATATTTATAGCCATTCCCTGTTGTATCCTCACTTCCAACAGCGCTTTCGACTCCAAGAGTCAGTGAGTGGGAATAAGTGTTTCTTGGATGGATCACACATTGATACAATAGAGCAGATGAAGTAGCACGAGCTGGGCTCATACAGTGGAGAGCCAATAGTGGAACCATCAGGAAGGCTTGGACATGGAAATTATATGGACGTACTGTGAAGTACTGGAAAAACAGCCACACTGGTAGAGTTTGGAGATCAAGGTTTTCTGTTAACTGTGTAATGAAAGCATCTGAAATGAGACAATGAAACAATCCCCACTCAAGCTCAATTTAGTTGTGCTTGCAGATCATTTATTGTTATGACACAGAGAGGTGTTGGAAGTAGAGGTGTTGGAGCCCATTTGATGCTGAAACAGCCCATCTGACTGATGGTTACGTGATCCCAAATTTGTCAATAGACTATAAATCCTGTAACGTAGGTGCAGCAGGGGGTGGTAACGACACTTGTCACCTCCCCCCACCCCTTCAATAATGTGTCTATAATGTTACGGCCACATTCCATCATGTATGGACAACGCGCTCCGTGTGTGCCACAGTGCCACAGCTAATCACGGCCATTCTAGTCGATGTTACAAAGTCCATTGGTCGCCCATTTCATAGGCGTCCCAAAAGCAGGTTGGCTGGAAGTCAGTGAATCCGGTCAAATTTCAAAATAAAATAATAGCCAGAAGGGAAACAAATAACTACGTAGTATATTTATATATTCAGAAGCACATGAAGAAAGAAAAATGGCCAAATGTAAGCAAACAAAATGCCCCAATATTTAAAGCACCCCCTCAGAAAATAATTCAAACATTTCTGATAGCACATGATCTTCATAAGCATGGATTTTGTAACTTGTTCAGGGATCCTAAAAGAATGAATGAAGTGAAACAATATGATAATGCAGTCTGATTATTAGCCTAGATTTGTTGTCCATGTTAGCTCACAAATTGACTGTTGACCTTGGAAACAACTGTTGGCTAAACAATATCATCTCAAGGCCCAATAAGCACCTTGGTACTCAACTTTTACGCCAACATGGATAAAATGTCCTCAATGTGCTCAGACAGAAAATATGAGAGACAGAAATCTGAGCATCAGTTTAGTTCCATGACAACCGAGCAAACTCCATCTGCTGATAAAGATGATGTGATATGATTGAGAGCCTCCACAACAGCTTCTAAATGGACTTTAATTTGAGATTGTTCCGCCAACCTTGTGTGGAACGATTCAGTAGATCGCACACTGTATGTCACACATTATTTCTGATCGACGTGAAGTTCAGGGAAACACCTCGAGCTTGCAAGAACTATTTTCACCTAAAGGATCTTGACTCCCATATATTAGACTTATGTGTTCATTTGTCCGTCACTTTGATTACAGTAAAATGATATTCCATCATTTTTAATATGAGTTTTAGAAGTGCAAACATTTAATAAAGGTACTGGAGGATGACCACTGAATTTAGCAATTAATAACTCAAATAGATAAAGACGTGTTGCTCTTGGCTAACAGCACGAGGAGACGGGGGAATATCAGAGGACACAAACCACTCTGCTGCCTTCACTTCTCTCTTAAAGATGGTTATCTACTGTAAATCAATACGCCTTCTCACTATTGGCATGACTGGGAGCTGACTCAGCCTAATTACCCTCTGCTCCGACCTTTAAATCACACCAATGAGAACAAATAAATAATGACCGGTAAAGTACCGCTGTCTTAGCCCTTCCGTCAAAATCGGCATGCACAAATGAATTGTAAATTTATGGAAATGCAACAAGCGTGAGAGGAGCGTCTTGCATTTGGGGTGACAAATTGAAAGCTGGGGAACACCCGAGAACTGTCTGCCTGAGTGCCAAGTAAGACAGTTAATCTCTACACTGTCCTGGGCCTCTTAATTCCCACTGAAATGTGCAGCACAAATTCCCCTCTCCTTCCTATTCCCATGTTCTTTTCCCCTTATCACTATAATTTGGTGTGCACTGACAATGGGAAATTTGACAGAGCTATTGACAGTAGCTATTCCACAGTGGCCTAATAACTTCAAGATTTCAGACAATGAGGGGAATATTAAGCAGGACTGCACTATGGTCCGATAGAGAGAAAAAAAACAGTAAGTAAAAGGAATGATGGCACAATATATTATAGCATCACTGCAGCAACTTTTCATTTATTTATTTTATATAGTCGTTTATTCATGTATTTTATACACCAGTCAAGGAAAAGATTGGGGCCTTCCAATGCTAACTCAGGTTAGAGGCAACAAATGTAAAAAGAAGTTGTAGAAAGTTTTCAGAAAATTTCAGATCTGTACTAGCAGATAATTACGACTATTGTCTAGTTTTAATTTGCAGGCACAATGCTGTGAAAGAAACCAAAGAATGTTCTTAGTGTTAAAGGAATAAGCTCAAACCAGCAGCTTATTATCTGAACTTAGCAACTTAGGATCAAGACTGGAAACAGCTGGTCAGGCTCTGTCAGCTAAAGAATCTGTCTACCACCAACATTCAAACTCACCAATTAACATGTCAAAGCTTGTGCGATTTTGTTGTTGTTTCAATACAAAAAACACATTTATTTCACTATTCTGATGTCTGCCAATGAGTTATACTGCTGCTGGTGGTAGTAGAGACAGGAAAGTGGTATCAAGCTTTTGCTTTCACTGTTTATTGGAGTGATGACACAAACTGTAGCCACTCTGATATTGCGTTAGTTAATAAAACCTGTTTCTCCAGCAGCGTCGAAAGGACCACCATCCAAATCTCAACGCCTCCACTTTGAGTACAACTCGTTGACATGCTGTAGCAATGGATCTTGAGCTTGAAGATTTTCAACTCGTGACAGTGAACTCAGTTCGCTCAATTTTGCTGCTTGTCTCCATTGATCTCTTTCTTTCTTTCACCCTTTCAATACGCTGGGAAATGATTTACAGCACAGCTTGTCATGGAGCCACACTGAGCACACAATATGTACAAGTTTTCAGACCGCTGGGAGTTTATTATATATCATGTGAATCCAGGTCTTAAGGCTCATCACACATTTTTTGTTGACTGGTCACTTTCAAGGTTAACCACACGAGCTCATACTGTCTGCTGTTTGCTTTCCTGTTCTAACAAACCCAAAACCTCTCATAATAGTATGACATAGAGGCTGATGAGATCTAATTAAATTGTGGCTGCAGTAATTGAGCTCCACTAACTTGAATATTGTTGGGAGAGCTTATGACTTTCCAACTTTTTAAAGTTAGTGACCTAAATGTATTCCAAAGCGTAGATGTAACAAATCTGAAGTTTGACAGCTTTATTAAGTGATCCAGGGATTTTTCTACTGTTTTTGTATAGACACAACATGCTCTGCTCTAAAGCTGCTGCTAAACATTGATCTGTGTGCAGGCTGCGAACACTAACAAAGGCCAATCAAGGCTTGTGTATTCTGGAGACAGTCTTTTAGGATGTTTGACTCATACGGAAGGCTAATAAGGTTTTGGACTCTCAGAGGACTTTAACAATTCAGCAGTCTCCTCCATTAAGAAGTTTGAATTTAGTGAAGAGTTGTTTTATAGCTTTAAAGTTGAATAGAAATACATGCAGGGATAAAAAATGCATCAACTGATACAGCAACATCACAGATTTCTCTTTTACTTTGGATGAAGGGCGTGAAAGGTTTTAGTGGAATTAATCCTACAGTCAGACCAGTGAGCACCTGCCTTTAGAGGATAAACCTTAAATTCAGACAGCATAGATTATATGCTATTACCTCTGTGTGCCTTGCCATATTGAGTAAAATAATTACAGTTTTCCATCCTTGTTTCTGCACTATCATTATACTGTTCTCAGCCAGACTCACCGAATCTCTAATTCTATTTGACACAAATGTAAAGTACTGTTTTTACTATATATTTTTTTCTTTGGCATCATTTGAGGAGGAGGAACAGTCAAGTTGTTTTATGCACCAAAGTTTGACAGCTACATTCACTTTCAGTGGTAAAAACTAATTAAGAATATTTATTCAAGTACTTTTGAGGTGTTTGTACTTTGAGTACAACACTTCATACTTCTAGTTCACTGCAGCTTAGGTCTCTGATTAAGAATCAGATATTAATATATAGACATAATTATGCGTATATCCTTGTTGAAAATGAAACCAGTGGTTCCCAAAGGTTTTATCTTGTGACCCTTAACAAAACTTTGAGTTTTAGATGTTTATTTTATGTCATTGTCAATTAGGTATAATTATTCAGTACTTCACAAAATAACTTTTAACCTATTAATCATATCATGACCGCTTAGTGTATCAATTATGGATTTATCTTGTGACCTTTTGGAGGGGGGGCCTGTGAAATGAAGCCAATACATTCATCAATGACATGACAGGAGCATCTCTGCCGAGTGAGTACTTTTGTTGATAATATTTCCATAGTTTTCTGAAGTAAGATTTTAAATGCAGGACTTGTAACTTGTAAGTGAATATTTCCACATTGTTCTGCTGGTACTTTTACTTAAGAAAGTGATCTTGTCACTTTATAATGTCAAAATTATACGTGTTACATTTACAATAGATTTGATGTGATTTCATGTGTGATGTACTACTCTGGCTTTTGTGAACATTGTGCTAATTATGCACAAACTCCCTACTGTTAGGGATCAACCCTGAGTTATAGTTGGTCTCTCCCAGAGCTGAAGACGGTCTTTGTTGACTGTCATGCTGTGGTGACAAAACGAACAGGGGCTCTCATCTGCCCTGTGGCTCATTAATAGCTCCCCAGGAAATGTTTCTGCCTAGTTCTCATTTATCCATTAATCCTCTTTAATTAATTCTCTTTCATTTACCTTGGTTAGAAGAAATCAATAGCACAGGTTTCACTTAATTTGACAAATGTTCTTTTGCTTTATCCCTTGATGCTGTGTGTGCAAGAAGAGTGTGTGTGTGTGCGTGTGCGTGTGTGTGTGTGTGTGTGTGTGGACGGCATGGGTGATGTGAAGATTAATTTGGAGTGACTCAATTGAGTCATCTGAGTAAAGCTGCAATCAGTGTATTGAGTTATGTTTTTGAAGCAAAGATTTTGGATGGAAACAAGAAGGATCCTCGTCTAACAGCAATTTCCCCAAAACTCTTTCAAGTGTGGAAACACGTGTTTGTTAGTCAGTGTGGTGGAGGAGGTGTCTGACAGATTTTCTTTCCCCCAGTACATATTGTTTTTCACCATGGAGGGCCCTGATCCTTTGAGCTCTTTGTCTCTTCCTCAACATTTATACGCTTTTTCAGAAGCTCAAAAGTCAGTCCCAGAGGTTTCAATTAGAAAAGTGTGGTGCATCTGAGTGTATTCGCTTTAATAGTACAGAGTGATCTCCTGAGTGTTGTGGAAGGGTACTGCTGGAAGTGTTACTCTGTCTCTAACTCGGGTTAATTGGGTTTCTTTCAGTTTCAGCCAACAACAGTACATTGGAAAGAAAAAAGAATTTCGTGAGATCTTAGCCAAGTGTACATTTTGATGTGTCTCTTTGGATCCACAAATAGAAAAAGCTTCTATAAGTTGTCAACAATGCATTGAAAAAACGTGTGTATACACCGCTTAGCATTTTCTAAACTGTACTGCATTACTGTACATTACCGTAACTGTAGTTTGCTCAGCTAGGAGCAACAAGCAACCAATAATGTATTTTTTGTAAAAAATAAAGAAATCAATAATTTAAAGACAACTACAAGGGCGCCCTGTAGCTCACTGGGTAGAGTGGATACATGTCAGTGTATGCAGTGGAGCTGGTTCGACTTCGGCCTTAGGCCATTTGCTGCATGTCATCCCCTCTCTATCCCCTGACTTTCCTGTCTTTCTCTACTGTCACTGTCAAACAAAGTGGTGAAGAAGAAGAAGAAAAAAGAAAAAACAGCATATCGTAGTCTATAGCAGCGGAGGCATCTACTCGATTTGAAGCTGCAGATCTTAAACTCCTCTGATTTTCTAGCTCATAAAGACGTTCTCTTGTATTCCAGTTCATGAGATGACACTTTAATCACTGGACAAAAAAGATTGCACAATAATTATACTAAGGATAGTTACGGTTTCAGTTAAGATTAGGTTATAGACTAAGAGAGTTAAATATAAATTACGATGAAATAAAATTTTGATTAGTTCATTATTAATGGTGTGACTTGAACTTTTATAGTGTGTTTTCAACATGAAAATCACAAATGTTTTTAATAGTTACAGTTAAATCAAGTTTATGTTACGATCAAGAGTATAAAGGAGAAACTGCCGTGCCCATGAAAGTCTGTAGATATAAAATGTTCATTCTAAGAAAACGAAAATGTAATTTTCAGGTGATTATACACGAATGAAAACATAGTTATGCATATTATATTCTATTTCTGCCAAAAGATCTTCCTGTTACACATGGGATCTTTTAAAATGAGTAAAGAATTGGTTAAAATTGATTGATATTGATTTATATAGTTAAATTAGGATTATTTAACATTATATTCAGGTCACAAGATTAAAAGAAACAAGTTAATCTTACTAAATGCTTTAGATTAATCTCAGGTTTTCCAAAAAATTTAAATGGTCTCTTGTGGAAATTAGGTCTATTAAAAATAATATTCACAGATGAAAGCTGAGGAACAAGATAAATCCAGATAAGTGTCTTAATACTGCATAAAGCTGATGAATTGCCTGTGTTAATTATCAGGTCCTGCAAATGGCAGTGAAAGTGGAATATGAATACGACATTGGTTCAGTTATGGTAGGGCAACTTCATCAATAGCACACGTCCATTTTTGATGATGGAGTAGCAAATAAACTGTCCCAAATGGCCTCTATGTTCCCTTGCCTCCTCCTCTTTTTCATCCCTCTCTCATCATATTTCTTGTTGAGTAAGTGGGGAGGGAGGGAGAAGAGAAGGTCTACCTAAGTGGAACTCTGAGGGAGTAGGATGTAAAAAACCAGGTGTGACCTAAGCTATTGTGCAACACTGCTACTAAATCACACGTGTGCTTAAGAGTCGAGATCTGCTTTTAGAGTTAAAAAAAAAAAGGTGCAACAGCGCTCGGAGGAAGCTTTCTGACTATTTATGGCTTGGCTGTTTTCTATCCCTCGGGACCTCACTGATGTTTGGAATCAACAGGATTAAATTATTTTTTATTTCTTTTGAATTGGCTGAAATGAGATGAAAAGTGTTTGCCACAGTTTAGCGCTGACGCGGAACTAGTGGTGACATTAAGGCTGTAGCACTGATGGAGGAAGTACAAATCTTTCACTTAATTAAAAGTAGACATTATCTTGTGGGATACTGCTCTCACTTTAAATGTCCTAAAAGGAATCCTGAGGTGTTACTGTACGCCTGCCTGCGCTAAAGGCTGCTACATTAAAAACAGTATTTTAGACTTTCATAGCTTAGTTTAGCTTAGTTTATTTGCACAATAATACAAAGCAAATTTCACTCATATAGAAGACCATGATTACAGCGAACTTGAGGAAGGAGCCTGATGATTTGACCAGTTTTTCATTATATTTTGTGATAGGGATGTTTTGATTTAAGTAATTTATCCAGGAAAGTAGATTTTTAATTGATTTTTTTGGAGACACTTGGGTGTGCACCTCACAGTGTCGTGAAGGTAGCACTGATATATTATTACCCTGTATAATAGTAGTAATATTTCAGTCAGGAGAGACTTCAATCTGAGCGATCAACTGTATTTTACTGATATGTGCACAATAAAATGGGAAATTCTTCAATGATTAGACCCCACAATGATACCTTTATCATATTTAAAGGGGATGGTGAAGCTGTGCTTAGTATCCGAAACCCTCCTGATTGTGTCTAGACACTGGTGGTGGTGGTGAAGGCATAGCTAAAGATCTGTAAGTGATGAGGAGTGGATGTCTGATGAGCTCAACCTTGGCACTGGATGTAATGAACATGGAGGTGAATGAGGTGGACGAGGGTTGCAACAATTTTGTGCTGAAATGACAACTGACAGCAGCAGAGAGGAGAACAGATTTAAAGTTTGACAGCAATGGCATGATTAGCTGACGGACACTGTGGTGTGGAAAAACTGGTTGGTTTTTCTGAAAAAGTAAATATCCCTTACGGGCGGTGAAAACCACCACAACACACCCACGCACCTGACATTTGAGTACACAGTTAAACTGAAAACGTAACTTTCTCATATTGGTTTTTGGACACATGGTTTCGAGCCACGTGTCAAAAACCATGTGTTTTTGTATGGTCAGCTGAGAAGGAGAAGCAGGAAAAGAAAGGAAGAGAAAAAGCTAAAACAATAGAAAATACAGATACAAAGACGGTTGTAACATCAGACAACAACAAGAGACAAAAGAGAGAATAAAATATTAATACGTTTTTCACATTATTAAGTGCACAAAAACAGCGGGGCAGTTTTGTAACACTTAACATGTTTGCAAGCAGCGGCATATTTACACATCCCGGCAGACACGGGTTAATATTAACACTGTAAGTCCAATATTGACTCGACTTTAAACTTTGTTTTGGTCTCCGTGTTCCCCTGTGAAAAAAAAACAAAAAAAAAAAACACATCCTGCAGCTAAAAGCTCCATTCTAATTTGTCTTTCTGTTGTTTGGTGCTGCACAAATAGCGAAAAGTGGCTTCTTTGCCGAAAATGTCTTTCTGCTGCAGGGGTTGATGGGAGACTGAATCAAAAGCGTCACACAGTAAAAAGCTCAAATATGCTTTAAAAAAAAAAAAAACTCAGAGTCTGGGAGAAATTGCAGAGTTCTACTATAACTAGGTGACACTTTTCACATGACTCAAAAATATTGATTAGCGCAGCTCTAAGAAAAATTGCAGTGCTGTTTTGTGTTGCTTGTTTTGATTTATGGAGGGGAGGACCGAGGAAAAGTGTGAGTCGAAACACAAGGACAGCTTGTTAACAAGCAGTCTGATTAAACTGCTTCTAGCGCGATATTTCCGGTGGTTTCATACTGTATATTGCATCATTTTATGAGCACTAGTGGGTTTGATGGTGTAAAAGTGTAATTACATTTGACTAATTATAATTTCAAGCCCAGGTAGCATCTGTGGAGAGCGGTTGGTTTTGCCAAAGAGGTTTGTGCCTGCTAAACTAGAATCCTGCAGTAAGAGAGTTTGTTACTGTACAGGAATCTACAGCTTCCCACACAGAACAGAAGTTGAGAAACAATAGATGGCAGAGCAGCGCCAGTGACTTCCCATGGTGCAATAAAACCACATGAGCAGAACTGAACACTGACAATAAAAAATAGAATCGATGGGAGTGCTTCACGTTTCCTATCCCATTGACAGATTATTTCATGGATCACAGCAAACAAAACTGTGGCTCATTCAACAGAGGGAGTGTCTCAGCTCCCATTCTCCAATATGTTCTTTTGATTACTTTAACGCTGAGGCTGTTTAAGCTTTTGTCATGAGTAGAATTAGACAGACAGCGAGGGCATGGGAATGTTCCAGTCTGACATACTGCAGATGCCAAAAAAGAGACAGGCAGACGGGGAGATTCACATAATCTAAGTCATTATCAGACGTAAATGAACAGAAAGTGCAACCATCTCAAACGAACAAAGTGATTTCACAGATCACTGATGCCCTTTTCTGGAGATGGCAAATTAATGGCTGCACTATATATTTTTTTCCTGTGCTGTGCAAGTCCTCCTGGGTGCAATAACACTGAGTGTAAGGGCTTGCCATCAAAGAGGTGAAATCGTTTTCGGCCCTGGACACAGAGTAAAGTGAATGGGGGGAATTGATAATGGGATTCACTTAATTGTAAATTAACAGCATCTTGTTAATAGGATTCTGTTAATTTAAGATTTATTTCCTTATTGGTTAATTTATTCTTTTTGCAGTGTGTGTAAAATGATGTGAGAGGATAATTACAAGCAACCTGATATTGCGAGGAATTGAATCTGTAGCATGTCATTAATCAAGCTGACGATCATGAATAAGGATGCGGATTTATTTCATGCTCCCGGTTGTTGCAGGCAGCAGTATGCAAAATCTAGTTATTCCAAATTGGTGTGTTTATGCAATGGTGTGAACGTAATACACCGTTACTGATGTAATTTCTGTTTTTTCATGATACATACGATACAGATACATTAGAGATTGAATGTCTCTGTTAGGAAATGACAAAAGATTTGGAGGAGGCTCTTTAAATAACATCTATTGGATTTGTTTGGATCAGTTTGTTCAGTCAATACACAACAGTAAATTCTGAAAACACTCCTTCAGCATGTTATTGAATAAGCAATTTGAATCTAGAAATTCCTGCAGGGGGGTGGATTGTTTATTATCCTCCACAAGCTGACTCTGTGTCAATACAGAGTCAGTAGTGTTACAGCACATTCTGTAAAATTTAAATACTCTCTGTCCCATGCAACCCACCCTCCAGACTCTGTTCCTGTTCAGTGTTGCCAAACTGCCACAGTGAATCATGCTTTGTTTTTATTTGTCCGTTCTGGCACAGAATCTGGAGGTGTTATAGTGGAGGTGGGGGCAACAGGTAACACACAGAGAGAGAGACAAATTGAGAAAATATTTGTGCCTTAGAACATACTGGTGAGGTACTTTTGAGCTGTGACCAGCAGATCGTACCTGACAAATAGCCTGTAACCATGTTCATCTGTGTAAATATCGTTTTGTGAAACATACTTGGTTTGATGCAACTCTTATTTCTGCACGGCTTTGTCCATAGGTAGCAGAATCCAACAACTAGCTCATTAATTAACATGTTTCATATATTTGAATAATCCGTACAGGGAAATTGTTGCACCTATAACATGTTGATTAGAGAGCTTTAGTGTTGCTGATAAGCAATTCCCACTGTTTCCAGTCTTTATTGTGACGATCTCACCACTCCACTAGGCGCCTCTGTGTTTTCTGCTGCTGTCCTCTCCTTTGCAGGTTCCAGGTCGTGGGAGGGTCGTGATCTTGATGAGACACCTGGGCTGGTGTGGGGCCTATATAATGCTGTCCAAACTGCAGCACTCCCTCTTGTCTTTGCCGCTGCAGTCACTGTTTTTGTTCTGTTGTTTGACACACACTCATGCACATGCTTACACTGCTGATTACTGACATTTATGTACCTTTTCTTCTGTTAAGTACTTTTGAGTTGCGAATAAATGGTTCAGATACTTCCACTCCATAGTCTGGTCTCCCATCTTTGTCACAGTTAAGAGCCGGGCTGTGACATTATGCTAAGCCTAACTTAGCTGAACTCTGGTTCCAGCTTCGTATAGAGCACATATTACTACACTCATGCACACATCATATTCCGATTCAAATAGGCATTAATACAGTAACTGTTTAATTTAACAGCTGTAATTATTGTTGATGCAATGTTAGAAATACTTATGAATTAACTGATGTCTGTCACCTCAAACACATACAGTATATCTAGTGTTGCAAAAATCCCTTTTTCCCCCATTTGTACCAATGAAAACTCAAAAAAGGAAAAACTCCCAATAAATCCGACATTTTCAGTAATGATATCAGACACTTTCATATGTGATCCCAAATCTGATATCTGATCTGTGGCAAAGCGACCTCAGGCTGAACAGTTATATAATAATTCATGCTTCTTTTACCACCAGCAGCAGCAGCAGTTACTCATCTCTGACTTCTCTCAAATTCTGCATGATTTTCTCTTTCTGTGAATCCACCCATGTAACTGCTCCGCCACTCCAGTCTCACATCCAAGTGTCCATCTGCACAGGAGTGACCAGCAGTTCTCCACAAAAAGGCATGATTAAAATCTTGGCGTCCTTTGTTTGTCTTTCCACCCTCTTTATTGTGTTTTTGCAAATTTGCAACCTGCCTCCACGGTACATTTACATAGTAACAGTATAAGCAGACTCCTTTTTATGTATTTACTTATGCATGAAAAAGCTGTGGGGCAGTTCAGTAGTTTAAAGAGACTACAAGTGGAGGCTTTCACTCCAGGAATTAGCATATATATCATGTTAAATACAAATAGCGTTATAATACAGCTTGTTTTATTGTGACCAATACACAAAAACAGTTTTTAAAAGGAAAAAGGAAGGAAATTGTAAAGAATATTTCTCAAAATGTTGAACTATTCCTTTAACAATAAAGGCAAGGGCATATTTTCACAGATGCAATGAAGGAGAAGAGGTTAGGGGTCAGTGTCTGGATGCTGGCTGGGTGCGATTAAGTGGAAAAAAGAAAATAAAAGCCTCTTGCACGTCAAATATTGGTTCTAAAATGTATCTGCATTTTCACTTAAGCACCACTTCAAATGTGTATGCAGGTTCACAGCATCGCAGATATGAAATAAAGAATAAAAAAGGTAGTCACTATGTATAGATTCAGCCTGGCAGTTGATCCATGTGTGAAAAACAACACATTTCAAACTGTTTATGTGGCTGAGACATACATTTGATCACACCTCAGCTGAAGATGTCACTACAAGTGAGGGGGAAAGAGAAAAAACCCCCTCAGCTCGTTGTACACATGCTGTGTACTGAAAGTGGTACGATTAAAAAGATCAGCTCCCCAAACAGTGTAGTCAACAGCGTAACCATTTAGTGAGGGCCTTTAACTGAAGCACGAGGGAAATCAGGCGGGTCTGACAGATAATAGATGTGGAATCTTTGAAAGGCAGTTTGACCAGTTGAAATGTTCTGATTGTACTTGCATCAGATCTGTTGGCAGAGACTTCTAACGATGCCACTGACGACTTTAGGCTATCAGCTTTCTCTGGGTATAATATCTTTGATATTTGACTGCTGTGGTTCAACTTTTGTCAGAGCTTCCCTGTCAAACTGTCAAATGCTTGAGCTTCTCGCATGAGCAGTTTGAAGCATATTCAACTAGTATTTCAGCTCATCATTTTATGTTAATGACAGAAGTCTGAAAGGTTAATTTTGGTTTACTTAAACACGACTAAATGCAGGTTTGTTGACATATTATCTCAGCTCGGTACCATCCTCCCTGTAGCTCGGGTAGTAATAAGGTTTTAACAAAGGCAAGAAAAACATCAGCATCAAAAACAAACATTATATAATGAACAGTGGCATTTTTCTTGATAAAATAGTCTCTTTTCCCAACGATTCAATAATGTCTTGGCAAAACAATGATTAATTCTCTGAACCTTGTTTAATATTTTGCCCAAGGGTCCAGAAATGACTTTAATCCTCTTCCTTTCGTCTCTTTGAAAGGCAAAACAAAGGGACTGATTTGCAGCCTTTGAGATGCGGTCCTCCTAATCAACAACAGATTCCAGTAAATATGCTGGCCTTTTGATAACATCCACGCACGTCTTTCCTCAGTAGAAAACAATAAAGTCCTCCAGTTGTTTGATCACAATGACTGGTCAAAACACATGCATGCCTACAATTTCAGCCAAGGTTAACATCACTGTCACAGAAATAAGTGGAAGATTTATTTGAGTGGTTTACCTTCACTCTGTGCACTCCACATTTGTTTTAGTGTCGTCCAAGAACCGTCATTTCTACTGGAAATAATCGGGTTAGCTGTACACATATTATCTTTGGTCTGCTCAGTGTAATTATTCACATTAAATACAAAAATCAAGAAATAAAGTCTACATGCCATTGCCATTGAAGGCGCCCTTGTCATCAGCCTGAGCTGATTTGAAATGAAAGTGAAAAGGTTTTAGCCGTCCTCACAATTAGAAGGAGACACTGAGCTGGGTTTGGTTGGACTGCCTAAAGTTATTAGCTCAGAGTAATTAAGCTCGCATTATTCTCCCCCAAACATCAGGATGATTTTTTTTTTTTTTTTGCAGTTCTCTGTCATTGTAGGCAGGATGTCGCTGGTCTGACTCATGGAGATACCCCATGAGCCGACCCTGTGAGAGCATGAAGACATAGTGCCAGGGGGAAGGGAGGGGATGACACCGAGACAGAGAGACTGTCCTCAGCCAAGTGAAAACCTTGTCAGTGACTTCAAAGGGCTGTCAGTGTCTCAGTAGGATTTTGATTGTAAGGGTTTGGGATTTGCATGGTTGAACCACTGTGAGAAAGGTTGAACAGAAGAAAAATGTGTTTGACATTTTACATTTTGCAAAATGTATTTTCTAGACTTTACATGAGTATCGATAAGGTTGATTAAGTAGGAAAATAAGCTTGTAGTAGTTTGTAGTTTATAGTATAAACTTTCTAAACTAAACTAACTTAATTTCTCAGTTTTGCTGAGAAATCAGACTTACCAAAAATTGGATTTAGCCTTGTTTTCTGCAGTGGCAGTGCCCCCTACATTATTGGTGTTAAGGGGGTGTGAGTGTTTGATTGGTCCAATATTTGTCTGGGCCTAAAATTGTTGGAAATTTAACAAACAAGTGCTACTGTATAACAAACAAACAAACAAACTTAAACAGTTATCAATTGTTCATTAGTTGGTGCTGAGTGCCAATCTGTGATTTGAGCACTTTCTGTATGACTATATCTGTACATATGAACAGCTGAGGTTACAGTGACATTAAGAAGAAGAAGATTTGTTTTTTTAGAACTGCTGGTGTTATGTATCTGTAGATGTGACACAAAATATTACTTTCTGAATGATCTTGTGAAAGAGAATAGCAAGAGTGACACGTTTTAAACTTAAATGTTAACAGACTTTGCATTGCTCATAATAAGTCATGTTTAAAATGAACCTGAGGTTTAGATCTGTATCAACTTCATGCAAGTTTAATGTATTCCATACAATTTATTCTTTGTTATCTGACTCCAGATGTGAAAGAAAGGAAGAACTGGTTTTTAGATTTGTTCATACCCGATTGGCATAGATTTGGTTACATTTGCATTTATATATAAAAAAAAAAGATAATTGTGACAATGAAAACAAAATTGTTACATAACAGTGAATTTGTTTTTTTGTTTTTTTTATGTTAGTATTGGCCCTTGGGCATCTTCACATTGTCAAATCTGGCCCTCTTTAAAAAAAAGTTTGGACACCCCTGTTCTAAAGGGACTTAAATTTCTAACAAATATAGCACATTGGTTATACGAGAAAAAAAACTTAACACCAGTGTCTAGGCTGGTAGGGATGAGTTGCAGGCGAGACAGAAATCAGTAGCGGAGCCAGAAGATTAGTTCAGTGTGGTAGAAATATATATATAAAAAAACCTTTTCTAGAATAAAACAGAAATATCACAACCAAAGCTGGCATTACTACGTTTTAATAACCAATAGAACACCTTATTTAGTTCACTCAGTAGGCTTAGACATAACTCATGTAAAGCCAGTTCTGGAGTTGTTCTGGGTCAGTTTGAGTTTTGGGTTCAGTGGTGTTTTCCTCTCGGGAATTAAGGAATGATCAAGGAGAGAATCCAAAAGCATCTCAGAAACTGTATCACAACAGTTCTGTACAGTTCTGAAGTTTCACTATTTCTATGGCCACAGTGAATTATCACATCATCAGAATTCGCAATATGCTGCTTTAACATAATAACACTTTAATTATGTTGTTTTTAAAATACAGCATCAGTCCTGAATTATGGCTTTAACGTTTTAGCTACAGTCCAGTAAAATATACATGGTTTAACTTATTCTCTTTTTGTCACAATAAACAACAACAGCAGAAAATAAATTTCTCTGTATTGCGTTACAGCAACTTTTACTGAGAGAGAAAAGATCTGAGTACTTTTCCTCCACTGCTTAAATATCACTAGAACTGAAGGACGAGTGAAAAGATAACAACGAACAAAACAACAAAATAAAAATATGTAATTTTATCACCGACTCCATATATTGAAAATGATTTATAATTCAGTGATACACTCTTGCAACTGCAAAACCTTTTTCAGACAGCGATAATGGTAAACTCATATGTCTCACAAAAACAAACAAGCCCAGCGTGAACACATGTACTGTAAAATGCACTGGAGTCGCCGTGGGACTTATACAGGCTCTCCTTGTTCTGTCAGAGCAGCAGCTGAGAAGCCTGCTAAAATAAACACAGTCTTCTCTCCTCGCAACTCTGGTAAAAGCTCATAGCCCTTTATTAATTTAGCGGCCTTTACTGCATTTTTGGATGACTCTCGGTTCGCCTGTCAGTCCGTCTCAGGGAATAAATAAATTAAAAGCATTCGCAGCTGAAGCTCTTGACGCTGATGACTGTAACAATGTAGCCTCAAATGCAGTGACTTTAGCACTTATTCTTCCATGAATATGTATGATTATAGATATCTTTTTATTTGAACACATCCACTTGCACATCAGTGGCTATAGCTACATGTCAGTTATGTTCCTGATTTGTTATTGTTGAAAACATCATATAGGATATAAAAGAAGCAGCATTTGAAACTAAGTAGAGCACACATTTCATCTAAGGACCTAATGTGTCCTGATTTACCTTTAATGAATCAGGGCCTGAGTCTTTGTATGAACTACTTATCTTTAACATTAAGTCAGGTGAAACAAAATGAAACTGCCTGCCATATCACTTTGAGACATCAGCACGATCTTTCAGCCCATTTTATGCCCAGTAAGTGAAACTCTTGCAGCAGAAAGAAGCTGGCAACCTTGTGACTGGTATTGCTGCATTAATAGTGGTTTACTGTCCTTTTGGGGTATATACTGTTCATGTGCATACTTCTTGCAGCATGAGCTGGATACATATGACTACAGTGGGTGGTTAGAGAAGCAGGCCTCTGGGGAAGTGAATGAGTAGCACTTGCCCTTCACTCATTACCCACCGGTGAGGTAGCCTTGAGCAGAAACTTACTCCTGCTCAGTGACCAAGACTGAGACTGGTTGTACTGGGAAGCTTCCAGGTGTGACTGTTTGACAAGTAGGGTATTACAAGAAATGGGCACAAGTGCTCAGCAAACCTTCCTGGATAAATGAAAAAAAAAAGAAAATCTGTGGCTTGTAATTTTATTATTTTGTGTTATTCTCTGTTCACTGTAACACTAAAGACTCTTTCTATGAAGACCACATCTATAGTGCATTATAGGGGCATTCATAGTGAATTATAATGCTTCACAACATGCTTTCTGATATAACAGTCAAGCATTATAGATATGACATAAAGAATTTTAACTTCAAGTGTTAAGTCACCTATACTCACCTTAAACATTATTTGTAGTAAAGCTATAGCAGTCCATGCAGTATGATAAGTTATCATTGTAGGTGTTAAGTAAAGTGAAGTACATATTGATGCATCTATGACAATGCATGCTTCATCATACCGTTTCATTGTTAGTTGTAAAGTGCAATGCATTTTCATGCATTTAAAATAATGTATACTGCACTGCAAGTATAATTTGTCTGCTTTAGAAAGCATTATGCATTATGAATGCCTTATATAATTCACAATAAATGCCCCCATATTGAATTATTGATGTGGTCTTCATCAAAAGTATTACCAAGATGTAGTTCTTGTAGCTGTACTGCCAGAATGTTTTTAGCCATGGTAGCTGTATGGCTCTAGGGATGGGATTGTCAGTCTGTCAGTCAGTCCACCAATCCGGACCAGTCCAGACCAGACTGAAATATCTCATAACTATCAGAGAGACTGTCATGAAATATCCAACAGACATCTATGGTGCCCAGAGAATGTATCCTAATGACTTTGGTGATCCCCTGACTTTTCCTCGAGCACCACCATAAGGTCAAAATGCCAATTTATCGCTCCCCAGTGGTTGTACCAAAAATAGACTGTTTCAGACAGCGAGGGGTTGTCTCATCTCTCTCCAAACAAAAACTTAATTCCTTCAGAATAAGATCCTACAATTTATTAGACATAAGACAAGTATCTGAAAAAGCAACTTCTCTTTTCAAAATAAGACTATTTAAGATACCAAAGTTCCACAGTAAAGCTGTCATTGTAGGCTTGTTTTGTTTGGTTGTTTTTCCATTCATTATCTACAGCCACTTATCCTTTACAGGGTGGCGGGGGTGCTGGATCCCAGCTGACATTGGCGGCAACTTGAAGAAGGTCGCTAGTTCATCACACAAACAGAGACAAACAACCATTCACGCTCACATTCACACCCACGGTCACCAATTAACCTGCATGTCTTTGGACTGTGGGAGGAAGCCGGAGTACTGCCGCCTCACAGCAAGAAGGGTTTCACACTGTGAGGCGACAAGGCTAACCACTGCACCACTGTACCACCCTGTTCTGTAGAAATCCCTTTTGCCATTCACCTCAGCCTCCACCTCTCTCAACCTGCTGTCTACTCTCTGGTGTGGCTTGTAAATGAGTCACACACAAAAACAGACAGACAGATTAATGTGTGTCATCCGTTACTCTGAATACAAAGCTGAACTTTTATCTTTTGATGTCACAGCACAGCGTCTGATATTTCTGTATTCCACAAATATCTCCCACAAGAGCCTGTTGTAAGTCGTCAGCTACTTTACCCACTTCTTTTCAATACTGATCATATCCTGTAACGAATACAGCTTGCTTTTCTTGTATTTCTATAAAGGTTGCACTGAGGTAAAAGTCCTGCTGTAAAAATATTGAATTTCATCTGATGTGTGACTGCGTTGTTATTCTGGCAATTTTTCATTCTTGCTCCCCAACAGTTTGCAACAAGAATTGATAAGAGCAACAGATAGCGATAACAAGATCAAATCTTAATCTGTGGAAGGCTTTGTGGCTCTTAAATTGTTGACGTTGATGTGAACACATGACATCACATCCATTGTCTCATTGTACAGTCAAAGTACGATGAGAACGAGGCCTACTGACGTACCACAGTCTGTAGACTCAGAGCTCAGTGTGTGTGGGACCGGTGAGCTTTGGAGATGTTTACCTGAAACCACAACAGTTTTTCAACCTGTAGTATAAAAGTGCTGAAAGAGAATCTGACCTCATTTAAAACAATCATTTTCTATGAACAGTGTCTGTCACTATTTGTAAGAATCTCGAGAATGAAGCTCCATTCTATTCTCAAGGACAAAACACAATACTGACATTTATTTATTCGCCGTTTTTATTATACCAGGCATCTCTGAGGATTGTTGTTTTGCTTTAAGCCGTGCAGGAGGTTTGAGAGTATTCTTGTCTTTCATTGTAAAGACACACAGGCTGTAGAGCTCCAGGTGCCAGTAGCTTTGGCAGCATGTAGGGATAACGCAGAGTGCTTCAAGAGAAGTTGGACGTTCCTGTTTACAGAATATGTGCAAAGTCCCACAGTATGGCTGGAGGCTGTATAATATTGTGTATACTGTATATCTTATGTATGTTATATATACATAAGATATACAGCATTTAAGGATTTCACAAAAATTAGTAAATGCAATACTTTCTACTAAATATTACTTAAAGAAAGGACTGGAAAATGGTGTCAGTGAGTGTTATACTATTATATTAGTAGTTCAGTGTACAGCAATGTATAGTGCACAGCATTTACTCTCCTAGTTAAATACATAATCTGTGATCTGAGGATCAGTGTCTTATCAGCTCTTTTTAAATCAGCAGCTATCTGTTAGACAACAGGAGGATTGATCAGACATTGGAATCTGTCCAGACAACATGTATAATCTATGGATAACTCCTCTTAATCCACCACCATCATAAGACCGTACCCACAGCCTGTGCTGCAATATGTGCACATCTGTGATGCCCCCGGGAGACTTTCACAAATGATCCTGCCACAGATCCCTGGACTACTGCCCTGTGCACCCACCTCCCTCTTGGTGGTCCACCTCCCCGGGGAGAGGTGTCCTGCATGCCTGCTCAGTTAATCCAGGCCTGTCAGGAGACTGCTGGGTTTGTGGAAAGACAACTGTGTGACCTTCCTTGATGAGTACACACTGTGTATATCAGTGTATATCACTCCTAGCTGTGCCGTCAAGCCCGGATGCTCTGTCATCTTCTCATCAGCAGGTCTCCTCTGGCTGGCTCTCCCAGGACACAGTCAGCTCATTTTAAGTACCTGTGCTGATATTTTAGACAGCAGCACATTGTTTCGACTAAGCATGGTAACAGTAATGTGATTTTGAGCTGAAAATACTGCTAGGTTTTGAACTGTCTGTCTTAAACTGCTCGGTTGACCCTCTCAGCTGTAGCTTCTCCCCTGCTCTGATGAAAGTGGAGCCATGCCAAGCCGGTTGGAGTATCTCGCCTTCAGCACCTGGCTGTCACACCAGTGATGACTCTTTCCTCTCAGCACTTAGAGCTTAAGATGTCTTACAGCCTTTCTCTTCTGAGGCACACAGGGCATAATAGTCGCTCAGCAGAAGAAGTTGGAGAGGCAGAGGCAGGCAATATAAACTGACTGAATCATGAGCTTGACACAATGAGGCCTGGCCTATCAAGGCTAAGAACAAGAGATATTATGGTCCATCGCCTGCTCCCATCCTGTTCATGCACCTTGCTGCTTTATTTGTATCATCTCATAGGTTTGTAACTCTTGCACCACTTCAAGCACTTGCTCCCGGACCTGTTGTTAAAGGGACTACTGCTTCCTGTTCATCTTGGCGGCATCATACAAAATACTTCAGCACCATTGTGACTCAACACATTTAACTAAATACTATACTGTCCACAAAATTCCTCTCTCCCCCTAAGTGCTCCAGAGAGCCTCTTTTTAACACAAATAACACAAAATGCAACTTTATCTTGTCCTTGTCATCATGTTTGATCTTTCCCTGAACAGCCCTCAACAGTCAGCAGCAGGATTTTGGAGACAAATTCAGCTTGCTTGGCAGCCTTGATTTCCTCACTGCCACCAAATGTGGCTCTAACACCAAACTAATCATCAGGATGGATGCCACGTCCTTCAGGTTAGAGTCACAGTATGGATTGGATGATGGATGAAATCAGTGAAAACGCTTCCCATCTTCCACAGCAGAGAGCTTGTTTTGCTGAAGCTCATCTCCTCCAAGATGATGGGAATCTAGAGACCCTAGATGACCAGTTTTTCTGAGGCAACAGTCCAAAGGAGGAAAACCAATCCTGAAATATACTTTATCACATAGAAACGCCTCCCTATTTTGTTGCATTTTCAACATAGACCTGCTGCACTTCACTGTACTGTACAGTATTGTGTAGCTGTACAGTTATCAATTCCATGTGTGAAGAAGAAGTGTTAGAAGACATGGCCCTTAGCCTCAAGCGTACATAAAGTCATCTTTCTTCATGGAGAGACAGGAGGAAAAAAAATCACATACACATAAATAATGCATTGTTCTGAGTTGTTGCAGAGCACTCAGCGAGAGGAGAGGGAAAGCAAACGCGAAATATTAGAAACATTCGAGTTTGTTCTTGTTCTTGCTCTGCTCTCACGACATGGAGACTGTATTCACACATCTGCTGCTGCACAAGAGATTACTGTCAGAGTTATCATACCAAACAAGTTCAAGGAAAGCTGTTCTCTCGGATACAATAGGATAAATTATGTCCAAATAAGCTGCTCAGTATTCAACAAACAGAGACTCTTCCTGTTTCTCACCTCATCTCCATGTGCAGCTCTTTGGTCTGATTCAGTATCTGATAGTTACGGCCAGTGTTTTTATCAGAGGCAGGTTTAGAAACGTTTGAGTTAAGACTCACATTTAAAGCCCTGTTTCTTTACATTATTTATTCACTGTAATAAATTAATGCAAATTTAACTACTTAATAAATTTAACTTCGAATATGATATGTGTTATTTTTTGGTGTCATTCTGTGGTCATTTTGTGTCGTTTTGTCTAGATTGGTGCAATTTTGTGGTAATTTTGTCTCAGTTTGTGTCATTTTGTGTCTCTTTGTGTCTCTCTGTCATGTAATTGACTTTCCAGCAAGAATCATAAGTTGTTATTACATTCATCGGTTGTAGTAGGGAAGTCACCAGGGTTGGCTAATCACATACCAGGGGGTTTATAACGACAATAAGACTGTCACTTTAAAATCAACGTGTTTACCCAGATAAAATGTATGTTTGTTTGTATTTGCACATTTTATAGGCAAATATTTATAATTTAAAAGAGAGACTATAAGTAGCTCTGTGTATTCAAAACACTTTGCAGATATGAAATAGTGTCCTAAATTCATATATGTTATCATATTTCAGCCTATTATGAGTTATTAAAAACAAAAGGATATGTCAGATTTTGTTTAAGTCCAAACATACATATATGTTTTTGTTGTTAGAAGCATTTAAACATTTGTCTGAATTTCTAGTCACAGCAGTTTCAGATCTGAGCAGGGAGCCGCAGCCACAGTGTTCATAATGGATGTGGTTTCATCCACAAACTATAAAGCTGATACTCACTCACTGGTTTATTGCAGCATTTGCTGCTTTCTCAAAGGGTGCATCGAATGAAGGAACACTCTGTGTGAGTTAGATTTGCTCAGTGACCCTCTTTATAACACTAATGTTCATTACTGGCTAATGTGAAACTTTGAAGTTCCCCAGATGGTGTTGGTTGTTATTATTCATGCTCAGTGTTCAGGCTTCATGACCTGTAAATAATACTCTAAACTGTGTTGTTTTCAAAGCTCAAGCTACATATGGGAGCCTCGCTGTTTGAAAATTCCAAGTGTCAGTGTCACTGGCGCTTTAGAATAACACAGCCACACTGGTGTGGAATCATACATGTATCAGGGTTTATTTATTTATTTATTTATTAGCAAATAGTGTTTACAATTTCTCATCTTCATGTTATTCTAACATTTAATGATTCCTTGCTGGATCATAGCAGAAGTCTGCAGTCACAAAAAAACAATAACAAACAAAAACAATGTGCAAACAACAGAGCATTTATACATTAATAAACAGAAGCACACCAGCGTAGTAAAGGAAACATATTGCATTCATAAAGTAAGCTAGAGTACACTGGTAATAATACAACAGAATCAATAAGGAGTTTATAGTTTAAAAAATGACAAGAGAGAACTATTGAAAATTAGAATTTGGTAGCAGTAAAAGTTTGTGGCCTCATAATTCCCGGTCACACACATTTTGCAACTTAATGTTAGACCAAAGACCAAAATGTGATACAGCCTGCTGATTCACAGATATCCATTAATCCTTGAACAAACACCTCAAGCAAAGCAAACGAAAGAGCTATTTAAAAAGCACAAGAAAATATAATATGATTTTAAAATTAACTGAAGAATTCATAATGACAGTAGCTTCATAATTAATCAGAACTGCAGGGTCATATTTTAGGAACAACAAGAGGAAGCATTTAAAAAATGCATTACATAATTGTCATCTAATGAGAAAGTACAGAGAGGTAGAAAATCATATTATATATTTACGTGCATGAGTGAAAACAGGCTCACCTTCTAAAATGAATTCTGATAAATCCAAGAGGGTTTCTTTACTTTATAATAACATAAGTCCCGGGCTTTGCTTTATTTGCCTAATAGAAATATGACTTGGGTTGAATGTGAGAACCTCCCATTTAAAATACCAGCAAAATTTAAATAGACCGAGTCTGCATATTTGGATTTTTCTGAAGAGGATAAAGGTTGAGAGCGAGGGCTCATTTCTTATCAGGATTCGTTGGTCATGCTGCCACCTTGCATCTTGTCTGACCTGTGAAATTGATTACTGATAAATCAGTTTTGGGTGGCATACTTAGCTTATCACCCACTGCAAATTTGAGCTATGTGAGTGATATTTCTGGATTCCTCGGCACAGTAATTTGGATGAATAAAAGAGTCTCTTTAGTATGCAGGTGTAGTTATGGTGGCTATTAGAGTAGCTTTACACCTCAGGAATCACAAAGAGAGTTCTTGATCCTGTGCTCGAGTAGGCCTCTACTAGCAGCACAATGATTCATCCTTTCCTAAGATACTTCTATGTAAAGGATCATATCTGAAGATATAAATCCTCTTTCAGCACCCTTAAACCTTATGTATACTGTGCCAAGACCAACCTTCTCTATTTTAGCTTCAACTAAGCACGGTTTTATTTGCCTTTAAACTGGATCTTCTTATTATTTTACACAAATTCTGAGATTTTAGACAGCAGGGTCAGTAAATCAGGTAGGTCTAGGTTTATAGAAGGTAGCCAAATTCTTCCTTCAATGAAAATGATAATATGTTGCGATCCTTTCTGTACTCTTTGTTTCCTCTATAGACTGAGTCTCTGTAAACACACACGCACACACACACACACAAGTGGAAATCATCAATGAACATGGAGGTTACAAGGGCTGACATTAACAAACAAAGAGGAGGATTTAAACATCTAACCTGAAATAAGAAGTGAAATAATTCAAAGCGATTAATGTGATAGAGAAACATAATTGATATTTATAACATAAGTAAACCTGCATATTGTGGAAATGAAGCTATAAGAAATCAATTATGTCTACACTGTGAAACATCAAGCCACAAGATTAGCATATTAGCAGACTTCTCAGCATGCCACTCTGATGTGGAGTTTACTGTAAGAACACAAACATGATGGGAACGTCCTGTTTTTCCCTTCAATACAAGATGAGTCCGGGTTTTTTCTTTATAATAATGAAAACAAAGCTCACTATGATGAAAGTTAGGATTGAGTTCAGTGACTCAAACCATAATGTGTGGTCTTTGTGGCACAAAATGGCTCCAGCAGTAACATTCACAGTTGTAAGTTTGTTTGGGTCAAAAGAAGAATTGGTGTTTGCTGATTTAACATAACCCCTTAAATTCACTTGTGTTTCTAAGTTGGAGCAGCTGACGTTGTTTTCCAGTGTAATGTTTGAAATGAATTCAAGAACTGGGACAGACAAAACACGAGAGAGAAGAACATGAAGCCAGCTTGTTAACCAGAAAGGTCTGATTCAGTATTCACAGCTATATAAGATTCATTTATGCCAACCCTGTCTCCTAGAAATAAAACTTCTATATTTCTAAATTGTTTTCCCAATTACACTACAACCCAACCATTTGTTAAAGCTAGGGGAGACAGTGGTGTTGGTTATACTTTAATTAACAATGTGTCTTGTGTTTGCTGACTCTCAGTATGTAAGTCAAGACCATAATCTTTCCCTGACCTTAACCAAGTGCAGTGCCAAAACATAATAAAAAAAATACCTTTTAATAATGCTGTAGTCACTACAAGTTGATATTGTGTTGAATCAGTTGCATCAACATTTTTACAATGTGTCAGATATGTTAATTAATCACATTTCCTCATTATCTATATTAGGTTTGTTACATTGAAAATTAGTTGCATATAATATCTCAGAGGCAGAAGCCACGGTAAATAACCTGATTGTGAAAATGTGCAGGATAAAATTCATCTGTACAGTAAATACAGCTGTGTGTGGTTGCTGTATGTCTCCTCGTGACATCACTGAGGTACGTTATAATGCCCGTGAAGGCCGGTCTGATGAACCAAACCAGTGAGTCGGTGAGTTGGACTTGTTTAGTCATTTCATTGTAAACCAAATAAATCTGTTTGCTTTCCAGCTCACAGATTCTTCATTCATTATGTCAGACCATCTGCTACATGGCTGATTTCAATCTCTCCAGGTTCTGAGCAGTGGGAGGACACGAGCGATTAGTGTCATACCGCCCATTTGTCCATTGTCTTTACCTGCTATTTCTCTCTTTTCAGTCTCAGAATGCGTCTGCATGCATTGGATGACAGGCAGCGAAACACCACTCAGCGGTCTATCACAGGCTGACACACTTTCACACTCCTATTCACACATGTGGAAAAGTCAGAGGCTGCAGTTAGGCTGACCCGCACGTCTTTGGACTGCAGGCGGAAACTAGAGCACCCAGAGGAAAAGCCTTGTGAAGTCAAGTCAAGTCAAGTTTATTTGTACGACCCAATATCACATAAAATGTCTCAATGGGCTTTACAGCCTCACAACAGAAACTGTTCCCGATGAAGTCCAAGCCTTCTAAGAAGACAAGGAAAAAGATAAGCACCGAAGAAGAAAGAAAAAAACCTCAGGAGGAACGACTCAATGAGAGAGTCTCCTTCCTCTGACAGCTGTGTTTCAATGAGAGTTATAGGTGAGAAAATGGCACAAAAGAACAAAACGTTGGAACACTTAATAGAAATTTAAATGCATAAAATGGCACCGCTGAGCTTCACATCTTTGAAGTGTGGATGTTCTCTGAGTGCTACATAGTAGTACATTTCTTGTCTATATATAGATATATATATATATATGAAAGCCTGTGGAACAGTAGTTTAAAGCACACCAAATTACTATCATACATTGGTTAGTGTAAAGTCCTGACCAGCTTGTTGATTCGTCTGAAATGCATGGCTCAAGGAAAGCAGCATTACAAGCTTTAGACTCAAATATTATCTGCATGTTGAGATTCCATTTTGTAATCAATGTGGTTGTCGTACCTAGGTGGAGGTAATATATACAGTAAATGAGAGAAAATGAGAACTCTAGAAAAGCAGTTTAGCGTGAGGAAATGTGATATTTATTCAGTCTAGTATTTTATGTGTATGGAGTGCATGGATGAAACTAGCCATTTCATGCCTCCGGGTGAAACTTACGCTCACTGTCATGATAACATGGCTTGCATGAGATATTCATTTAGGCACAGTTCTCATTATGAAAATGTAGGGAGAAAAAAATATGATTAACTTGGCCTGCAAAAAGAAGGACTATGCTACACAGAATCACAGGGTAAATATAACATTTTTGCAATATGCACTGTGAACACTACAGGAGATATAAATACTTTCTTTGACCAGCGTATGTTTCTATGACACTGTTGCATTAAATGTATTCCTTAAACCTTAAACCCAAACCACCTTGGGGCATTACCTTAGAACGACACCCACTAGGAGTCGCCGAAGCTCCACAAGGGACCTGCAAGAAAACGTGTATAGCAATGGGGGAAAAAAATACAAAAGAACACAGATAATTACATAATATTACTAAAAAATATCAAGAAAACTAATCTCTGATGAATCATTCACAAGAACTAATCTGCTCAAATTGCATCCAAATCCCTCCTTTTACACAAAGTTCCTGCTGATAGATTCACTATTCATGTTCACGGCACTTTTTATCAGTTGTTATTGTTACACATTGAATATAATATGAAATATCTATACTCAGGGGTTGTCAGTTTACTCAGTGATAGAGCAGAGGTCCCTTAATAAAAAATGGGATGAAGTCAAGCTTCAGTGGTGTCATAATTTACTGGTGAGAGCAATTTAGTAAAACTATACAGCTTGAAGCAGCAGTGTGCTAATTACATTTAATTATTCTCATCACACCTGTAATATTCTCTTTTGATTAAAAAAATATCTGCAGCTACTGAAAAAAAAAAAAGAATCTTGTCCTCATCAGGTCCTGAAAGACCCACAGGAGTTTAGCAATTATGCAAACTGTCATGTACAATTCAAGCCATGTGGGGATACATGTGCAGAATGATTGAGATGGCCTCACATGGAGCCCTACGGATGCTGTGGATGTAGGAATATACTGTTGTAGGAGGTAGCAGCATTCCTAAATGTCGAATAGCACCGCAGCATGATAACTTACTACAAATTGAAGGATTAATAGCGGAACATTTTGATGCAATTAGAAAATTAAATTGATTTGTTCAGGCACCCTATGGATCACTGCGACTGAGAGCGACACAGATTAAACAAATATCTCTACACGAGATTCTTCTCGCTTGTTTATTCGAAGGAGCAGAATGAGGCGCCAGAGCTAGCCATTACTTCAAATTACATTTTCAAAGAATTACAACTGCTTAAGAAAAGGGCAGATGTATCACAGTGTAAGCTGTTGTTTTAGCAGTTTGCTCTGGGAAAAATCTACAGTCCTCGTCTTGTTTCTGAGGAAAGAAGCTCCTTCAACAAACCATGTCTAATTTGAAAAAGAATGAAGTGGAAAAAAAAAAAGAAGCTATTTCAATGAGCCAGGAAATGTAATGCATCTGGCCCAGCAGCTTTGATGGGAGTCTATCAACTCTAATATTAATGCGAGGATTTGAGAGGCCATTCATGTGTCTCGTGCTCTCCAGGCGAGAGAGAACAAAGTTGTTCTATTACATGGGTTAGCACTTCTATAGAGATCACCTGAGACCTGCAGGACACTTTCCTTCTATACCCTCTCCTGCTTTGTCTTGCTGTGCTGAGTGAAGTGAAGTCAAACAAATAACGCCTACAGTATGCAGATGAGACGTGGCCTGAAAATGGTCGATATATTTTGTTATTTGATTCACTTAAGCTTTCATGATGTCATCAAGAGGTAAATTATGGAGCTCTTTCATGGCGAGTGAATGGGAGGCTGATTTGTAGGCATGGTAACGGCATGTTGATTTTTAGAAAATGGAAAAAATTTCTGGTTCTTGGCAGAACAATAAAATGAACCACATGATGTTTATTTGTATGCTGAATACTAAAAATTATGTGAGTCTAAATGCCTCCTCAAGATATATTTTTTTAAGATAACATTTTGATTACTGAACTTCAGAGGTACTCGTAGGTGGATTTTGTTACAGAGCCAGACTAGCTGCTCTGTTTCCACTCTTTGTGCTAAGCTAAGCTAAGATAATTGACTTGGTCTGCTCATCCTCAGAAAGAAAAGAGGGTTATTTCCCAAAAAGTCAAACTATTCCTTTCAATCAATAATATATTTATGCTCAATAACAATTCAAAGTCACACTTCACTTCATTAGGTTTAGTACCATAAAATATTTAAAGGCAATTCATTTCATAGTTTCAGGTTTCTGATTCAGTATTTCCTGTTTTATGTTGAAAAAGTCGTTTCTCTTTTTAGTCCATGTGTTTCACTTGTCAGGTCGTCTCGCTCTGTTCTTCAGTCCTGCGTTGTTCTGTCTTGATGCTTCACCCTGTGTTCCTGCTGCTAGTGTATCTTGGTTCTGTATTTTTTCCTTGTTAAACCACTGCTGATGAGTTTTTTTTACCTGGACTCCTCAGCTGCCTTTTGTTATTTTTGGGTTAACCTGCCTTTACAGAAGTCATTAAAGTTACCTTTTGTTCTCTCTATCTACCTGTCTAGACTTTTTAAACTTTTTAAACCATAACAACTAAACACACGTAAATTCAGGCTCCGCAGCACATACTGTACTTTATTGATATTATCTTTCTAATTCACAGACAGAAATGGGAATTAGGATGGAAGTATTCAAACATGATGGCAGCAGTCTGCCAGATCATGAGTGCAAATGGCAAAGAGCATCCAGGTGTCGTGAGGGGCGTGCAGCGGTTGGAACTTTTCGGACAAGCAGCAGCAGCGCAGCTCACCAGAGGTGGGAAATGGAGGACATCTTGCCAGGGCTATGACTTCAAACATGTAACAGCCTCAGCAGCTCCAGGCCAAGGGAACAGATTGCTCCAATTACAGCAAGCCTCACGCACCACAGTCCCCTTGACACATGCAATGGTCTATTGGAGTGGACTTAGGGTAGTGGTATGTTGCTCAGGAGCACTGGGGGCCTGCACATCCCACTGCCAATCTGTATTCTGTTTGAACCCGCAGACATCTCCTTTTACCCCTGATTTTGTTTCACATTCTGTCCAGACTGGGTGTTTTTTGGCTGCCAACACAGGTGATTGGCACCTTCTCTCTGAATTTATAACAAAATCAATTCTCTAACAGCATCCCTGAGCACATCAATCTAACAGAGATGCTTTCTACTCCCTCATTTTGAGCTTCACAGGAGCAGAGTGGTTATAGATAAATCCCACAGTATACTTACCCGTATCGGCTCTCAGAGCTGTAGCAGAGCGCAGCTTTAATTGGCAGCGTCAAGTAATGCACAACATGTTAGGAGCCAGCAGCATTGGGAATCACCTTGTTAATTGAGGGCCGCGTTGAGAGATTGACTAATTGATCAAGGACTTTACAGAGGTAGGTAATTCACAGCGGCAACACCACAGGGGGAGGAGCCTTGTCAGAGATGATTCATGTGTCTCTTGGAGGAGAGTTGGTCTCAGTGGTCTCTTTTGTTCCGTGGGCCTGGTGTGAAGGGGATTGTATCATCAGCACCTCCGCCCCAACGCTCGCTTCTCCCTCTAAATCAGAATTAAAAAGGTGAGGCTTGTGTTGATAGGTTGCCACAAATGATACAGTGTTGTATGTCTGTATGCTTCCCAAGATGGTTAATGCTGCACTCCCCAAACACCATCAAGATACGGGGGAAGATGTATGGTTCTGTTGTAATGAAAGCATGAAGGGACTCCAAGTCATGCAGGAAATGTCTCCATCACACAGGTAGATGGGTAATCATGCCCCAGTGTACTGTGCTCTGGGGAAAAACATGAAATGTGTGGCAACAATGCAAAGCTTATAAATTAAGAGAGACTGAAATACCACTGATCAGGTCTGTGGATTCAGTTGGTGCACTATGTTGTAGTGTAAATAATATCTGAGTATTTCTGTAAAAAAATCCATGTTAGGTGTGGATGTGGTGCAGACAGGATGGTGAGCAGGACTAAATATGGCTGTAGTGGGAGTAATGGAAGATAATGGATTGGGTAAAAGGGATAAATGGAGGAAAGAAAGGCAGGTAATTTACAGTAGATGTTATTTAAAAATAGACCAAAGAATAAGGTTTGTGATATTTTGTTCTCATTGTCAACAAATCAAACGAAAAGTCCCAAAACTAGGATTGCCCGTATAGCCAAAGTCTGATATACTTAAAATTAAAATAAATTTCTCTGGGCCATAAATATCCAGTTTTCAAAAAAAAAAAAAAAAAGCCATTATAAACACACTAATGAGCAGCACAGTTGCATAAGGTGACATGTTCCTCTCGCACAAGCATCACCTTTTGATATTCACAGGCCAAAGTCCAAATTAACCAGCCAAACGTGTTGTTTGTCTGTGACCTCTAGAACCGCACATGGCGTCTTTATTAGTGGTTTAGGTTCAGGGAAACATGATTAAATGAGTTAAAATAAGCACCTTTTTAAGGTTAGAGGAGTTTCATAATCATGGTGATAATAAGGTTATGTGAGCGTTCGGGGACTGGACATCACCCTCCTGTGTTAAAGTCTGATATTCAGTTGACATATCCATCCACTTCAACCTCCTGACTGTATGGACTGTTGTATTATATTGCCATTACCTGACTTCTCTCATTGCTCCGGTCATACTGACTGCAGTAGAAGGCTTTGTCTTGTCGTTTTGGGGTATTTGCTGACACAACTGATGCTATTATCATTGAGGACAGCCTCTACTACAAATCTATCATCTGCTCCTGTTTAGGTAACGTTTGCTTAAAAACAAAAAAAAACTACAGTGCCCAGCTGTTTCAGGCAATCACATTGCCTTTGTAAAAATTGAATTAATAAATATCCTGACCCTTTCTTCTTCAGAAGGACACCTGAGTCTGACAATGCTCAGAGGATATGAGCAGCAGTGCACACGGCCATGTTGCACCAACCATAAAACTAATTTGTGTTTGGTAAGTTCACTGCCAGTCATTGAACAGTTGCAGAATATATATATATATATAAACACATTTAAAATAGGCTATACACTTAAATGATAAAACAAATCTTCTTCTTCTCCTTTCGGCTTTTCCTGCTACCTTCATGTCCTCTTTCACTGCATCCATAAACCTCCTCTTTGGTCTTCCTCTAGGCCTCCTGTCTGGCAGTTCAAAACTCAGCATCCTTCTACCAATAGATTCACTATCTCTCCTCTGGACATGTCTGAACCATCGCAGTCTGGCCTCTCTGACTTTATCTCCAAAACCTCTAACATGTGCAGTCCCTCTCATGTACTCATTCCTGATCCTATCCATCTTGGTCACTCCCAAAGAGAACCTCAGCATGTGAAAAATGTGTGTTTGTTCTTTAGCCCAATCTCTTTTGTAGGTTCTAAATTGATGTTTAGCAAATCATACAAGCATTTAATAGATTTATTTAATTCAAGCTTTATCCTTTAAGGTGTTAATAAGCCATGGGGGAAATACAAGGATTTTGATAAGAAATCAAATTATGCCGGTATGCTTTTGTTTTTTCAGTCCTGGGAAGTTGCCATATCTACAGCATTATTCTTTTCCAAGAACTCAACTGATCACTTCCTGCTGAAATGAAGTTGGAGGCTCTCCAAATTTAATTTTGTGAGAATATCTGATGGGAATTCTAATAAAATGTATTTTTCCATGGTAATTTAAGGGAAATTTATAATAGTAACTTGGAGTTTGGTGCTGGTGCAAGTGTTATTAGTATTATTATTATCTTTCTTTGTATTAAGTGTATTAATTGTTGTTTATAGTGTTTGCATTGTTTTGACATTTAATTTACTGTGATGCAGGTAATGGTGATGATTTCATGTGTGAATAATTACAAACTGACCTTTGATGCTGTTTCATCTTCCTGTTCAAATCGTGGTGCATTTTAAAATATGTGTTTGTTTTTTTTCCTCTTCCCCGTCCTCTGTTCTGGAAGAAGAGTCACCAACTGCACCGAAAAATGGCTTGAGGTGAACAGCTTGAATTATTTTCATGATTTCACACAGGCTACTCTCTGCCACAGTATTACCATAATGAATCACAACATTTCTGTGTTTTACTTAGCATTAGCATCAAGATTAGAGGGGCATATCAGGGAAGAGGCTTGAGTTTGTGATAGTGAATAGACTCTAGTCTATCCAGGCTAAAATACAAACTAGTGAGGCTTGCCAAGTTTGCCTGGAGTCAGTGAACTGCCAAATCTTTTACATCCTACAAGTAAAGGATTCATCTCAGTGTTTCAGCAGTGGAAAATATGGCAAATGGAAATGTTTTCTGTGGCCAGACAGAGAATCAAAGGGTCTTCCCACTCACATTTGAACTGTTTTTTTTTATAGATTAAGTCCACAAGGTATGTTATTGATTACTGCAGTACAGCTAAATCCTTTTTTACTTTGCTGCACATGAAAGGGCATTGTGAATTATGTTGATCGAAATTGCACCTTTTCTGTTAAATGAAAATATCCTGACCACAAACATCTTAACATGTTTTTTTTTTTGTTTTTTTTAAACCAGTGCAGCTAAAACGCTGTTGAATTATTTAACTTCTCGTATACTGAAGGTATCTGTCTATGTGAGAAATATAATCAAATTAACGCGAAACAAACTGTGAGGCGAGTCAGGAATAATCCCCCCAAGGCAAATCTTGTCTGAACTAGAGAGAGGAAACTAATGAACTGCTTAGGTTTTGATTTTGCAGGAAAGACCAGAAGCTTATGAAGGACAGCAGTCCTTCAGCCAGTTCAACTGTGTGTCCTAAGTATTTGTTTCATATGTTTATTGATTCGTCTTTTAACAGATTTCCATTCAATTTGCCATAACGCTTGATTAAACATGCTCCCACAGAGCTGCCACTGTATCCTGACAAATCTGATGAGGCACGAACACATGCAAAGTTGATTGACCGCATCTTATGACAACTTTAACAGGATAATACATGGAAGTCGTGGAAGGCTGACTAATCTGAAATTTTGAAGGTACAGTACAGCCATTTCAAACAAGACTGCAGTTTCCAAGGTTACCAGTAATGCAGCTTTGTTTTTGTTTTGTTTTTTAGGTAATAGGACATGGATCACAATTTGTTTTTGACGAGGAGCCAAAAAGAGAGGATTTTTTTTATTTGTAATAGGAAATGTGTAAAAGTCTGCTGTGTTGGGTGAAAAATAAAAGAGTGCAGGAGGACATCTAACCACAATGTGTCTGTCCTTGTTGAATTTTCCCGCAATAAGATGGTAAACGTCATTTAAAGGGTGACACATACACACTCAAGCCCACACACCATATAAACATGAAAGGATAAGAAAAGAGAAAAGTGTTTGTAATATGGAAATTCATACCTGTAAATTCAAACACAAAAAGCCATGAACACCCAACTCATTCAGACATACTAAAGATTTATTCAGAGAGGTCAAAGTGTCAGGATGTGAACACAGAATCTGGGTGATGTATCAGCACCCATTTGACAGCCGGATGTGATAAGAGCCCTTGGGCATGTTCAGGGATGTGTCTGTGTATTTGCTCATCGGAGAGGCAGGTGGACTGAATTACTTTACTCTGCTTTATTTGTGCTTTTTTCTCCAGCTCCTGCAAAGTATTCTTGATATAATGCAAGGGAACAAATGTTTAGCTGTACATTTTGAAGGGGGAGTTGAATGATAATAATTACCAGTGACTTTCAGCACACATAAAGAATCTCTCATCTCTCTCATGGAACAGAACAGAGAGCCAATGAAAGGGAAGCTTCAGAGTCCAGATACGAAATCATCAATCAACTCCTCAGGTTTCCTAAATCAATAAAATGCGATGACATTTTGCCAGCGCTCTGCATACATCCGCCCTACACTGTTGGGACAAAAAAAATAGGAAGACCCTGCCACGATACATCTTCCTCTCCCGCTCCTTATTCACAGAGGCAGTTGTTTGAGACAGAAGCAGCGGCAGGTCACAGGTGCCACGAAAATTAACCATCTTCTTCTTCCCACTGCAAAGTGCAAACATTCGCCCTCCCATATACTGACATACAGCCCTGTGGAGGCATACACCCAGTGCATTAGATTTCAGCTTGCACGCAAATAAAGAAAATACTTTTTTTTTTTTTTCACAAGTAGAGGTGACTGCTGACCCAGTTTGAAGCTGGTAGCTTGTGCCAAGGTCAGCCACCCACCCACAGCTTTTATTTGTTCACTAAACCGCCAAAAGGTATTCTTGACTCAGGTGTACGCACTGTTAGCGTGTTCATTTTTCAGTTCTGGATGTCTTTCATGCTCTTCTGTCACCTTTGTGGGCCTGCATGCGCAACACAAAGAAAATGATAAAAGATCCTTTTTTGTACCTGTATTAGGTAAAAAAACATACATTTTGAAACGTTTTATTTTTTTATTTTTCATCTCTAAACAAATCTGATAATGGGACAAACAAATTGAAACCTTCTAGATACATCTTGTTTTGGAGATTGGATGCAATTTCAGTTTATTGTTAGAAATTCTTTCAGTAGGGAGTTCTCTATTGGTTATTTTTCAGCATTTTACACCTGAAGTCTACTTTATATTAGAACATGTAGCAAACTAAATAAATTGTGAGCTAGTCTGTAGTGTACTAATAGCTAATAATAATTCTGTGTCTCTTGACAGGATTCTGAAGTCTTAATCTCTGTTTCACAGCCTTTCTCTGTTATGCTGTGGATGTCATTCACAAATCTGACCTGATGAAAAGCCTTTGGAGTCAGAACACTGTCAACAAAGAAAGCATGAGATACGCGACTATCTCTGTTTTTCTATTTGCATACTAAATTATTGAGCCATAATGCGGTAGGACTTTGCTGCCACAATACTGCTCTCTGCTGGTAAATGAATTTCTTCTTCTGTGAGACTGACCTTTGAACCGTTTCAGAGCAGAGCGGGGTGAGAACAAGCATTCAGAGTTGTTCAAGGTACATGTTATAAGGATATTTTCAGAAAGAAGAAACTAATCAAAATCCCTGGATGAGTGTACATTGTATAAATTTAATGTATATTTCCATATTTATGAAGAGAGATTCATCAAACCAGTGTCATTAATTGTATGTCACAAGTGCAGCATGCTCTGTAGAGACTATATGCAGATTTAGAAATGTTCTGCCTGCTCCTTATGTCATTTTAAGATTCCGACTCTCCACCATGTGACTTGCAGATTTACAGACTGTGGGGGGGGCATGCAGTTTCCATAATGATACCCAGGATCCCCAGCTGCAGGGGTCTCTCGAACATTTGGAGTAATATCACTTTGTTCAGATCCTACGGTCACATGTATGAGCTCGACATTCGCACGTTGTCAGGAGCTTAGAATTTCCTTGCAGAGCCCCTGGAGCTGACCACCCACCTCTTTTTAGCCTTGTTAAAGAACCAAAGGGAATCATATTTCAAGATGGATACCTTCTCTTTTCATCTGCACTATGCTTATTACTGCATCCAAGAAAGATCAAAGCTACCTAAACTACACTCAGAGCTTGCAGCCCCCCAAAGATTCTCCACAGTACTAGAATAACGAGGTGAAGACTGCCTCCACTTTTATCTTCACCTTGCTTAGCAAGTGAGTCATATTTGTCAGAAGTGATTCTTTTTGGCCAGAAGTGCCCTACTCTTCTTCTTATGAATGCACCGGGGGAAAGTCAAAAACAGGAGATTATTCATGCAGGCAAACACATACAATGTCGTTATTGTGGTTTATTTGCCACGAAAGGGTGAGAACGTGTATTTCCCCACTGCCAGGTATTGATTTATGTATCGGAATTACCCAAAACTTACAGCAATAATCAAATGTGACCAGTATCTAATGGTGAAGCAGCAAACAAACATGGGGACCCTCTCCCTCTCTGTCTATCCTGAAACAGCTGTTTGAGTTCTAATTAAAGGGAAGTAGCAGGTGTCACCTGAGCCCCAACTGCAGGGGCACACCTGGTTGCATTAATTTGATCCAAAGTGGTTTTGACGGACTGCCTGCACTCTGGCGTCCCACATTAAGCCACTGGAACTGAGCACCTGCTTGGAGCGAGCAGCCAAGAGCGTTCCACTAACACCGTTCTGTGGAGGTACGCCAAGCTGGCATGCCCATGTCTCCGCAGTGACCCAGGGGACTGCTCCGTCATCCCTGCCTCTGACTTACCAGCAACATCTGTAAGTGAGCAGACCTGCGACGCTGACCTGTAGTCACACTGAGCTAAGGGCTGGGTATGCCCGAGATAATTGTCTGTGGAAACCTCCCAGAGGCTGTAAAGGCAGCTTGTTTCAGATCTCCTGATGATTTCACAGGACATTTAACTTTACACCTCTCATTTGTTACCTCCTCAGGGTATTTCCAAATACCCATTACCAGGTTTCCAAGGAATATAGCAACCCTTAACCTCCACTAGTCTTTATGCATGCATAAATTACCTTGGGGATAAATGTGACACGGCATTTGGATGTAATGACATGATGTGTGTTTGTGTGCAAGCTTAAACAAACAGATGACAGACAACAAAAAAAAATCACAGATTTTGGAATCACAGATGCAATATTGTGTCGTCTATCTAACATGTCAATTGCCAAATGAAATTTACATCATCCAAGAATTGTGCTCCAGCAGCTTGAATGGATGCTGCCTAAGGTCACGCTGCACTCTCTGTTGCAACAGTTTCTTTATGCCACGACAATGCATTAATTTCATGAGTCAACAGGCTACGACTGGCAGTTTGTGTCGAGCTAAACAGTGTTTAATTGGATTCCAATCCATGGCAACACCACCGGAGGCTTGTTTCCATCTTTTATTTCAGCAGCACCTGGAGCGTAATGGTGGTGATTACATCCCTCCTGTGGTGTCCCGGTGGTTCAGCCCTCGCAGGCCTCTGGGAATACGCTGCTGACAGTCACGGTCCATGATGCCCTGCTGCCCTGTTCGGCTGCTGGCAAATCCTGAGCTGCTGCTGTTGCTGCTCGGGGTTTGTGTTACAGCACTGCTGAGACAAGCAGGTTCAAAGGAAATCATGATAATACAAACCAAATTAATTGTTTACAGCGCAAACTCAGGCATAGTCGAGATTCCAAACACATCAAGAAAGACTCCCTTTGTACAGGCATACCATTTAAATGGTTTACTTCAAAGTAAATTAAATCTACTTTGAGATAACTTTTATAAAAACACAAGCAATTCACTTTTGACCAAAAACAAGCCGAGCGTACGGTACTCATGGTTATCGGGAATATTAACATATGGACTGAATTGTGAGATTGAAAGTTCATTTGTGACAGTTGGCAAAACAATGTCACCACAAGGTCCATTCAGTGGCTGTGGAGCTTTCAATCATATCATACAATCTTCTTCAGGAACTCACGCAACTCCATCTGCAGAGGAAGATTGAGTTTCAATCCAGAATGATCTGAGCGTTAAGCTTTCGGCTGGTAGTTCTAGTGTCGCTGTGCAGCTGCTGCCCGGATCGTTTCAGGATTGTAAATTTCAAATGGCTGAAAATTAATTTTCAGGTGAATATCCCAAATTATCGAACTGGATTGACATTTTGTAAAATAAACTTGCTTTCTTGCTAAATTCTAAAACATCTATACAAATCCATACAGCTGGAGCAAGCAGCCAGTTAGCTTGGCTTAGCACAAAGACTGGGAACAGATGAAACATAGTTCAGTCCAAAGGTTACAAAATTTGCCTACCAACACCTATAAATGTCACTGATTAACACAGTGTATATGTAAAAACGAGATTAATGGTTAATGATCATTTCTTGAAAAGGTGCAGTTACTTCCTGGAGTCTCTGCTGGTTGCCTGGCAACATCGTGATGGAGCACTGTTTTATTTGACTAAGCATTTTTTTAAAATGCTGGCTCCACCTTCATATTTAACTTTATAAACCTGAGTGTGGTATCAATCTTCTTCAAAATAAAGAACGCAACAATTTAAAATTAAATCTTTCAGTATCTTCAGAGTGACATGAGCTAACAAGGCCCTGGGAGGAACAAATAGAGCAAACTCTCTCCTCTTCCACGCAAACCGGGTAAAGGTCACTGACCCCTGCCGGTGGAGATTTGGGAGGAGGACCTGCACATGAAGTTAGTGCTGACAGCACAGGGAGGAATAACATTGTTGGGCCTCTGACCTTCAGTGTACCCCCACACTGTCTTACAACCACATAGTCAGACGCGTCTGAATAATACATCGACCTCTCCTGCTGGGACCTCCCCCACTGCTCACACAAGCAGTGGTACACAAACATAGCATTCATATCATGGTGTGAGGTTTGTGTCCCACAGCATCCCATACAATAATGAACACAGTGTGTTTGACCAGCTGAGGCCAGATCCCTGTGTCTTACAGTCTGTTTGTACAGGGATTTATGTTACTCAGTGGCTTTATTTGCACTGCATTGCAGGTTAGCGTAAGTGTTTTGTGGTGCAAATTTTATTGAAATGAATTGTTATCGATCTTTTTTGATGTTGCACACAATTAGTTTTCTGCACAGGTTAATCCTTCAGCTTATAAAAAAAATCAGAAAGTTTAGTCTCCTCTTTCATCCTTTCTTGCATTCTTTTAAATTACATTTGTAATTTTTGTCAATTTTATTCCAAAAGATATGCCAAAGACAAAAAAATTGCAGTGCAATTTTAGCCTCTACAGTAATTTCTCACCTCCATGCATAGATCAGGCCACACGAATTCTGCTGTTTACACAGTGAGAATGAACAGAAATGCATGAAACATTTTAAAATCCCCTGTGATTTCTGGAAAGGCAGGCTGCCTCTCTTGTTTCCGTCTGCTTTACATAGAGGAACAGCTCCACGGTTTGCACTGAGATTATTTGAATTTCATAGAGTGTTTGACATTTGATAATAGTGCCGTGTGTTTATAGATTCTAGACTTCCCCGCTGAAGGTTTTCTATCGTGTTTGTTCAGGCTTCAACCCACCCTCCCCACCACTACAAAAAAAAAAAAAAAGCAATTGAATACAAAAAACTTAAATATCTCAGCGTGACATCAAAAAGGCATCCAGATTCTTATTTTAGCTTTGCACAAGCAGATACATATCTATCAGCCTTCTAGGAATATCTGTATTTACATAAAACATTCTGGGGAGCAGGTGCAATGAAAAGAGGGGGGGAAAACAAATGTTTGTGTGACAATTGCGCCCGTCATTTCTTGTAATGGGAGAATTGTTGTCTCAACGCCACATAATGACTAGATGTTTACCTGTTGAGACAGATTTACTATTTATCTAATGTGTCTCTGTATATAAATCAGGCTGTGCAGCCAAAGGAGCACTTTTTTCTTTTTCTTTTTTTCAACTGACTGAGCTTTACTACAGCTGGTTGATCATCTATAAAAAGAAAGAGCTCTAATGAGAGAGCAACACATTTTTATGTAGCTACAAGTCTGGGAGGTTGTGGACAGATGGGACAGTGTAGGAGCAGAGTGTAGGAGGGGTGTATGCGCAGTAGGATACTGGCATCATTGACAAACAGGTGTGTGTACAGAGTATAGTGTGTGTGATTAGGGGGGGGGTCCAATCACTTAACAAGATGTCATTTATTTCAGTGTTAATAAACTGGCTCTACATGATACTGCATTTTCTAGATTAGGGGATGTACACATGCTACTACCCTCTACAGGAGCACAGAGTGAATGCAGATGAAAGTTTGTGCTATAAAAATAAATCAAACAGAAAAAGGTGGTTAAAGTTAAATTGTAATAACAATGACCGCAAGTTTTTTTTTTAATTATATCATCATGTTTTTATTTTTTCCGTTTGGGACACATTGAACGTAACGTGGAACCATTGTTTTCCGTTGTTCCCCTCCGGTATGTTTTTGTTGGCTCACAGGCAGTCATGTGGAATAGCTGCATGTCCAGGTGCTGTCCACTGTCTCCTGGTCAAACTAAAGGTTGGACCGATGCTGTGAACGTCTCAATAACAGGTAAATATAACATATTTAATCCAGCTTTAGCTCGGAGTGTTTGAAATGTGTCCGCTTCCTGTCTCTGCCTCCAACAATCCCGCCAAACGTGACTCTCACTGACAGTGTTATTCAGTGTTATCTCTGAAAAACATATTCAAAATGCTCCTCGTTATATCGAATATATTTAAGCCCCACAAGCAAACTGTCTGTCAATCATTTTCTCGATGAATTGAGTATTTTTTTATTTTATTTGGTCCATAAAACTGTGAAAATGTTGACCACTGGTCCCCTGGGAGACGTCCTTAAATGTCTTCAGGGTTCCCACGGGTGCTTGAATTCCTTGAAAATGCTTGAATTTCAATTCAGTGTTTTCAAGATTGTGAAAATGCTTGAATTTTTTGTGAAGTGCTTGAAAATGCTTGAAATTTGTGTGATGTCTATTTGTCACTGTTATTGCGCTATGGTAGTTACACAATACACCGCTCACAAGCTGAGAATACAAGCCAATTCACAATTAGTTAAAAATCAAAACAGTCAATCCACCACCATATGAAATAATGCTAATTAGACCCATATTATTATGCCATACAGTGGCACCGCTGCGCTTCCCATGACCATCATGGCAAACACAACTAGTAGGCTACCTATTTAAAGGTGCTGGGAAAATGGAAAAACTGGTGCTTGAAGGTGCTTGAAAAGTGCTTGAATTTGTTCATGAAAAAGGTGTGGGAACCCTGTGTCTTGCTTTGTCCCCAACTCAAAGATATTGAGCGTACTGTCATAGAGGACTGAAGAAACCACAAAACATTCACATTTGAGAAGCTACAATTAATTTAATACTTGACAGTAAACAGATCTTTTTTCACTTGCAGCCATTTTGACTTGAAATAAACACAAAGTGTCACCAGTGTTACTAGTTAAAGGTTCTGTACCATTTATTGCAGCAGAGAGTGAATGTTCATGTTTTCAGATGTAACTTGCGTTTAGATGTTAAAATATACCTGTGTTAATTGAAGTTATTCTAAGCTTCTCTTTGTGTTTTTTGGTGAGACTTTGTGATAAATGTGAGCACAGATGATTTTAAATTATCTGTGTCCTTGTGCTGAATTTGAAAACAGATGAGGTGCGTCTTTTTATTGAAGGTTCACTGTTTCCATTTTAACGACTCCCATAATAAAACCTGACAATAGGACCGTAATTCCCCCAAACAGCCTAAATAATTGGACTTTGTGCTCGTTGTGTTGTTTTTGGTTAAATATGCATAAAGTCGAAGGTTGCACAAATGTTTCGGCTGATGAGGTTAGTACTGCTGGAGAGCACTGCGGGGTCATAACAGCCCTGCCACTGGCGATGACCTCAGGCATGTGGCTTATTAAATACAGCTCTTGAGTTAAGTTTTGTTCAAAGTTCACAAAACTGTGTGTTTCTGTACTCAGATGAATCGGGTGCTCGGAGTTGGCTGCTTCATACTTTGGCACCGTCTCCTGCTTCACAGAGCATCCAAACGTGGATGGAGTCACGTGGAGGCAGAGTTGGCGGTTTTCAAAGACCATGTGACAGAACGTCGTCACTGTGCATGTGTCACACTCACAGTTCTTGGCTCCTGATGGCCTCACCTGCGTTTTTGTGGTTGCCAGTTTGGAAATTAGGCGCTTACATCTGTTTCACTGCAGCAAAAAAACGCCGTCGGTGACGGGGGGAAAAGCAAGTGTCCTTTTGTATGTGTGTGTGATGATGGTTTAGTTTTAGCAAATTATGACATGAGTGGACCGATGAGCAGGTGTGCACAGAACAAGATTAAATGACAACCTTTGCTTCTGGAAATCACACACGGCCCACAAATGTATCTTCAAATTAGAAGTGCATCATCATTATAGATTCAGTGCTGTCCTAACTCCCCTTCACTGTCTGTCCCACAGCATAAATAAAGACCTTTCATCAATGGCCATGCTGTGGTCAAGGATCTCTGCTGCTCTGCCTCTTAATGAGGAACAGTTTCCACTGCAGTTCAATGACAAAGTGGAATCAAGTGTTCTGGAAATGTTGAAGCGATCCAGGCACCAGCTGTACAGCGACACTACGAGCGCCAGCCGAATGCTTAACGCTCAGATCGTTTTGGATTTTTCGTGGGAGAAACTCAACACGGGAACCTGGCGCCACGTGGACAAAGAGTGGAGACGCGTTTATTCTTACGGCTGCCTGTTCAAAGTGGCCGCCCTGTGTCGGGAAGAGCCGTCAGCAGATGAGGTCTTGCAAGCTTTAAAGACTTGTGACATGGGTTTACTCATGGGTGCAGCCATCATGGATAATATACTTCAGGTTATTGTTCAGATTCTGCAGAGTGAAGTCAGGGAATCCACTAAAGAGGAAGATGAAAGTGAACATGCTCAGGTCAAGGTCAGTGCTCTTTTCATTATTCTGTGTGAGTTTGTCACTTTAGTTAATTATAAGTTATTAGTTACACCAGTGGGGGTAGTACTGTGATGCTTCAGTAAGATTTTTTAGATTAAAACATATTCATTGTTAATGTTGTAAGAATAAAAGGAAGGGAGTCAGTCATTATATTAAATAAGGTGTGCTGCTGGTTTAATTTAGTTGCCCACTAAGAGCACTTTAATGGTGAGTTCACTTATCCTGAGAAAACTAAGTAGGAATGTAGTTTTCCCATGGTTTTAGGGCAGCATTTGTTTTGGGCGTTTTTATTGGATAGTGAAACTGAAGACAGACAGGGGAAGGGGGGATGCTTGAATGGAATTGAACCTGAGCTGCTGCAGTAAGGACTCAGTCTTAGTTCAGGGGCACTAGGTCTACCAGGTGAGCTACCGTATCACCCCAGGGGAGCCGCTTTATGTGGTGCAGCCAAGGAAGTGTTCTTTTGTAGATTCAAAGTTGACAATAAAATGTGACCGATGAGGTCGTTCCAGAACAAGCCTTCTGGACGTATTTTCTTTGTGGTCCTCCATCAGATGTCAAGGAAGATAAAGTGCTACAGACACTCAAATGTCAGATCACTTTGTTTAGATGACAGCAAAATTGAGATGGAGTGTTAAGAGTAAGGTTAGCTGGGTTTTTTCTGGGTTACATTTTTGTTTGAGTTTTCTCTCTAGCTTGTTAACTTAACTTCAGAAGAAGCCTTGAATATATTCAAACAGCATAACTTTCCATGTCTATTTGCACTCTGGAGGGGTAGCAACTAATGACTATTTTTATTGTCTTTTAATCTGCCATTTATTTTCTCCGTTAATCAGTCAATTGGACGGTAAATGTCAGAAACTAAACTTCAATATCACAGAAGAAAATCAGCACATAGTCACATTTAAGCGGGATTTCTGCAGTAATCGACTCATCAATTAATCAGTGTGATCACACAGTTTTTCTTCATCTTAAAGCTCTTGCTTTTAGTGCTGATTTAAAGATGAACCCGTGTTGTTTTGCCATCATTACCAGAGAATAAAGATCGAGTGCCCACATGTTCCTGTCATCAAAGAAGAGTTGGCAGTTCCCAGGATAAAGTGTCCCTCGCTGGAGAGCTTCAACACAAATTACCTACTCCCCCTCAAACCAGTGATTTTAGAAGGAATCATTGACCACTGGCCCGCCCTCAACGAACATCCCTGGAGGTTTGTGATTTTCACTGGGCCTTCTTCTTAAAACAAGAGTGCTGTTTGCATGGCATGGCTCGGTATCGTCCATCAGTGTCGTTTTGCATATTTTTATCTAAATGACATCACAGTGTCAGTTTCCCCTGTTATGAACCTATTTATCAGTGTATATACAGGATCATGATTAAACACTGCAACCCTACTTATGTTCAGCCCAGGCATAAGACTGACTTACACTTGATGATGCCAGCAGAGTGCCCTACCAGAAAACTTGCAGCATGTAACATCCAGTTTGCATCTGTTTAATTCCAGACACTATATATACACTATACATATACACATATGTGGCTAAGTGGGAACAATAAAAGTTGAGATGTTTACTGGTCACAACATCCCTGATTTTTCACTCAAATGTTTGACACCATAATGTGATATAACTGTCTCTCCATTTAAAAATATCCTTCACTGTCCTCCCTCTCAATGCTGACTCCTGACAGCTGACTATTCACTCTGACATCTGACATACGGCTCCTGTCCTCTCTGCTCTGATGGTGGAGGAGGACATCTAGAAGTGCACACATGATGTATTTTTGTGCCGTTCTGGAATACAGAATAACCTGATTTTTTTTTTCTCCTTTATGAATTATGCTGTAGTGTTACGTTAATGTTTAATTCATTCATTTTCTCCCACACTCATAAGCATAGAATACTTAAGATCCGTGGCTGGTTGTCGGACTGTTCCCGTTGAGGTGGGAACGAGGTACACAGACGAGGAATGGTCACAAACACTGCTTACGGTCAATGGATTTATTGATCGATACATTTTAAATAAAGTAAGTGGATACTTATCGAGTCTCCTGCATTCTTAAATCTTTCAACAAAGATAAAAAACGTCATTTCTAACATGGTTTTTTAATTTGCTCTGCGGGTCAAAATCAACCAGGACGGAGCAGCTGTGGGTTACCTCGCACAACATCAGCTTTTTGATCAGGTACGGTAATAACTATATGATTATGAATCAGCTTATATTTTTTGGCATTGTGGAGAATACAATGAAGAATATTATAGAATACTTCTTACTGCTCACTTCCTCACACCACTCTGCTTTGAACAGTATTGACTTTTTAGTCCTAATTTTACCGTACAAGTCAATACGTTGTCTGGATTGAACTTTATGAAAAGGGCACCTTGTCAAGCTAAAAGTTGGGTATTTTGGGCTGTTTGATAATGAGGCCAAACAAGGAGTCATCACTCATACTGATTTTTCACAGTACATCCAAAACCCTTCAGGAATCACCTCTAATCAGCTGTTCATTTAACTGGCTTTACAATGTCATATTATTGCATGAAAAACACAAAATTGCTCTTGAGCTCTTTCTGCAGATAACACCTCTTCATACAACTTGTGATCTTCTCTCATAAATAATTGTTTAAATTTTTTCTATTAATAAGAATAACCTGCCAAAAAGGATATTATGTGCATGGAGTTGAGTTTTTGAAATGCATATCTAGTGGAACATATAAACTGAATAATTTGAAAGCAAATATTGAAGTTTGGGCCATCTCTTTACTTTTCATTATCATTTTAGTGACAGAAATGTCCAGCTTCATGTTTTCTTACATAAGAATGAGCACACTAAGTTTCACACAGTGAGGCAGATATACTTTAAATTTGGAAACATGACACTAGTATTGAATCAGATTGTAGTGTCAGCAGGAATCCAAAATTGAGAATCAGTACTGGGACAGAAAAAGTTTCAAGACAATCCATCCAGTGGTTGTTGAGATATCAAACGAAGATGTCAAACTTGTAGTGGCCCTATGTGGGGGACCATGAATATCTGCATCAAATTTTCTGTTGATTTATCCAATAGCCGTTGAGATATTTCAGTCTGGACTAAAGTGGTGGATAGACTTTTGATTGTGGCTAAAAATACTACTCAAATACCACAAAGCAAAAGCGGAGTAAAAAGAGAGAAAAATCATTTTTATTTATGTTACTTGCTGGGAACCGTCTGCATATGTTCTGGTAAGAAACAACAAGATATTGTTTCGTCAGTGGGTTGAGTCTTAAATGCCCTCTTGGTGTGATTTTGTTTGATTGATGTTACCTTAGATACCAGAGCTGAAGGAAGACATCCGCCTCCCTGATTATTGCTGCCTTGGCGATGGAGACGAAGATGATATTACTGTAAATGCGTGGTTTGGGCCTGGAGGTACAGTGTCTCCTCTTCACCAAGACCCTCAGCAGAACTTCCTGGCTCAGGTGAGGATACCGTCGCTGCTTTATGGATCCAGTTAGTGTCAAAGATCTGTCATATGGCCGCAGTTTGTTTACCATATGGGATTTCCACGCGTATATACATCAGGTGATGGGAAGCAAATACATCCGCCTATATTCCCCAGAGGACACAGACAAGCTGTACCCTCATCAATCCCAGCTCCTTCACAATACCAGTCAGGTGGGTTTGACAGTCCGTAGAGATATTGCATGTTGAGTCTGCAAATATATGCAGTATTTCCAATTTCCGATTCCTTCGTTGCAGGTTGAGGTGGAGAATCCAGACACAGAGCGGTTCCCGGAGTTTGCCAAGGCTCCATATCTTGAATGTGTGTTACAACCTGGCGAAGTGCTCTTCATCCCTGTCCAACACTGGCATTATATCCGATCCTTAGAGCTCAGTTTCTCTGTCAGCTTCTGGTGGTCATAACTGCAGATTAATAATAAAAAAATATATTTTTGTAGAGAAAAATTTGAGTTTTTAAACAAAGGCAAATTCTTACAAATCTAAGGACAGATCACAGAAACCTTTGATTCATGAACAATGAACACACTCTGCTGAGTGATTAGATTAATTGCGCTGCTGATGATTGCAACAACAGCTATTGTGTAGAAAGCCAGCGGCAGGAAGAAAGAACAAATAAATGAGCAGTTACGACTGTTTGTGTTCATTTCAACCTGCATATAATTTACAGAGGGTTGTTAGTCATCTAATTTGATGGGATATGTTTCTCTTTTCAAATTGGCTTATTTAATTGTGTTCTCAACCTTATTCCTACAAATATCCTCAGATGTGTGATTTCCATAATTCATGGAAATGAGGCAAGTCTTCAAATTTAATAAGCGAGTGAGCCACAGGTACAGAAATGCCGTAATAAACACGAATCTCTGGTTAAACTGACAGTCTGAGGCAACCAAGCAGGTCACCGATGAAAATTAATAAATTAAATGAATTAATCTCCTGGGCACAGACAGACTTTCAAATTAAAAACGTCTCATTGGTTAAGTACCGACAGTATGACTCTTGTTTGAGCACCAAAAACACAACACCTGACTACAAAGACAGCAGCACTTCATTTCAGAGACCAGACCTCTGACAAGCTCCGGTCGTGTATCCCGTAGGTCCATTTCCATCAAGTCCTCTAATTAGAACCATGAAGTATGTGTGGATGTGACAGAATGAAGTAGATCAACACTGATGTACACATTTGATCTGCATTTCAGCCAAATTCACACGCAGCTAAAGCAGCGTTGTGGGAAATCAAGGCTGCACAAGGCAGAAGGTGAAGAGTTGTGTGGGAATATTTATGAAACAGCTCAAGAAAATGTAATCAAATCCACTGTGTGGAATGCGCTGCAAATGTAAAACATTTATGAATGAATTTGAAATCACTGATCTCTAAAGGTGACGAGTATGTGCTCACAAATGCATATTAAATTAAATGTATGTGCGTACCTCGGCTTCCGTAATAGTGCAGCAGTTAAATCTGCTTTGTGTTTACTTATTACGTGTTATGATTTCCAATTGGGAAGCATTGTTGGAATAGCTAATGGCTGCTATGTTAGACATGCCAGTGTTCAGTTAATAGACTTATCCAAGCCTAGTTACTTTCCTTACAAGGTTATCTTTCTAAACCAATAATATGAACCCAGCCAGAATTTAATTCTGTGAGTAAATGCTGTATACTTCACTTAGCCCATCAGTGCTTTGTTGTTGTCAAGTAAGTGGCACAATTGACTTAAGATCACACAAAACTGCTTACTCTCATTATAATGTAATCAATACTCAATTACCAGTGAAGTAATGTGGGACCTCTGGGCCTATAACCCTTTCTCTTCCACCTAGACCCTCTCCCCATGCTCCTGTTTTGATTAATGGCTTTATAGATTTTTAAATAAATCTGGCGAATCAGGATTAAATCCAGGAGATTTATCTTGTTTTGTGATACAATAAAGTGACTATTGGATGTGCATTGGCTGCTGTATGTATGTACTTAAGACTGATGTTAAAAGAAATTACGCTTCCATGTGTTTCTCAGTAAAGTTTTACAGCTAATTCAGTAAACCTGCGTTTTAAAATAAGATCCTTGTCTGATTTACAGATTGTAAGCAACTTAATCAATAAGCATGACCTCAGTAAATATTCTTCTAAATTGTCTAGAGATCAAACCTTTTGTGTCAGTTGTTTTCAGTGGCTGTATTTTACATTTACACCATCTGAACTGTGTTTATTACAAAATGCCAAATAACAGTAAATACTTTTGCCCACCATCATTTAAATCACAGTAAATGCAAAATGCATAAAACTTTATTATCAAAGATTCATAAACTTGGCAAAACAATGATGACATGCAAAATTTACAAAAAAGAAGAACAATGAACAATGATTGTCAGGCATTAATTAGTCAAAATGTTTATGAAATATGACAGGAATAATACAGCATTATTTTCTCTCATCTAATTTTGTCAACCTGTCAAACATTCTCACAAACTATAAACAGCTTTAAATGTTATAAAGTAATAGTTTAAGGTACATAAAATATTTTCAACATGACATTTGTCTTTAATAAACAGACCTGAGCTGCAGGCAATGCAGAGAAGTACGAGATAACGTGAGTGGTTATTTTTAAAATCCTACGGAGTGACCAAAGGTGCAGCAGTAAAATAATGTTAATGATCAACGAGGATGCCGTGTAGTGTCCAGCAATCTAAACAGAAAGTGTGCAAGGTAGAGTCTAGGCTGAGTTTTAACCATGTTATACTATTAAAAGGTTTTGTTAAGGCAGCTTGGTTTTATTTGTGACAACAACTTTGAATGTTAATGTTATGCAAATGTATATGACCTTCAGTGCATTATACTAAAAAAGAGATTTAAAAATAACCTCTCATGAAATAAAAGACACAGGATTGTTTTCCTGGTGGCCTCACTTCCCCCTCCACCAGGTTTCTGTCGAACAAAACAATCAATGCTGATGCAGAAATGTCTTCTTTCTAATATTCCTGCAAATCTACAGAGAAGTTCTGCATCCTCTCCACCACAAAGAAGCACAGCGTTCCAGTGAAGCCCAGGATGATCATCAGCAGGAGCTGCCACATCAACACGAGGTATCCGCTGTAGAAGAACGCCACTGCTGCAAAAATAGACTGACAAAGTATGACGGGTTTAGTTTTGTTGTTTAATAGATAAAGTGGACAACGGTTAACCCCTGAACTTTAATTTCTCTGCATGTTGAAGCTGTGCAATACTCAAGAGTTTAGATTTTTACCTCACTTCACCACAAGACCAAAAGTACAAGAATGGTTTAAACAGTGTGTCCATCTGCTCTAACATAGGCTGCATTTAAGGCTTACTCATTGTGTTATTTTGTGGGCCTACAGGTTAGACCTGCTCAGGACTAAAACATTTACCATGTGGGGTGTAGATACTGCAATATCAGTGTCCCACTGTTTGGTTTGAATGAGTTTATAACTCCAGTTTCTTGTATTAGATTTACCATTGAAATACTGTAGATACTGTACTGTAATACTAGAACTAACTATTGTTACACTGCGATACGCAAACAATGCTGCTCTGCTGCTCACGTATTCCAGATCTGGCAGCTGAGTGTTGCATTATGTGCTCAGATTTTAGACTCTTTCATAGGCATCCTATTTAAAAGTCAGCTATTCAACAGTTTAGCTGACAAAATCCATGGCTGTTGGATTTAAAACTTCACGGGTTGTTGTACAATTCAATTTTAATTGTTTTCTGCAATTAAGTTGATGAAAAGATGAAAGGAAAAAGATGAAAAGAATTATCAGCAAATGGCACCATCTATTCAATTGACCCATGTAGCAACATGCTTATTATTACTTTACAAGTATATATTTTTAATTGGCTATATCAATATGAGTTCAACACCATCATCATGAAACTAAAAGAATATGGAAAATAAATGTCTCCTCTTTGGTTGCTGATTTATCTCAAAGAAGAACAAGTGGTTTCGGAGCAGGTATGTACGCTGTAGTGCACAAAAAAATACCATAGTTCAAGGTTTATTTTTTTCCAATTTTGCAGCAAAGAAAAGGGGGAGATTAAGCTGCGGCTGTGCCCCTTGTTCTTTTTCTTTTTAATAGGGCTTCAGGTGAATTTATTTCATACTTGACAAGACAACATTTTAACCCAGCTTTACTCAGCTCTGCTAACAACGTCTGAGAATCTGAAACTCTGGATTACCTGGATGAATTTAAAGATGGCAAAAGCAGGCGTGCTTTGTTCAGCATAAACACGGCCTAATATGCTGTAGAGCTGTGTGTTGAAACAACTGTCCCCGAGTCCGAGCAAGAAGCTGCACAGCAGGGCAATGGATACACTGAAAGAGAAAATGTAGTACTCATTAAAACAAAACAGAATCGTGACTGGCCTTCCTTATGTTCACTCTTTCTTATTGTTAATGAAATGAACTACCTTGGCGTTAGATATGGCTTCTCTTGGGTGTTGGTATTAAACACGACGGGGGCATCATCTGGGATGTTGAGGAATATCAAATAGAAGGCGACAAAATGGACAACCATTCCCAGAAATACCACAGACGTCCGTCTGAAGCGATTGTTCTTACACAACAATCCAAACAAGCCCCCACCTGATGAGAAAGAACACTCATTAATTAATCTCCAGTGACTTTAAATCTCCTAAACATGCTTTGATTGGGTAAACTTACCAACAATTTCTCCAACGCCTACCACAATCCCAGAAATCCCAATCAAGCCTTTAGCTGCTCCTCCAAACTGCGAAGTTGCTCCAATACACGTCCCGTACACTCCACTGTAGAACGATAGCTCCAGGCCTGGGGAACAAGGATTTCATACAGTAGCTGCAAGCCTTCACCGGAGGCTAAGACATTCATTACAATAATGTATTCTCCATTCGACTTACCACTGTATGCCATGCAGGGACTCAGGAGAACTATAGTTTTAGCCTTCAGAAGTTGCAGGATAGTTTCTGAACAGAAGAACACACAATACACTGATTTGAATTTGCGAATAAATACATATTTATATATACATACATATATATATTCCTAACATTTTTATACATCTGGTCTGAGCTCAGATAAAAATGCAAAGGGCCCCATTACCCTCTGACAGCTGAAGTTCAATGCGGACAGAAGATAGGAAAATATTCTGTCTCAATAAGCCAGAAAGGCACATTTAAATGCAGGCGGAAAAAACACCCAAGAGAGAACTCCATTCAGTCAGTGAGGGGAATTCTGATTTTGAAAGAAGAAATCCCACTAGGTTTGTTATATATATATATATGCCCTTTCTTGACATAAATCAGTGTGCATTTTCAATAAAATTCTTTTTTTTAAGGCAGACATACACAAATTTACATCCACACAGGATACACGCAAGACAAAGAGCAATCTGATCATCCAAAGAACTCCAGGCTGCACTGAAATCAGGTGCAAGAGCGGCACGGTTGACAAACAGAGATATGAGCTGAAATAAAAGTCTGGCAGCGGTTTTTGTGTACCCTGTTGTAACGCTAGAAGAGTTTTATCCAGATTAAAGCAATTTTTACTAGAGGAAAAACAAAACTGACCGTGACTGCCTGCTAGCTTCAGACTAAGAGCAGTGAAGTGTGGACAACTAGAGGTTACCTGCAGTGTGCCAAACAACTGAGAAAGAAAAGGAGGGCAGCACACATTTCTGTGTACTCTTTAGTGCCTCTCTCTGTCTTTTTTTGTTATCGACTGTGAAAAGAATCTGAACCTCAGATGATACGAATTCACACAGTATCGAGTCTTCTGCATGTGCATTTTTAGCCATTCCTGCAGCATAGTCTGTCAGTCCACTTCTTTGGTCCAGATTGAAATACAGTATCTCAACAATATTAGATGGATTGCCATGAATTTTTAATATGTTCATGGTCTCCAGAGGAGGAATGGGGAATGGATTGTTGTGAAATTGGATACATGCATTGATGTTTTCCTCAGGATGGAGTGAAAAACTTGGAGATCCACTGACTTTTCTGCCAGCATCATGATTCAGTCAAAATTTCAGTGTAGCCAATCATTGTTTTGTGACTAAATATTAATGACATTCCCACCATACTCACCTCTACTTTGAGCTAATTGGCTAATGTGTGCATGGTAACACACTAAAAGTCTCTAGAATAGTGGGAGACTCTTTAGCTGTGTCCCAAATCCATAAAAAAAGATGCTATACCATACATACTACATATTAACTAATAAGTCATAGTATATTGTTTCAGTAGTAGTATACAAGGAAATCAATATAGTTTCCCTTTTGCAACAAAATAAAACACAAACTTCAATTTGTCTTTTTGTAGAATGTTACACATATGTGTTGTTATATACTGTAAATGCATGCAGATGCAAAGTGTAAATGAGAAAATCCAGAACAAATGAAATGAATGATTCCAAAAGTACTGATAAAACTTACTGAATTCTGACTTGGCATCCTGCATGGCAGTGTTTGCTCGGTGCTTATACCTAAACAACAGAAAACAAATCAATTTCACCTTCTACAAATTTAACAGTTTGCAGTAAGTTAATGCACACACCATATGAACCAAGGACAGTAACTTTTTTCAAGGAAAGACAAGGTTAAGTAATTTATTAATCAAAGAGACGTTAGGTGTATAAAGAATTCATTTTTTCACAGTAAGTGATGGTTCCCTATAGAACACTCGGCTCATAAGACAGGATCAAATACGTGCTTCTAAGAGATACCAAAACAGCTTGTAAATACAATCTGTTGCCACGAGAAAGACGGTATGTTTAGTCCAAAGTTTTTTCTATATGATCTGCTAATTTTAGTCTCATCATGTCATGGTTAAAATGTCCTACACGTATCCTTGCATCTGGGCTTTTTCTGGTCATGACTTTGTCACATTTTTTCGTGTCTTGATTTCAGTTGAACTTTTTCCAGATCTAAGTCATAAAAATTCAAATATGTCTGACCCAAAGTCGAGGGCTGTGTCTGGAGAGAAAACGGTCGCTGACATTTTCGTGAAGGACAAGAGTTGTTTAAAACTCCTGCAGAACTTTAGTGGAACATCATGAAAAATCATGCAAAATTCAAGTTATTTGAAGAAGTAATAATTCCTCAGGTGTTTTTATAACTTAACATGGTCAACTGAATAAAAACTAAAAAAAAAAACTAAAAAAAAAAAACTTTTTTGTAATCTTTGATCACTCTATTATTTGATTTTTTTTATTTATAACTTGAGGTTCATGCCTGAACTTTGTGTCCTTTTTCAATAATGGTTCAGACATTTTGTGAGACTAAATGATTGAAAAACAGACCGGCTTATCTAAAGGATATTCATTTACATCATCCGAGTTGTGAGCAGCGACTGCCCTTCCTCTTCAGACAGCATCTCCTCTTCATGATGGCTGTTTCTCAGCACCAGGAAGCTGAGTGTACCGAGCACAGAGGCGACCAACAAGGATAGAAAAATGTTTTTCCTGCTGTTGTCTGTGAGAAGAAGATTAAAATAAACCGCTTAATTAAAATACACAGGATATTATAACAACATTAAGCTACAGCTCATTCGGAATAAACAATCACTCGCATAATCCTCTTGCTTTCATTTTTTGCTTTCATCATCATGCTAGATTTAGCTATTATAGTCACTCAAGTTTACCTGATATCTCTGTTCTTCCATTCCAGTCAAAATAAATGAACAGATTGCCAAAGAACATGCTGTAAATAAGATCAAATGGGGGTAAGTAAACAGTATTTAAAATAATAACTAATAATAATTCATAACCATGTTAAAATTGTTTAGGTAAATTTAAAAAGTATTTCAAAAATCTGAGAACCCAGCTATCATCTAATGACGATTTAGCCTCTGATGAGCAGAGACATTTTTGCAAGTGCAAATTAGTTTTAAACTTCCCTGTTCACTTTTGATTCAAGACACAAGTGGGAAGACAACAGACAAATGAAAAGTGCTCAGCATCACATGCAAGTTGGAGCAGTGCTTGGTTCATATTCAAGCAGGAAAAACACGACTTTCTCATCTTACAGCTAAACAGAACACTAAAACATCTTTCTGAAAACAACAGCCAATCTGAAACATGTGACGTGACTTTTTCAAATCTGGAACGCTGATGCTCCTCTGCCAATCATTGTATAAAACCCGCCTCATACTGAATAAATTATTGTGATTGGCCCAACAGGATCCAAGGCTGGTGGCCAGACCTATCCGCCTGAGCAAATGACACACCATGCGATCGTCTGGTTACCAGGTGAAGTAAAAAGAACAAAGTTACATTATGTTCCCAGTCACCACATCGACTAATCAGGAGCAAGATAAATCCTTCCTCAAATGTTTGTCATAATTAGAGCAATAATGTCTCATTCTAACATTTAATTTTAATGCCCGTGCAATCTGTTGCAGACTTTCACAGTTTAATGCTTTGACGTTTTACTGGCTCTATAGTCCTGTCTGAAATGTTATCTGAGAAATCATATTTGACAGACAGCAGAAGCAAACAAGAGGGTTATTGTGTCCCAGAAGCCTTAGTCCAGGATAACAGGGGTTATTCATATAATATAGCAGTGAGTGCATTCTGTGAAGAACTGATTCATAAGTTTACTGTGGCAGGGATCACCTCTACGGAGTCAGATTAGCATTGCCCTATTGTGAGCTTTGGCACAGGTGACAGCCAATGTAATTATTATACTAAATCAATTTGCATATTTTAACAAATAGAAATTAGTTGTCCAAGCCAGTGTGCAAGAGAGTGTGGTGTTTGTACACTTTGACAGCTGATAATTTGTAATTTCAAAATAAAGCATACAGTAATATCCTGACTGGCTAAAAAATAAATAAATACAGAAAGCACAGAATTTTGGCTGCTGTGTGTTTATATCTCAACTATCTATCAGCTGGAAGAGCTGGCAATGAATTGTGTTTGATGGGCTGAATGTAATGATGGGAATAAATTATATAATGCAGGCTAATTTAGTAGCAACCCTGGTTTGAAGCAAAATAGGATTTTTAGATTCTCAAATATAAAATGAATATTTCATCTACTATAAGCCAAATTTAAATCATTCTTAGAGAAGATTTACAATTTGATTTGAAATTGAAATGATCTTAAAATAAATTTTAAAATTAAGTATTGCATAGAAGTAATGGTACTGGAGCTGCATCTATTACCACACTGAACAGATTGAAAGACTATCAGTAAGCTGCATACCTGCACTGTAGGAGGGCCCAGAACATCCCCGTGTTCCTGTTGATGGTGGAGGCGTCAGAGTTTTCCACCAGAAAGTGTCCTTGAGCTGTCCACAGCACTGGAAGAAATTGAGTAAGAGAGGTAATTTGAGGGGGAAAAAATTAACCAGTCAGTTAATTGCCCTCGTGAAGTGAAAAATTATCTTCCTGTGTTTGTAAGTAATGCATCTAACCACGCAGTAGCCCTGGGACATGATAAAAATTCATCACACTGCAATGATTTGAGGCTGCATTAAGAAACAGCCCCAAATCATTTTTCTTCATTTTTGCTCAGTGGAGGGCTGATTTCTCAGTATTTTCACTAACGTCACTGAGAAAGCTCAAAGTGTTGCGCACTATTTCACTCCTAACCCATTTAAGGTCTAATTTGGGATATACTGTTTATATGCATAAACACATCCCAGTCATGTTAATCCCTGTATGCATGGTTTAACACTATTTGGATTTGAAGACAGAAACTGAGCTTGATGAAAAAAAACATGAACCAAGTCAAAGTGTTTAAGCGCCTCTGTGTCTTGGGCTATTATTTACACACTGTATCCTGCTCAAATGTTGATGTGCACTTTTTTATGAATGGGATGTGCCAAACCAACAAATGGAAACCTGCCTATTCTAAACAAAAACAACATATAAATAAACTGTAAACAGCTAGAGCTGAAACGATTAGTTAATTAACCAATTAGTCAACCAAGAGGGAATTCTTGTTATTAACTCTTTATTAATTGTGTTTTCTCATTTTTCAAGCAAAAATTTCAAAACATTTCCAAGTTTCAGCTTCTGAAATGTGAGGATTTTATGCTTTTCTCTGTCATGTATGGTAGTCTTTGTATTTTAGTGCGCTGATCGGATAAATCAAGACATTCTAAGATGTTATCGTCCACTACCGTCTGGGAAATTATAATGAGCTTTGTCTATTTTCATTTATTTTATAATCAAAATGATTCATTGAGATGAATTCATAATGAAAATAACTGTTATTGCAACACTTCTGTGAGCAAAAATAAGCAAGATAAAACTCCACCTATCCCGTTAAATGAAGGTAAATGTACTCATAAAAAAGTAGAAGTTTTCAATTAATCATTCAGACATTATAACCAGGTTTCAGATCTGCACGATAAAGTTGTGGAGAGTAATTAAAAATAAACAAAACTCCTGAAACTTGAAAACAACTGGAATTTGCTCTAATTTGCCAGAATACTATAAGTATTATCTGCATGCTTGTATAAACATATAGAAACAATATGATGATGATTTCAGTAAAAAATAATGGGAGATGAACTCACTGGCTGCACCGATGCCGATCAGTACAGAGGTCAAGTAAAAGGCCCATGTTGAAGGGATGATGAACACAGCGATGTAGCCACTAGACAGAAAGCATGTAGAACAGTAATGAGCAACAGGTCTCAGCTTCAACAGCATCCTGTATTTAATCACCATGACAATGTTTACCTGTAAAGTAGGCCACTCAGAAACATAGTCAGTTTCGGTCCAATTACTGCAACGACTGTTGGTGCAAGTAAATTGGAGAAGGAAAAGACCCCATAGATGATTCCAAGACTGCAAAGAAGGCGAAGAGAATAATTATTTTTGTTTTAATTGGAAATCGGATTATTACATTTTGTGAGCTGTGAACCTGCATGACCTACCTGTGGTACCCACTCCCACTGAAAGTGTCATTCTCCAGACTTTTCACCACAGTTTGCTGATAATAAGATGAGGGGGGGAAAAAAACGTGAAGCAGGACTAAACAGAAGGGGCCACAGTTGTGCCCTCAAGTCATTCATCCGGTTTGATAATTTCACTGACCATTGAAGAAAATTAGAAACACGAGGTGCGTCTGCCATAGAGCTGATTGGCCTGTTCCCTACTGTCCACTTGCGTTTTTTAACATTCAAATATACAGATAATTAATTTTAATTAGTAATTCTTCTTGATAGATTTTTCAAATGCACAAAAATAGTCATGTAATAATAGGCCGTTTTGTGTGTTGCCTTCATGCGCATAACATACAGATGTGTGTGAGAGCAGTGTGGGATATTATCTTGTTTAAATATTATATATATATAAATTATATATATATATATATAATATATATAATATATATATATATATATTATATATATATAGATCTATATATATATATATATATATATATATAAAAGTTTAAATGAGTTTCACAAACTCAGGAAGACTGTTAAAAACAGTAAAACATAATCTGACCTCAGTGCAGTGTAATCTGCAGGCTTTTGGATGAAACAAATACAGTGTGAGAATACGTGCGTAAAAACTCAGTAATAAAGTTTGACTTACTTCAACGTTCCCGCAGGTGGTGAACGCGGTGAAAATGAACAAAAATCCCAAACCCAAAATCACAACGTTGAAAGTCCTTCTGTCTGCCATGGCGTTTTTCTTTTCTTTTCTTTTCTCTCGACCTATCAGTACATTTTACATTTAATGCCGCTGCGCATGTTGTGCTGACTCATTTGCAATACAGACCGAAGGCAGACTCTCATCCAAGTCACGGCTCGGATGAATCCATTTGAACAAAGTTGCGCCGCTGACTTTACCAACTTTTTTTTAGTTACACTTCAATGCGCAAACAGCAGCTTTGCAGCGCGGACAGAGAGAGAGAGGAGAGGGGGAGACACGCAGCCACAATGCAGCACTGTTGTGAGGGCACTTCCCTCCTGTCATACCAAGTACGCATGACAACTTGTGACTTTTATTAAAACCAATTTTTTGCACTCTTCCTTTTTCTTCTTCGATTTCACCGTCATGGTTGTCCTCGCCTCTCCCCCCCCTCTCCAACTCTCCTGTCCCGCTGGTTCTTCTTCTTCTCCCTTGCGCAATTTGCGGTAATTTACGCTCATTTAGCTTTGCTGCCTTCCAGAGGTTACCAGGAGGAATATTCTCCCCGTGACAATGAAGACCCAGTGTGTGCTTTATTATCAGATTAATGTCTGACTGATTGACTGATAATTGGAGGACATTCAGAAGCCATAATTATAACCACATGCCTGCAGTGGAGACACACAGGGTGTGTACAAAGGTATGGTAGCAAGTAAATAGTTGCATTTTCAATGCAATATGCCAAAGAGAGTTAAAATCACTGTCAGAAAATGTTTGTTCAGAGATGAGAGATTCAGGTTTTATTCATCTGGAGTTGTTTAATCCGCCTGTACAGTGGGTTTGTCCCATTTTTCCTGCAAAAGTCACAGTTAGATGAAGTGAAACAACTCTTCAAATGACTGTAATGCCAATAGTAAAGAGTCCTCTATTGAAGTTGGCACAATGATATACAGTATGGTGCTATCAGAAGATTGTATTAGACAATATCTAGAAGGATTTTCCTCCATGCCCATCACAGACTTTCATCTTGGGTGGTAAATGTGTTTATCGGATTTGGGAGAATAGGAGGAGGAGGGTGGGGATAAATTTCAATTTGTCATGGTTGGAGATATTTCATAGAATCCAATAGTTGGCGATGATGCATCATTTACAACCCCAAACATCATAAAATATCAAGGAAGAAGAAAAAAAAAAGGCTGAACCAATAGCCAGAGAGTAAAGTGCCACCTCTCGGGTCTGCTGCTGCTGCCACAACAAACAAAGAAGCTGCAGCGAAGTGAGAGCAGTCACTGCCGCTCGCTTCCGGGTTTGACCAAAATCCCGCATGTGGCAATATCGCACAGTTCGCTTTTTCAGCCATTCTAATTAATTTATTTGTTTTGCGCCAGACTTTTTGGACTGTGTCACCTTCGCGTATTATTCGCTTGGGCACAAACACGGCTGCTTTTGCTTAAAAACAACTTTATCCGCGGTTATTTCAGTTAGTCTCGACTGCGCATGCTCACTCCCAGTCTGTCTTCTCGTCCGCCGGCTAACTGAAACTACAAATGTTTTAACGCTGTGACGGTAAGCATGGCAACACCCGGTACGCCGTTTTAAAGCGTGTAGTTTTTATCCCGTTTGCCGTGTTGTCACGTATAAACGCGTACTTGAACACGACTTTTTCGCCGTAACCGACCCTCGCTTCCTGAACACCTCCTCTCATCCTGCTCTCTGTAATCTCTTTGCCACAACCTACAACAGATTGTACACAATCATCATGGCGACCCAGGATGGTGGGTATTGAGAAAATATAGCAGCATTTCCTTCATATCTGTACGCCGAATGAAATAACACGTGTTTGTAATTGACATGTTAATACATGTCCCCGTCGGTGCCATGTGATGTAAATGTTCGTTTATCCGGCAACGTTATTCTTTAAATATCCACACAGTGTTGTGGCTAGCTAACGTTAACGATAGCTAACATCAGTCAAATGTAGCTCGGGTTTGTTTAGGACTAGAAAAGTTCACGTTGGGATATTTAACCCGTGTTAGGATTGAACGGGTTAACTTTCGCCGCCAAAGAGCTAACTAAATATGGTAAAGCTATGAATGGTGACGACGAAGTACGAGTGTGTTACGTTCACGTTACCAGTTTTATAACCCAGTAAGGCCAACCGTAATACAAGATCCTGAGCTCTGCGAGTGCATGTATTTCGTTCATAAAGCTCGTCTGTTTACGTTATTTGTCCTCCAAACAAAAACAGAAATAAGCTGAGCTGATGTCTACATGATAGAAAAAAAAAGAAAGGAAAAAAAACAGCGATGGAAAGAGCTAGAAAGACCACGAGATAGATGGAAAGAGAGGGCGGTGAGGAGAAAAAGCGAAAGCAGACTTCGTTAACCATACACACGAAATAATGTTGACTCATGCAAAGTCACCCTTCGTTCGTGTGGAAGTTTGGGGAACTGCCTTCAAGCAAATATAACAGTGCTTTGAAAAACTAAATGAACTATTGGTTAAGAACCAACTAGCACTCTTTATTCATGTAAAGTGTTTTAAATCAGCTTAGAGTCTTGGTAGATTTTAAAATGTCAAATCATTGATGAAGTAAAATAAATAAATAAATAAATGACCTGAAAGTTACTTAGAAATTAGACAGAGGGGGAAAAAGTTGAGTTGGGTTTTCCCTCAACCACTCATCGAGACACATTTTGTCTCCAGATCAGATCAATATTTGTTCATTAGCCACCTTTTAACCCACAGAAGATCTTTTATGGTTTGTTGCCGTGTCATTGTGTTCGATATATTGTTGCATCAGTTGCCTGTTTTTTTGTGTGTCATTGGCTACAGGCTTAATTTCACTTTAAGAAACTGTGAAGTGAAACTCGATTGGTCGTATTTCATTGAACAAAAGAACAGATACGATTTCCAGACACACGAGTATCAGTCTTACATAAGCTGCGCGTATACACTGTCTTTCTCAGTGGCGATGTTCATCTCTGAATACTTACATCTACGTGGGAACATTTGGCATATGCTATTCTGAGAAGTAACAACTTAACACTTAGCAGTTAGAAAGGATTTAATTTAACGCATCTAAATCAATATTTTTATGCTCTTCCAGGAAGTGAGGAAGTCGTAATGGAAACTGAGGCGAAGGCAAAAGAAGCTGAACCACTAGGTGAGGATGCTGAAAAAGTTGACACAGAAAGTACGTCTCACACAGATGCAGGAAACTCCACAACTCAGGACTCTAGTATTAGCAATGGGGACGACGCGGACGACAAGCAGGAGATGGTGGACTTGAAGATTATCTGGAACAAGAATAAATATGATCTGAAAATTCCTGTTGATGACACCGGAGCCAAACTAAAAGAGAGCATCCATTCTCTCACTGGTAAGAGCACACAGCAGTTCAGCTTAAACTAAACGGTCACGGTGGCTGTTTAGACATTTTCAAAGATTAAAACTTAATGTGTGTTCTTTAGGTCTTCCACCGGCAATGCAGAAAGTGATGTACAAGGGACTGCTTCCAGAGGACAAGACGCTACGTGAAATTAAGATCACAAATGGTGCAAAAATAATGGTGGTAGGATCTACAATAAATGATGTATTAGCTGTGAATACACCAAAAGAGGTCATCCAGCAGGAAGTTAAAGCTGAAGAAAACAAGAAGGAGCCTTTATGCAGGCAAAAGGTAAGATTAATGACACTTCTTTAGGATAGAATGAAATATTAATGTGTTTTTTTTTCTGTTTAAAACCTGCACTGTTATTTCAGCAACACAGGAAGGTTTTGGACAAAGGTAAACCAGATGACATAATGCCAGCTATTAAAGGAACAAAGGTGAGCGAAGACGAAGGGAGATCAATCCTTTTGTTGTTTGTCCAAACCTGTTTTTCACAGATCTGTGTGTGACTATATCATTTTAGTACCAGACACAGTGGCTAACTGTGTTGTCCCGCTAACAGGAACGATTACCAACAGTGCCTTTATCCGGTATGTTTAACAAGTCCGGAGGAAAAGTTAGACTCACATTCAAACTGGAGCAGGATCAGTTGTGGATTGGGACAAAGGGTGAGATTACAGCTGGCCTCGTTTTGCTGAATTCGCTGCAACACAAACGTACTGATGATTAAACGTTCTTCTTTTTTTTGTGTGTGTGTGTTTTTCTGTACAGAGAGGACGGAGAAAGTCCCCATGGGCTCCATTAAAAACGTAGTGTCTGAACCCATTGAAGACCACGAGGACTATCACATGATGGTAACTGTTTGTTGCTGTTACCTGCATGTCTGTATTATGAAAAGTCATAACCATGACTCATGTAACTAAGAGCTAACAGACTAGATACGTTTGTTGCATTCCATTGCATTAAACTAAATGTGTTTATCTCAGTTTTGCTTTGTCTATAAAAGATCTCTGGTTGAAGTATGGAGTTCAGGTTGAGCTGTTCACTGAAGTGACTGTAGTGTGTGTGCATCAGAGTGATGGGGTCATCGTTTGCTGTCTGCAGCCGAGTGGGAAATGTCAGTGCTTTCTCTAGATTAACCTTTCCGTCTCGAGGCACTTCTGTTCTTCATTGTCAGTGAAATAGAAGTCCTGGAAGAAGTAACTTAATTTAATCGGGTTGTCTCATGGAGATCAAGATCTGTTTTTAAGAGAACAAAACTATGTGTCATAACAGCACTAATATAAAGTTATAAAGTTCAGAATAATGACATGTCTTGTATTGGTGTCCTATACTTTTAACAAGAAGGGGAAGTCAACAAAGTCTTCTCATAATTTCCTTTTAATAGAAACTAGCAATATAATGTTGTGAATTTCATGGAAGTACGTCTCATCAGAGATGTTTAACCTGAAATCTAAATTCAAGCTACTTTATGAGCAGTATATTGAGGGAATTTCCAGTTTAGGTTTGTCTGCTTCCTTATTATCGAGCTTTTACGATAACTTCCCACTGAGAACCCAACAGAAGGCGTGGGAGTTTAGTCCTGTGCAGTTCAGCAGTGTTTCATGGCATGGATCTCTGCATGGACACAGGATTGATAGCAGACACCAATTTATTGATCTAAATCAATGTGTTGTTAATTGTTAGTTGTAGTTTAGAACGGTGGAAGAACCATGACTTTGTCTTTGAATGTTTTGGCTTAAGAATGAAGAAAGCATGTTCCTACAATAATGTAGGATGATGGAAGATTATTTAATATGTCATTGGGCAGAGAGCTTTTACTCTTAAATAGCATAATAATAAGAATAATAATCACACTGTTTACACTATTTTTTTAGGTTAAAAAGGAGGAGGTAAGGAGTAAACTTGATGTTTAAAAGTGTGTGAACAGCAGAATTGTTGATTTTTGCATTTCAGAATGGCTTTTAAGTGATGAAGTGGACTGAAATATTCTGCAAATTTTCTTTTTTATTGAAAGGGCTTAAAGTATAAGAGGCAGCAGTATTAGGTGCAGTACATACACCCAGCTATCAGGTCTTTCAATGTTGATGTATTTAACAGCTTTGTCATGTTGCAAACATGCAGACATTTAGGGGTGTTATGCATGCCATTCCAGCTGGTCTTATTTTCTTTAATTATCATTTTAAATCTCATTTAATAGCTATAGATGTCATGCTTATCTGCCTGATTGTTGGTACTTACACTTGAGATGAATATATAATCTGTTAAATCATTAAATGTGATGAATTGTGTTTTTTTTCCTTTTGTAGGCTTTTCAGTTGGGTCCAACAGAAGCTTCTCAGTATTGGGTCTACTGGGTGCCTGCACAGTTTGTCGATGCAATCAAAGACACAGTTCTTGGAAAATGGCAGTATTTCTAATGTGCCTCTTTTTTTCGATGATGAACTGGGATTGAGAGGAGGAGCCAATGAAAAATGAAACTGGAGTCGACAGTGAGGCTTATAGAACTTCTTGGAATATATTGGAAGGAAACGGACAGATGCCTGTGGACTAATCATATTGTTTTTAGGTTAAAAGTGCACTATGTGGCAGCATAACATTTCTCAGCCCTGTTGATCATTCAAGGTTTTCAGCAAATCCAAGGGAAAATGATGAAACAATTGTACAGAAATTGCTAACACTTTTCTTCAGTTATTCTTAAAGAAATAAAACTTATTTAATGAAATGAATACACTAGAGCATTGTTGTTTATATTACAAACTTTACTACTACTACATTTATTTTCAAGTCACCAAAGGTTTGCACATTTTGGCAATGCAGGTCTTCCCAGTTTCTCTTTGCAAAACAACCACCCAAACTCTGTCCAAGTGTATAATTTCATGTCTTGTCACAAATTGTTGATTACATTGACACTTGGCCACTCCAGGACCTTGAACATCTGTCTTTTTAAGGATTGTTGTCTTGCTGTAAAATAAATGTCCCAAGTAGAAGTTCCCTTGTAGATTGCAGCATATTTTCCTCCAGGTTTTCTCTGTATTTACCTTTTTAAAGTCTTAACAGACCTGCTCTGATGTGTAATGTTTGGCTTATATCAAGCATAGCTTTTAGTATGGTGGCCACAATTCTTGATCTTGGTCTCAGACCTTAGTGCTATCCATCTTTCACTTTGTTTACATTTATCCCACATGAAAGTTATGATGTTAATGATGAACATTTGCTAGTATTCTAAATTACCGTATTCCCCTGGTCATTAATGGGGTGAGAAAAAATAAAGTGACACATTCATTCTTTTTGTTTTTAATGAGTGCAACCTGCATCAGTATATAAACAGCACTCTTCATCAGGGGGATACATGTATATTGTTTCTACTGATAAATCAACCCCTCACACCAACACAGACTCAAAAGACTGAAACTGGTGGTTAAAAAAATACAATGAAAACAGTTCCTATTTCTCTAACCACACAAAGGTAGACAACTTTTTTCCTGTTCCAGATGAAGTGTCTCTGAAGCTGCTGTGTACTGTATTGTATTTCAATTTCATCCCATCGTAATAAAAAGATGCATGTAAGTCAAAATCAAATATGAAGTAGCTAAACATGTTAAGCCATCTAACATGGTATGAAAAATAAAAAATACCGAAGAGGACAGATCAGTTGATAGTTTTAAAATGTTTGTCAGGACCTCCCTTCAGTAAAACAGAAAAATACTCTGCTTGCTTTTCAGAGCATGGGGTGGTGCTTTTACTGTGAAGGATTCAAAGACCGGAAGTTTAAAAAAAATACGCCCATAACTTCCGGTGTAACCTAATGTTTGGCGGGAGGTTGACGGTGTAAACTTTTCCATCCTCCGTTAGAAATCAGCGGCAGGTGATCATGTTCAAAACAAACGAAGAGAAGAAACGTCCGCCGCCCGTCAAAGTGTTGTCCGGTCAGCTGAGGACGGCGGAGCACCGGAGGACACCCAGCGGGGATGCATACGCTATCAGACCGGGTAGGGGTCGCTCTCTGCTGGTCTCCATGGTGTGGATGCAGGGGACTGTGCTGGAGGTGCAGCTGGACAGAAACACCGTGCTGCTGATGGATGAGACGGGGACCTTTGCTGTTCAAGGCGTAAACAGCATCCCCAAAGGAAAGCCGTGTTTGTCTCAAGGTAAATAAAGCAGGCTTAATATTATTCAGTGTTTCAGGTGTGGTTATACACTTAAACCAGGCCCACTGTGTGTCAAATGGTCAAACATAAACACATAATAGATTGCAAAACTAAAAAAAAAATTAAAATTACAATAAAAATGTAATCTAATAATCTAAAAATGTAAATCTAGATTGATCCTGCCTCTCCATCCAGGTCTAGATCTGGACCTAACTGGTCTAAAGTTGTCACAGTAAAGTGAAAAGTTCCTTTTTTTCATTTTAATTAAAAAAAAAAAACAGAATAAATACAACAAATATTTCTTTATTAAAATGTCTAGGAGCTGAATTTTTTTCAAACACTGTTACTCGAGTCAGTCTGTCAAAACATTTCAAGTCCCTTCATCAGTGGCTCAGAAGAAGCTGCTGCTGCAAAAAAAAGGAAGATTGTGAAATGAAGCCGCTGACCTTTCTCAGATCAGGTATTTTAAAATGTCAATGAAAAAGCACAGTTGTAGCTAATAATAGTAACATTAAATGGTTTTGTTCCATTTGAGGCACACAGTCCAGGTAAGTGGTGTCACTGTGTCAGCATACATAATACCAGGAAATCATCCATTATAGATATCTGTATCACCTACAACTACATTTGACAAGCAAAGTGTGAGAGAAAAGACTTTAACACTGCAAATTCACAAGCACTGGATATGAAGCATTGCTGTAAGTTCACAGATAAAGTGTGTGTGGTTTGTATATTTACTATTTAGGGTTGAGATCAGACTACACTGAAGTATATTGTCTAACAATTCCTGGTTTATTTACATGAAAGTCAACCAGCCCTGAGAATTAAAGCTTGAAAATGACAGCACACAATTATCTTTATCTGAAAACCAGCCACATCGCCCCCCGTTATCACCGCCCTTGTTTCCTTCAGTCTGTTGTCACCGAACAATCGACCACCTGCTGCTGATTTTACAGGCAAATATGTCATGGTGATGGGTGTCATCCAGGCCGTCTCCCCGGAGCCAGTCATCCGTGCAGTGAAGATGGCAGACCTCTCCGAGCTCGCCACGCTTCACAGACGGATGTGGAAGCTGGAGGTGGAGGAGCTGCAGGAGGTGCTGGCCTGAATGCAGAAGCTGCCGGTGGAAATGTTGCGTTTACTGGTGGAAGGACGACCTGCTCTCTGTCATGCATGCCCAGCTGGGTATGCAGTATTGAAGTGATTCTTGACAAAGAGGGGGAAAAAAACTACCTCAGAAGGACTGAATAGCACATTCTGCTAAGATGTTTGGCTTAGGGGTGACGCAAGAGTGACAAAGAGTTTGACGTGGGGAAAAAAAAAGTAGTGACACTGTGAAGGGTGAAGCTTAAATAACACGTTATTTCCCACTTGGCAAGTCTTTTAGAGAGGAAGCGGAGCTGGAGGCCATGTGCTAGATTTATAGTTCTCTTCTGAGGGTTTCAGTAGTGCACACATGTACGTGAAATCCACCTCTTCAAGACATGCCAACACAAACACAGTTTATCCAGCTAAAACACTGATCTCTGTACTGATCATTAAAACTGATCTGCTAATGAGAGTTTGGTGTCATTAACTTATCTTTGGAAATGTCTTGTCAAATTATACCACAAAGATCTTTGTTGTGATTTGGAATTCATTTGTACATTTTAAGTTAATAGAAGCTGCCAGGTGGTTTTTACAAATATTAAATAAAGCTGACACTGAATTTCAAGAACTGCTTTTCTCAACCAAAAACTGATTTGAAATATTTATACACACTGCCTCAGGACTGATAAATTAGACCTGACCTAAATCTGTTTTTCAAGGACAACTTTTCTGCAGAAAGGTAATTTCTACCTGTTACAAACAGTAGTGGACTAATATATGAATATGTCCCTTTCCTGGCACTTTGTACTTTTACTCCCTACATTTTGTACTTAGTGTACCTTAACAGCTGTATTTACAGTAGAGTTTTATAGCTTATAAAACCTGATCCATTATAAATAAACTACCAAACGGTGTATAAAATTAGCTTCACCTCTACCAGCTACAACAGCTTGCACATTAATGCAGCAGGAAGAATAACACGATATCCCCAAACAATCACAGGGGCCATTGAGTGCTTTTGGATTTGATACCGTCAGTGTCCCCTGGGAAATACTAATGACATACTTTTACAGTGTGGCATTACTACTTTTAATTAAGGAAGATGCCTGAATCCTTCAACCTCTGCTTATAGATGTATAATTAATAAAAACACACAGTGGTTTAAACACAGATTAAAAAAGAGGCTTTATTTGGTGTGGTGCCCATTACACTGGTAACACTATTAGATAAATGGAAAGTGAGAATGTCAAAGGAACTCTCAATTTAAGTATTCCATACTTTAAACTTATTGAAGGGTAAAGGTCATTAACATATAGAAACTAATGAAAAGAAATGACTTTTTTTTTTAGGTCAATTTGTAAGAACACAACTCTGATCAAGGTTTACACATGCTATTTTCATCACCATTATCAAGTAAACTACTGAATGGTGCATAGCAAAGCGTCAAGTGTCTTACACTGCTGTTAACGTTAACACTCGTGTAGTTCAGATCAGAGTAAACCAGCCACCAATCAGAGGGCCGGTCCTGAACGCCCTCTTTAAAATCATGCTGTGATCAGGCTATTTTCCAGTGCACCTCAAGAGGCCCCCTTCAAGGATCACCTGACTCAAGACTGTTTGAATACTGCATTACTTGCAAGTGAGCATGAATATTGTGATCACATTATTACATAATGTCTTTAAGCAGAAAACTGTATTTTCCAAAGTCATTGTCATTTGGTGCTATAAGATGGTCTTTTCTGGCTTTGGCAAGTTTCAAGGAAAGGAATTCCCTGCGCTCCATCCACTCTTTTAGTTCCTGCACGCCATGTGCCAGCTTACACAAGTCATCCTCTGTGCACGTGCCTTTGAGGTACCTGTCGGGGACACAAGGTCAAACGTTACCCATCAACAACGACCGGAGTCAGACTGGTTACCAGAGACGTGCGTCGTTCTGTGGCAGATTATCTCACCTCTCGCAAACTTTGAAAGTGCCCGTGGGAAATCGATACTGCCAGCAGTTCTGATCATCCTCAGAGTTGAAAACTCTGTCTTTGTGTTTCTCCGACGTGATGTGCTGCTGCCACTGTTTCTCGCTGTTGCAGTTTTTACCACACAGCCAACAGTGATTGCCAGCCTGTGAGAGGAAAAAAAACAAAACAGCGCAATCTCATTGACACAGATGACTAATTACCGTCTGTTTCTTAATCATTCAAATTTATCTTGTTTATTTTAATCACTTGGAAAATAGCTACGCTGAAAACAAGATTCTATCAAAACTGTTCACACATTTTAACCATTAGGTACTAACAGCTCTTATTGCGTCGACAGATTCTGGCGACTAAATGATCTTCCGAAAGAAAATACAAAAAACAAAACAGCTGCTAATGAGTCGGTGTTTTCATAACAGCACAGTGTAACACTTTAAAATCCTGAAAAGGAAATGAACGGGGAGCGGGTTAAACGCCAAATTAAGGAGAACTGAGATGGTGACGAGCAATTACTTCCTATGGTTATGTAGGTTTCAATGTCAGTCTGTGGGAGACACTGAAACTAGTCCTATATACGCGTCTGTGATCTTTTCTGTACCAGCAGTGTGTGCAGGAAATTCATTTTAAAAAAGCAAAAATATATCCTGTTTGTGTGCCCTGGTATGGAAAGTGATATTGAGTATTGTCATTTAAAACTAGTATTGTGTTAAAGTTGAAAATTCCGGTGTTGCGACAACCTCACTATAAACTTAATCTCTATAAAGAGATACCCGCGTATGATTACAGAATCTCTAGGCAAGGGTCCAAGACTGTTATCTATCTACCAGATATCCATAAGTCATAAAGCAGAACTGTGTCTTGTATCAAGTTGCTAATCAGACTGCAGAGGAAGTATCTGCCTGCATGTTTTCTTGATATCCACTGGCTGCACAGGAAATCCCAGAAACACTGGACCCAGAAGCTTAAGTCGTTATCGGGTGATAGCCGACGTGTTCCGAGATCAGTTTAAACTAAATTACACTGACCGGTTTCTACACAGACAAAAGCAGCGTGTCGTATTCGCTGGACCTTTAAAACACTCACCACTTCCTCAGCGTAGTCTGTCGGCATGTGGATCTGTTTGCCATTCTCTCTAACAGAGTTATTGGAGCTCTCTTCACCCCATCCAAGCTTCTGTGACTGCAGCCACTGCTCATAAAGCTGATCCATATCTGGAACTAAATTAGGGGGATAAAATGAGTGCGATTACTTCTGGTGCATCACGTACTAATTAGGTTCTAATTAAATTTAAAGAGAGAGCTCATCTCCTTGACAAAACTCACTGTTGTTTTCTTTCATGTAGGTCCAAAGGTCTCTCTCTTCTACGCTGTGAGCAAACGTGCAGTTCCCAATGTACTGACACTTCTTGCCAGCTGTCACATGCATGCAAATCTAAGAAAGCAAAATAATGTGTGACCATTTATTTTAATCATAGACAACTTTATGGTTTAAAAAAAATAAATGTTTTACTCATACCTCAAACTGAGATGGGATGGGTTTTTTGGTTGGAAGTGGTCTGACAGTTGTCCACTTTTTCCTTTCATGGGAACTTACAAGCACCACCCGTCTGTCTTTTGCCCACCTGAGACAGAAAGAGACACTGAGCTTGTGGGGACGTCTTGAATCGCACACTCACTGATTAATTCACCTCCTGTCCACAAATCACACGTTCGAGACTTTGTACTCACGTGTGTCGTGCCTTGGCTGTGCAATACTTCTTGTTTTTGTCAGCTTCGCTGAGTTGGCCATTTCTCCAGCACTGGCCACAGACAAACATCATCTTCAGATTTGGAGGCCCAAACCTCCTTTGTGTAGTGGAAAGCTGCTGAAATTTAATTAAAAAAAATTAAAAAATCAAGTTAAAAACACAAAGCAAAACTGAAAGAGCCAAAAACACGCCCATCAAGTCATTTTAATCCAGACAAAAAACAAAGCAAACAAACATTTAAAAAGGACATACCAATTATTAAGTTGTTAGTGAAAAAATATTATTTAAAAAAAGCCACTGATCTTGTGTGTTAAAGGTAACATCAGACATAAATCATGAAACGCTAGCAGCGAGCTATAACAGAGTCCTTGTGTCGGGGCTTACCTGGGCTCCCTGCAATGAAGCTGTTGCATTCCAAAACTTCTTTGCCTCTTGGACAATACTTTCATGAGTGATACCTATAATGATACAAAATGTTAAAAACAATAAAAATACCGAAATAGGTGTTCTTGTAGCTAGTGGGAATATTTCCGAAGACTTTTGGGATACAGTTCTTCTAACATTTCAACTATGTACCGGGCACAACACCATCCAGCCTGACGGAAGACTGTTTCAAAAGGCAGTCTTACCGAGCTCGTGCTGCATCATCCAGACTTTCAGCTCGATGAGGCTGTGGGCGTAGAAGCAGTCATCTTCTCTCACGCAGCCGTAGCGGACTTCATGGCGACAAAGATCCAGCTGGCACTGAGGACTCAATGGTCTGATTTTGGAATAACGAACTGTATTCTCCTTCAAAATGTGGACCAGGCACCTGAAAGACAAACAGGAAAGCAATGTCAAGTGTCAATATTTGCACATGGCCTCGTTTGCTTTGGTAAAAAGTGTAATTTAATGAGGCAAATGGTGGTTTCAGAGCTTACTTATGATCCTCAAAGTCGTGCTTTGTCACCGGATGAGAGCAAAGTGAAGGGTCATCTTTGTTGGTTTTGCTGATTATTCGGGGTTTGTGGTCAAAGCACACCTGCAAATTAAACACCATGCATTTGGAAAATGTCAATATTCTATCAAAAAAACAACATATTTACTAGAGTAGTGGCAGAGAGGGACTAACACCGTAATCTCTTCCTGCAACATACCACAAGAGAATACGTCAAATATCTGAAATTCACAGACAACTGATAAAAGTATACAACAATACGCAGAAGCAAGTTCTTCACATTTTCACATTGAATGGCCTTATTTGGAAAAAGCAAAAGCACTGCTCAGAAATGTCGTGGCTCATTGTGAACCGTCGTCTCGCTAAGGATGGAAATCGGTTCCAAATTGTCCGATCCGTCAGAATCTCATGCCTACGAGTGTATCAATTCCTTTTATTGATGCAAAATGACGTCACGCTCGTGCATCTATCATGCTGTAAACTGGTAACATGGAGGAGTCATGACAGAGAGGAAGAAATGATCCAAAGGGTGGCTTCGTTGCACAAAGAAAGATGACAACAATGCTAGTCATTATGTCTGTAAAATCATCATTACAAGTAAGTTTGGAGACAAACGTTTTTTGCGCAATATGGGCCTAGTTTTCCTAAGAATGTGTGCATCACTTCCTGACTGAGCAGCACGGCCCTTACCGAGACAATGACTAAGGAAATGACTATACATATATTGGTTCAGTGTAACAAACCGTCTGAGGCTGCCAGGAATTGGACCATTTAGCAGAACTGAAAATGCCACAATAAAAGACTTACGAATCCACACCCCTGGTCTTATAATCCATTTCCAATGATAAAAGCATGTTCTTTTCTTCTCATTCAATAAAACACAACGGCCATCATTGACAACATCGCCGCTGTAGTTACAGAGGTCAGGCTAGGTTTGAAATTGAAAAACGTAAAAGTAACAACTCACGCCACAGAGAAACATGAATATCCCATGATGCTCCTGTAAAATCTTGGGGACAGTCAACCTGACATTGGAGTTGGGTCCGTAAGGATCGAAGAGTAGTTCTCTAGAGATAAAACCTTTACGCTCTAGAGTCCAAACATCAATCTCTTCCTGGCAGTATGCAAATGTGCAGTGGCCAGGGTACAGGCACTCTTTCCCAACAGCCACCTCTGACAAAAACAACACAGGGAACATTTGAATATCAGCTGTTAGTATCAGCTTAATGGAGATCTTTTTTCCCCTTTTGTACTAAGAATCTTTATTATAAAATCAATTTCTGTTCTTTATTAAAAAATAAAATTATTAATATGAAGGCAAATGCAACCAAGAAAATGTACACAATTATAAATGTTACCTTTGCAAATGTAATAAGGTCCAACATATTGGGTTTTTGTTGGTCTGGGCCGAATGAGCTTCCACGTTTTGTCTGGTCTGATTCGGCCGAGCAAAGCATCCTTTTTGCACTTATGCTCTTCAGTATGAAGTGTGTAATCCAACACGCCAGGCCCTGTGGATGTAAAAAAAATAAATAAATAAAAACACATCAGACCAAAGCTTGAAGGCACAGACCCCCCTGACACACACACAGAAAACTGGACTGTGACAACAATTCCTCACCAGTTTTCACGTAGCAGACTGAGCACGCTTGTTTGAATTCGTGGGTTTCAGCTAAGGGGTTCTTTGCTGAACCCACAGGAGTGGGAAGACCCTTCACTTCAGGCATACCCACAGCCATTCCCATTGGGGCGTCATTATTGTTCAGCTGTTTAAAAGAAAAGAAAAAAGAATTATGAATGATGACCAAACTTGAGCCTGTAACGTCTATATTTATGATACCTAATAATCAATACCATAAACAAAAATTACCTGTGGAATGAATGGAGTTGGAGCATAATCTGAAATTTTAATTTAACAAAGGGGATAAATAGATAAGCAGGTTAAATATTGGTCAGCTGATGTTTTTTTAAAACAGAATTAAAGAAATGAATCACGTAACGAGGTAGCATACCTTTGAAGTCTGTTATGGTGAGACTATCCAGGGCGTCCAGTGATGTGGGCAGGGTATCAAAAGTGTCCATTCCAAAATATGTACTTGACCCTGACTTGTGATACAGCGGTGGCAGAGTTACCGTGCACTGCTGGGAACTGCTGAGAAATGGGTTCATGTGAGATGGCATCAGGAATGGACTCGACATGGAACTGCCCGAGGCAATACTGGTTGGCAAAGGAAGCGGCCCCTTTACTGTGGGTATAACCTGAAGGAAGAGACAAACGGAAGTCACACTTCTGTCCTGCTATCAACTCATTGTCACATTTTATTCATCAATTGCACCCTGCAGTTGGATACGCTCACTAACCAAGGGTGATTTGGGGCCAGCTTGATCCAGTAGATCATCTAGGTCATCCCCAATGATGTCTGCAGCAAAATCTTGACTGGTTTCAAGCAACGGGCAAGGCTTACTGGTTCTGCACCCGTTAACAAATGTGGGCACAGGAAGAGGGACAGATGTGGGTACAGACACAGGCAGGTGAACAGACTCGAAGCCTGGTGGCTCAGACGGCGTCACAGATGAGACGCTGTTGTTTGGAGGAAGTTCATCCACCGCTGCTTCGCTTAGAGGCGAGTGAACTGGGACTGGAGCTTGGATCGGAGCTGGGACTGGAGCAACGACACCGCTATCCTGAGATAGCTGAGGCACTTCTAAAAACACACCAGGGAGAAACAGTGAGTGACTGTTGTCCTGCTCCCTTTAATTATTTAATGAATTATTAAAAAAAAACTTACCAATTTCTATACTGTCAACTGAAGACGAGCCGTGGGAAAACTGAATAAATACAGAAGAAATTCTGTGAACTTTTTGGGAGAGTCCAGATGCATATTTTAGATTATGTAGTGGAAAGGTTGTTGCTTACCTTGTCACATGATGCATCTTGATAACTAGATCCTCGCAAAACATTCAAGGCAGGCTGTTAAGATGGAACAAAAGCAATAATGTTACTTATATTCCTAATACATGCTGCTTACGTTTTCAAAGCCATAAATCTGAGAGTATAGAGATGCAGATGTGTTACGTCATACAAAGTGTGACGGTTGTGACACGCATACCTTACTCCTTACATAAGCTTTACGGATTTTCAATCCCAAAAGTTTGGCAAGGTCCTGGGTCAGCTGTGTGACAAAGGAATCCTGAGGAAACAATAAATTAACATTTATTCAAAGACACTTGGTAAAATCACTGCCTATGAGCTTTGCACATCAAACTGTGGATAATGTTTTTAGATGAATATTTGGATACTGTACATATTACTTACAGACAGCAACCAATTGTTTTCTGCAACACTTTCCTTAATTGTATCATTTTTTTTGTTTTATATCTATATATTCTTCTGAGACTTCCTAATTATGTATTTCAGCAACCTTTGGAAGTGCTGTTGATTGAAAATTGCCTTTTCTGTTAAATTTACTAAGACAAACAAGTATTCTGATTTCCTGTACTGTAATATTTACATAATTACATTATGTAATGTAACATAAAACACTCCAGCTTACCTGAGGCACTGCTAGAGAGCATTTGGCAACAGCCTCATAGGCCTCTTGATGTCTCCCCAACTCTTTCAAGGATCTTGCTTTTCTGTACAGTGCTCTGTAGTTCCCCTCATTCAACTGGAGAGCCTTTTCACAGTCTTCTAATGCTTGGTCATACAGTCCCTGATAATAAAAACAAACAAACGATGAGTCCCAAAGTAAGAAAGGCTAGACTTAACCACAGTGGTGTAGTGAACACAGAACAAAGAAAGCACACTTTGATCGTAAATTGACTTCACATGTTCGGTGAGTTGAGTCAGGTATGGGTGTGGTGTCCCTGAAGACAGCAGAGTGTTTTGATTGCCATGTAACGTGATTCAAGGCAACCAGACACAGCAAAGTGAAGAGGGACTGAATGTTCTGCTAAAAGCCTCAATTTTACCCAAATTGAAGGTTTTCTTAGCGGATCCTCAGTCTCTCAGCTGAAATATGTCAACAGTAGCTGGTCATATGGCATCAAAAGATACAGATACATGAATGGATCACTACAGTGGATGTGGAGTGCAACCACTGACTTGAACCTCTTTAGGTCAGAGCTTATTTACCACCTTGTGCACACAACTTATGCCTTTCACATACATATTATTTGATGTGAGCATTTCTTACCTTATTAATGTATTAACTGATTCATCTGATTTCAGATTATATAGTGCTGCCCTAGATTCTAGTAAAAGAGAGGCTGGTAAATGGCAACAGTTAAGTCAACTCTTTGTGCTTTTCAAGGGAATAATTTGTCTTTGAGAAATATGCTTATTTGTTCTCTAGCCCAGACTTAGATTACAAGACAGAATCTTGTAATATGATGTAATGTGTGTGTGTCTTTGTCTCTTACATAGAGTCTTGTCACTTTGAAGCTGCCAGAAAGCACACGCCAGCATTAATAATGACTTTGTTCCATTTAGGTGTGCCAGTGAACCAATACGCCAGGAAACTGGAACTGGTACAGCAATTATTAATACTGACAATTTTGACGAGGCAAAATGTCTGCCATGAGGATTGTTCATGAGAAAAGTATGAACTGAGTTCTACAATGTGGAAGCACACATTACACCATAGTGACATAGTGATGTGGTGACGAATCTGAAAAAAAGGGTATGTCTTAGCAGCTGATGATTTGTTTAAACAGCGAGTCATCCAACCTGTTGGAAACCCTGGAAGTCTTTGGCCAGCAATCTCAAAAATGTCACTATTATGCACTCTACATATAGCAAACGCTTCTGTGAGATCAAAATGTGCTTATTGTACAGTGCCAGTAAAAATATGTCCACACCTTCTCTTTATCTGTATTTAAGAATAAAAATAACTCTATAAAAGGACACTGAGGACATAATAAAAAAGTCCATTGCACACGAGATAACAGACACATGCAAAAATACATTTTCTACATTGTAGATTAACACTAAAGACATCATAAAATAACACAAACAGTCCTATTCAACTACTGCAGTAATCTATGTTTTGGCAAGAATGACTCAACTAAGTAAAAAGAAACTACTTTAAGATATTTGGGATGAGTTAGATCACAGGGTGATGGAAAAGCGGCAAACAAGTGCTCAGCATATATGGAAATTCCTTCAGGGCTGTTGTAAAAATATTCCAGGTAACTACCCCATGGCTAATTAGAAGAAGCTAAAATATATGTTACTTGATTCACCACATAATTCCATGTGTTTTGTTATAGTTTTGATATCTTGAAAGAGTCAAAGAGTTTTAATCTACAATATAGAAAATTAAAGAGAATTAAAAAACATTGAATGAGAAGGCGTTGCTACTTGTTGATTGGTACTGTATTTTGGACTTGTAACATTTAATTGTGTATGTAAACTGTTTGGTGGAGTCCAAAGGAGAGGGAATTTAAAGTCATTGGGACTGAGGGTGAAAAGTGACTCGAGTGTGACGGTCACCACAAACTCACCGGAACAATATTTAGGTACGCAGCAGCTCGATTTGCATACAGCTTTTCCAGGAGACCTGTTGGAACACAGATCTCTTCCGAGTCGGCATAGTCTGCTATACTCAAGGCTTCGGTGTACATCTCGATGGATTTCGTCCATTCTCCTTCTTTAAACACGTCATTTCCTTCCCCGAAAAGATTCCACACGAGCTCCTTAATAAACACCTGAGAATTCAAGAGTCAGATCAGTACAAAATATAAAAGAGTGCTGTCAATTTGTCCTTTCGTGCAGATACTTTATAATGGAACAAAAGAAAAAGAGAAACCACAGGTTGCAAATCATGTGACCCAGCCATTGTCAGTAAATCTGGTTTCCTCATTATGGAACAAGATTTGATAGGATGGAAACTGAAAACCTGACATCAACATTTACATGCTTACCTCATACTGCTCTTGGCTTCCAGGAAATGGAAGGGTTGATCTAAAAACCAAAACAAAGTTTGTGTCAGAAGAACACAATATATTACTCTCTATATTTACCTAAATAAAAAGTTTGAAGTCGCATAATTGTCTATTTGGGTTAATGTATAATTCTTCAGTTAATGTCTATATTGGTTTAGCCGTTAGAGTACATTAAGTTCTGCGTTGTCATTAAACAACAATCTGAACAGGGACATCACGACAGGAAGGTGTGTGTGTGTGTGTAGTTTGATGAGTTGCTGCGTGTGCAGGTGGCTGCTGAATGCAAACACGTCAGCAAAAGCAAGAGTCTGTAAACAGCCCGTCATTCTCAGCACAGAACATTTAAATGTTACATTTTGAGAGTGAAAGCAGTGGAAATATAATTATATATAAACGCCATGACAACATCTCAGCGAATGAGTATATATTGTATATTCTGCAGATATGTTATAGCATAATACACACACCTGAAGTTACCATGAAGATGAATATCAGCAACAGTTATCAATCATTTGTTTTATTTAAAACCAGCTACAGTATATGATCAAAAGGTTGTGTCAGTAAATGTCACTATGCAAACATTTGCAATTATAACTGTGAAGCTGGTTTCTAGTTCAGCTGCTGTCTGACATTAAACGTTTAGATCATGACACTTTCATCAAGGCATACTGAGCTCTCCAACTAATGACGTCTGGGTGACGTTGAAATACTATAACTGACAGATTGATTGTCTAACATTTATCAACTTACCACTTATCAGAGACGTTTTATGTTGACCGCGCAGCAATGGCATGCAGAGCAGCATTTTAAGTATCACTTTTGTTTTTACTAATAAAAGGCCCTGTCAGATTCGATGAAATCCAACACTGTTGCCTGGCATAGCCGCTCTAAAACAGCATGTGTCTGCCTGATGCATGAATACAAAGCTCAGATTAGATCGAAAAAAAAAAATAAAAATCCAGAAGTGAAGCCGGTAATCAGCTGTCTGTCCAACACTCAGCTGATCTGAACAACAATGCAGGCTGACAAATCATTCTTGCATCATGCAGTGTATAGCTCTACCGATGCCTTTTCATTAAAAAAAGGAGTCACGATGGGCGACAGCAGGAGACAAGTACAGACAAGATCTTGAGAAATGCCTGATGATGTTTTTAGTTGTCCTCTGCAATATTTCCATGATAAGAAACACGTTCTACAAGTGTGCTCATACGGGTTTGAACTCTCATATTAATAAACTTCAACTGCTCAGGGATCCTTTAAAAAAGGGGAACGCCCTCCCCGTCACCACCATGACAAGCAGTGACCTAAACGCTGACACTTACTGGATGAACTGTAGACCCTTCTGGATCTCCTGCCAGCGAATTCTTCTGTCCTGACACGGTCCGGACATGTTTGCACGTTTCAGTATCCACTCCTCAGTCAGCACCTGAAATCATGACATGACATTATATTAAAAAGAAACAAACTCCACAGACAAAAACACTCCTTGTGTGATCACTGTCAAACTGGTTCACAGACATGACATGCCCAGTGTGGGTACTACTCAAAGTCTGACATCAGCTTTATCCTCAATGTTTGGAGCTTCCGCATTTAGTAATGACGACACATGTGTAGTTCCGGAAATTAAGGCTAAACATTTTCGTTGATAACGTTACTAAAGCAGCTGTTCACCGCGTGTTACAATCACAGGGACACAGAAAACGACATATCTGAAGCCGTGGGTGATAAACGGCGTGTTTATTAGCCCGGGAAAAGTGTTCAATCATAGCTTCTTAAAGTAGGAGGTCCATTATCGGACACCATTTCGACGACTAAATATCTCGTCTATTTTTTTTTTTTTTTCAACAAATTCAAAGTGTTTCACAAAATACGATTAATACAAAAAAAATGTTTTACACCGGAGCATTTAACTTTATTGAAGGTTATATGTCGTGTTATTATCATGTTTTAAATTAAAACATTAAAAAAAAAAAGCGCCAAGCACCGGTCAAACTGTCAAACCTGCCCCATCACAGCTGAAGTCTAACAACTCACAGTGTTGTCTCAATGTTGGTGATATCGTTAGCTTTTAACAAGCGGGGACAATTAAAAAATAAATTAAAAAAAACTTTATTCTAGCAGCACTTTTGCACCTAGAAGATAAAATACTATACATTTCCAGTTTTCTTTTACAGTAGGTGAGGAGGAAGCATATTGTCCGATAATGGGTGCATGACATTTAGCGCACGTGTTAACGTTACCCGCGGGCTCGGGACCACCGAGTGTGGACTTCTCGTCATCAGCTAGCAGAGGGAAGCTCACATAGTTTAACCACCGCCAACACACACACACATACATATATACACACACACATACACACACACTTTTATGTGATCAAACTCAGCAGTTTTCGCCCGTATCGGTAACACAGCGCCCTAAGCCAAGCTGCATGACGTTACCCGACTAAGTTTCTAGGAAGTAGCCTGAACCTAACAAAGCGTAGGCATGTCCAAGTCAAACTAGTTCCCCACAACGCAAACAATAGCGAGCAGTACATGTTAAAGCCTGAGAGCGGACACATACCACACGCGTTACTTAACGCTGGCGTCTGAGTATACTCACATGAATGGATCTTTATTCCAAACAGCCCTTGTGTCGGTTATGTAAAAGGAGGGAAAGTGATTTTTCGTTATAGCTAAAATAACTTGGCTTGATGTGCTGTAGCGCTGAAGGCCGCCCTTTGCTGCTTCTTCTTCTGTCAACTGAGGCGGAGCCAACACCGACTCCAGCGCGGTGCTGCCCCCCGTAGACGGCGGACGGACACGACAGCTTTTCCATGTGAAAATGACAGTGCAACTTCAACATGTATAGATCAATAAACCAATGACTTTATAACATTATAAGGTACATATGTTATTTGTAATACTATTATTAGTAATTATATTAATATGATGTAAGATATATATATGTATATATATATAGGTGTATTATATATAGGTATATATATATATATATATTATATAATATATTATATAATATAGTATATAGATATATATATAGAGATAATATATATATATATATATAGATATTATATATAATATATATATAATTGTGTGGCGCTGTGCGAGGTGGCAGCCTGTGACGCAGCTCCTGTCTGTTTTTTACAATCAACACTGCCAATTTGCTGTATATACTTTTGCACATAGATTATTTACTATTGCTATTTGATATCTATCTATCTATCTATCTATCTATCTATCTACTACTATCTATCTATCTATCTATCTATCTACTATCTATCTATCTATCTATCTATCTATCTATCTACTACTTTTTAAAGTTTGTTGCACATTATATAACTGTAAATTTGATCTTTTATATACCTTTCATATATAGTATATAGATAATATATATATATATATAGGTAGATAGATGGTTACTTGTTTACATATGTTGTTGTTTTGTTGTTTGTTTGTATACTGGAGTATTGTAAGAAAAAATAATTTCTCTATCTATCTATCTATCTATCTATCTATCTATCTATATATACACACACATTAAACAAAATTGAATTAATTACATACACAAGTAAACTGGTGTTTGTTACATCTGTTCCCTTTGATTTGCCTTCTGTGTAAGTCCTAACGAGGACAATTCCCTCCTGGGTAATAATTGACTGACAACTGTTTGGTTGTGTGCATCAAATGTATTTGCCTTTGAGCCGCACAGTGCATTGTTATTTTGTTAAACATAACTAACGAGTGAGTTCACAGGAAATGGCTTTCTTGGTGCAAATGTCAGGATGATCAGGGAAATGATGCTGGAAGTCATGCCTTCACAGAGAGTTTCTTCTCTCACATTGTCAAAATAGAATGATTAAAAATGCAAAAATGATTTCCCACTATTTATAAAATATATTTATCAATCTATATTTTAGGAATTTATTCATTTGAACATTAGACAATTTCATCTTTTCTTTTTTCAATAGACATTTGCCAATATTTAAATGGCAACCATCAAAATCATACAGAGGACTTATACTGGGCATTTGGAGCTTCAAACTGGTTCAGGTAAAATAAAGAAGTGTTGAATGAATGTTCTTACTTATTCTCAGTTGTAATTTGATAAATTCAATCATACTGTTTCAGATTACAGCACATACAGTCATTAAAATGGATTTAAAAACAGTAAAACAGCAGTAATTATCTTCCAGTACAAAAAAATATGGTACTTTGGAGAGTCCCTTTCTTCTTCTGCATTTTGTGAGTCATGTGAGAAATGTCACAAACATTATGTCAAAGTTCAGTCAGTCTAGTCAACACACTCAATGTGTTCATCAAAAAAGTAAAAATCATGTTTCTCAGTGTGAGTTTCAGCTATTATTTTATTCAATAATTCTCATTTAAACCAAAATATATATTTTGAATTGTTTGTGTATGTACAATCTCTCCTTCGTCACTCCTCCATATCTCACTTTCCGTCTTCTGGGAAGTGAATGCGGAGAAAGCCCAAAATAAACACCATGGACTGTCTGAGATTTCGCTTTTCCGTTCAGTTGCCCATTTGCACCTTATTCAGGCTTCACATTGACACTTATATTTTTTCAGTCAGGTGTGTACAGCTTGATACCATCGAAATGTTGACTGGCTGTTTTGTGACAATGGATTGGCTGAGCTGAAAATAATCAGATATACAGGGATCGAGGGATGCGTCTCCTCTCATGCAGTGCAGTCATCCTGGCAGCTATAATAACTGCCAGGAGGAGGCGCTTATCTCTCACTGTGCAGAAGCATCACCGAGGAACTGAATCACAAAAAATTTGTGAATATGTCCCCTGTTATCAAAACCCAAAGCGTGTGTCTTTTATGATTTAGCTGCCCTGACATTACCACATTATGAATGACAATACAGCCCAGTGCAGCAGAGCTGAAAATATACACTCAGAAAGCATAATAAAAAGATGAAATGCAATGATATGGCACAATTCATGCCATGTTCAGACCAGGTGTGTAATTTGTCAAATAAACAATCTCAGCTGTTAAACTGGGACACTTGGAGTGCTGGTCAGTAAATCATACTGACAATAATAATAGCTACAGTATGTTTGAGTGTTTGTTTTATGGAGGGAGGCCTCTTCTATTCACCCCACTGACATGTTTATTTACAGGGGAGGAAGATAGATGAGAGGCATACGTCTGCAGGGAAAACTATATTATAATTACCATAATCTGCCAGTCTAGATGCATTTGTTGAGAGGAAGTAGAACCATATATCGTGTTGTTTATGGTAGCTAAAAATGTGCTGTGTTGAGCAACAATTAACCCTGAAACTCAATGTGTTTTGTATGTGTTTAAATCATTGTCAATATCGATTCTGTACCCAATGTCTACAGTGTGAACAAGCTCAAAATGGCTCGAGGTTTTCTGTGGAAACCATTAATCTTTTTTTTTAATCTTGTGGTCATCTTAAATGATGATGGCCAATATGTTTTATTGCTATTTATGTGATGTATATCTGGAATCAATTTTATCTGGTACAAAACACATTAACACTGCATTAATAAGCCTGGAGATGCAAACACCGGTCCAGCTTAGAAGAACCTATAAAAAGTTCCAGGCTGTTTCCTCTAGATGGCGTACAGTTGTACAAATATTGGATTAGTTTCTGGCCAATGGTGATGCTCAGGAGATTATTCAAACAACATCTAAAAAAAGCTCTAGACTCAAAGCTACACTCACAGGCTGTAAGTGACACTTGTGTGGAGTTCAGCTGCCTGTTGCATGCAATGACTGCGATGTACCGGATACTTCTCCTGTTATCTGGTAAGTTGATGATTTACTTAGTACTTGAAAAAACATTTTAAGAACACATGAGGGAGTAACAGTCTTTAACCTGTGTTTAAACAGGTGAAAGTGTTATTCTAAGAGTGCAAGTTGCAAACGGACTCAATTGATTCTGTTTCACATATTATGAACCTTCCCATCATTCAGTCTGAACTTTTTTGAGGTTCATCAGATAGCTAAAGCTTTGTGTAAGATGAGTAAAAGTCAGTCCTCTGAGTCCTATCCACTAGGACTCAGAGAATTTACTGTGATTCTCTGATTGTCAGTGGGATTGAAGTAATGCATGCATGTGTCTTGAAGAAACAGATTCAAATTGTGCATGTACCTTTCCATATTTCTTTGTTTCTGTAGCCATTTAGAAATGGAATTTTATACATACACTCAGTCTTGCCAATTTATTAGGTACACCTACTATAGCTACAGCTAATGCAGATAAGGGTAAAAATAATAACAACAACAACAACAACAACAACAATAATAATAATAATAATAATAATAATAATAATCATAATAATAATAATAATAATAATAATACAACTGAAATAAAACAGTTTTTGTTGTTTTTGCACTTGTATTATTGCATTATACAGATAATTACCATTATTACAAATGGGGTGGAACAACATAGCAGAAACACTCATGTATTTTGTTCTATATTTCAAAACCTGAAAAACCCCTTTTCAAAACCTCCAAAACAGGAAGACAATAAACAATGTGGATGGCTATAAAGACACTTGCTTAAAGAAGAGATATGACTTTGTTTCTCCTCTTCTATTGTTTATGTCCTTTTGCAGTGGCTGTGGCCTCTGCAGGTTCACGCAAGTCTCAGCGGACAAAAAGAGGTTTACTGGAGCTGGCAGGAGCTATCAAATGCAGCACAGGGAGATCTGCCTTGGCTTACATGATGTACGGATGCTATTGTGGACTGGGTGGTCAAGGCTGGCCCAGAGACAGGGCAGACTGGTGAGGCAGCAGCTGTAATCACATTCTTCTTAAACCTGAAAGGAGAAAATACGACACTGTCAAGTCTGTTTTTGTTTTTATTTTTCAAGGCTGGACACCTGATGATAGCGTGTGCAGAAATGTAAACATTCAGTTGGGGCTCTATATATAGTCTACCTATACATTATGCAATGCAAAAGATATAATTCAGCACGCAGTGGTGATGTTTAGCTCTCCACTCCACGGATGGTGTATACATATTATTTCCTCCCCCTGGATGCCTTTGGTTCTTCCCAGTCATCCTGCATCTTGTTCGAGTACGCACTGTTTCCGCTGCTGAATGAGTCGCCCGAACCACAAATGCTGGGTGATGGGTTGGAAGGAGGAGATGGTGTCCAATTGAGCAGACTCACATGGTCCAATGAGTAGTTGAAAATAGGTCCAAAAATTCCACACCCAAATCCTAATTGCCGTCTCCTTCTTTTCCTTCTTCGCCACAAGACATCGAACCCCCTCAAACCAGTTAACTGCTAACTATCTGTTGTGAAAACTCATGTGGTGATGGTGCCCTGCCTTTAAAATAGCCGTGGTGTGATTAAAACCACAGGGCTGTGACTCTCCACCTACTGCTTTTTTGACCCTGTCTGGTTCAGTCAACCTTCAGAATAAAACAATTATTATGTTTCTAATCTTTTCTGTGCTTAGGTGTTGTCACAGACATGATTGCTGTTATGGAGATGCAGAACGTCTTGGCTGCCAAACCAAAACAGACAAGTATCAGTGGACGTGTGAAGACAAGACAGCTGAGTGTGGTATTGCACTTTTTGATGCTTACACAAACATTTTTGTGTTTGTATTTGGAAAATATGTGTCAGCACATGAAAATATGATGTGTATCAGTGTAGCACATTGACATGAGCGAACCTGGAAGTGAGACACAAATGAGGATGTTCGCTATCTACAAATATCCCCATAGTGTTCATAAAAAAATAGTATACAGGCAGCTGATTGGAAGGGAAGTCAGGAATTTTACGACCCCTATAAACCACTGTAATTTCTGTATATGAATAGCAACAGCTTTAATGAGGCTTGCACATTTAAATACCAAAAGTAGTGGGTTGTTATAAATAAATTAATGTGAAATTAGCTCATAATATTCACAATAACTGTGTGTTTCTGTTCAGTAGCCCAATTCTTCTCATTTTCTAAGAAGCTGCAGCAAATGAACCATTAGGAGGCTAAATGAATAAAGCTGGACTCATCTGTAGGACTAACAGCCAAGACGGCAAGGATTAGAACAAGTAATCACAACAAATGTCACAACGTTAATGAGAAAACCAACCGACTCGTTCATCATTATTGAAAATCTTCTCTTCAGCTTGTCTCCGAAAGAAGACATTTACATGTATGTTCTTCTTTGCAGACAATCTGAAGGACAAATGTGAAAAGTTCCTGTGCAAGTGCGACAGAGATGCTGCCAAATGTTTGAGGAAATCACCCTTCATCCGGAAATATGCCCTATGGCCAGATTTCCTCTGTGGTCATGAACATCCAATGTGTAATATTTACTGACATAATAGATGTGTCTATCTGTGCCTTTTGTATATAAAACACGTTACAGTAATCATGGTAATGTCATCGCTGTGAAATAGAGAAAGGCATTTTTGGGCTTTTATAGTGTTTTTTACACAGCCTTTATTTTATATCATTATTAGACTCTTTTAATTAAATGGCAAAACAACAGTGTTGTGTTTTTGCAGATACCTTTTATAACATATGTATTGTTTTAATAAAAGCTACTTTAAAAGCCCCAAACGAGCTTAAAGTAAATGAACACCTACATGTGGATTTTCCTGTGACTGTCTGGAAAGTTTTGAAGATCACGGCCTTACGAGAAGTCCACACAAAAACAGGTAACTTGAGCGTTCCTCTTTTGAAATTCAGCTAAGCATGTGCTAATCAGGCAGGGATAGATCAGATAGCCAGTCCTCACAACAGTACTTTTATTTGTTGAAATACTATGCAGCCAGGGCACTGCCCGCCTTATTACTGTGAAGTTGACTCCCTGTCTGTGAGGAAACTTCATTCATTGGGGGTTGTAAAGTTAGTGAGCTAATGGGCAAACTGAGGTTTTTTTCCTCATTTCTATTTTAAAGTCTGCTGTGACTCAAGTCGCAAGTTGTTCACTTTCTCCAAAATCGATGTATTTATTTTTCACTTGCATTGTCTGTGCTATTTTCAGGAGCATGACAGTCGGCAGAGTGACTCAGACCTTATTTCTAAGTGTATATGTTATTGTAAAACTGTGTGAAAACGTGCTGTTATTCATTTCCCTTTAAGGCTTTGAAAGTATTGCAACATGGTTAAAGATTGTTGAAGAACTTCCCCAAATAGCTACTAAATGATCTCATATACCCCTAATAAAATGCCCATGTGTATGGCCTCGTTGGCTGGTTCACACTTTGCTTTTTAATCGTCTCACATCTACAATCTTTGCACAGTGGGAGGCCTCTACAGGAGAAATAGTGTCGTGAAACCAGCAGGACATCACATGGTTTGTAATATGTGGAGTCTAGATATTCTCCTGTAGATGGTGCCATAAGTACTAAACTTAAAGCACACTGACACTATGGGAGTATATATATATGAGTACACCTGACTAATGAGAGAGTTTGTACTGAAATAAAAGTGATATTGTTGTTATGTTAAAAAACACATTTTATATATTGAAGTTTCTACAAAGGAAGTGCTTGTTATTGACTGGATTTAAATATTTTGCATGCAGTGTATGTGACTCTATTTTGGTCCACCACAGTTTGGTTTTGGGTTTGGCTTTGGGAACCTCCTTCATCAAATTGGTGAAAGTCCCACTGTCAAGTCAAAGCCTTCATTTCCCCTCTGACACCCACTAAACGGTACCACCATCATGGCTGTAATCACACTAAACAAAACCCACCCAGATGTTACCACTCGAGTGAGCTTTTCCGCTGCTAAGCGTTGTTGGTGGGTTCACACAGGAAACACACGTTTCTTTGTTAAATGAGTGCATGGCTCATAAGTGTAGGCTGAAATGGGAGATGATGCCATAGTGTAGTGTCCAAAGTCCAGGACTGGAAATAAGTATCTGGGTCATGGCCCACAAACACTTGCACGATTGTGTCCAACCTTCAGCGTGAATGAGCTCTAAAGTTATGGAAGTCATACACTTCATCCAAAGGGTGCTTCAAAGTCCCACTTTCCTGTTCATGTTTGTTCTTGGATCTCTGTGCAAATGAAAACCAAAATGAAAAAGAATTAAGGGTTTATTTTACTGCTCAACTTACAACAAATTATACGCCTTTTAATTTGAAGTGTTTACATGTGCATAAGTACCCTGTGTTAGATAAGCAGAAAACGTAAAATAAATAAATTCTCATGGCCTGTTTTTGTGGTGCTTAAATTCAAAATAGCTTTTATATTTGTCCTAGCTGAAGAACAGAATGAGTCAGTGTTTGAGTTCATGTGATCAGAAACTGGAAAAACTGCTTTTCAGCTGCAGTGCTCTCATCTATTTAGCATTCCTCATGGAGTAAGACAAGCTGTGCTTTATCAAGCAAAAATATTTTGATCTTAATTCGTTTCTTTTAGCAAAAGCAGCATTGCAGAGAACAGTTTGATTCACGGTGAGGCTGGTCTGATGTCTTTTACTGGGTAGTAAATGTCTGGTGTGATGTTTTTGAAGGGGAATTGATGAATAATAAATCTCTCAAAGAAAGTTTCTGTGCATCACCTGAGGTGTCCATTTCATTTCTGTCCAGCCAGCTGTCTCGTGACCTGAGACACTCCTGAATCCTTGGTCCTCCCTCCTCTGCTGCCTGTGAAGGTTGATGAGGTTTTTCCTTAGGCAGCACACGCCTCTCTTCTGTTCCTGGAAGTTGCCTTTCAAGCATTTCAGCACTTGGCTTTTTTTTGGTGATCTCTAACTTGTCCTCCAGTATGAGCTTCTTGTCTACACCTACAAGAAGGTTATAAAAGTTCACAACTCTACCTGGTCTTCTTAAATCTCATAAGAGATGCCTTCTGTGCACTATGCCCCCCCTCATCAATTTTTTTACTTCACAGTTACCATCAGTAGTTGAGATTGGCTGCAGCTGACACGTGTATCCTGGTTAAAAACAACTCAGCTGACCTCCCATTAACATTTCTGCCAGAATGAAGAAACCCTGTCACTGAAGAAATGCCAGTCGCCTAACCTACATGTGCATGACAGTGTGTTTGTTACAATGAATGAGTGCATTCTTTAATAACTGTCAGATGAGCTGACAGAACCTGTTCCATGCTAATTGCGTCCTTTAATCAACTGTGTGGCTCCTAAGCTGAGAGCCAGATGGCACATTATAAAATCTTGGCTTTAACAGCTCATATCATAAACAGTAACAACCATGTGCAGAGCAAAGTATGACTTCTAACCATGAGATCTCTATTTCTGTTTGGACTCTTATGTTCACTTGGTCATATTACAAACGATTTTCTTTTGTTTCAGGAAGAAGATCATACTGATCTGTTTGCCCAACTAGTACTAAGTACTACAAAAATAATACAGTATAACTAATGACTCCAAATTAACAGCTCAAATGCAGTTGAGTACACAGTTTTGATGGGCTTCGATCCATTTTATTATATTGTGTAGAATTCTTTGTTTGAGTTCAGAATGCTACCGCCCACACAAACAAGGAAATCAATGTGTGTGCAGCCAACAGCAGACCTGGACATGCTGCCAACATACTGCATGTTACAGACTCTTTTGTCCTCCTCCTCCTCCTCCTCCTATTTTAGTCTCCTTTGTGTTTTTTTTTATTCTCTATTTTCATTTGCAGGTGGCAGAAGAGAAACTATAGGAGATTAAAATACATTTTTTAAAATTAACGAGGGGATTCGTGCGGTTCGATTGCAAATGCTGGTCTAAATGCTCATAGTTTTAAAGGTACTGTACATAAAGTAATCGTGATTTTGTCTATAAATGTATGAAAATTTCAACATGGAAGACACAATGCCATTTAGAGTTTAATATGTGTGATAAACAGTGACGCAGTAGTGCAGAATATATGCAAGTATTCATAATATACATATTTATTTTTCAGTTTTGAGTAAACCTACTTCTTCAGTGTTCTGTTTTCATAGGATGGCAAAGGTTGTCCAATTTTCACAGGCAGAATATAAAGTACTACACTAAAAATGCATGTCTCATCTGTCTTTGATCCAGTATTTATTGCAAAGTCTGCACCTCTACTGTGGCTCATGTTGATTTCATAATCATCATTAATCTCTGAAGTCAAGCAGCAGCTGCTAACTGACAATGTGCAAATACTACTGAGACATTCTTGGCTGAGCTTAATATGACAGAGACATGTCACTGTTTAAAACATAATCACTTTAAATGAAAGTGGGGGGCATAAATTAAGTGTACACCTACTTCTCCTGGAAGTATTACACCACTGGTGATAATAACAAACAAATGAGCAAATATGCTGCACAAAATCTGTACAAACACCTCAGCATCTCATTTACATGGCAGCACACATGTAGGTCTGTACTAACGGCTGCTATACAGATTGATGTGAGCATCATCTGTCATTACCTAAGGATTCCACCAGGGGGCTGAATTTACAGTATTCTATAAGTAGCAGCTGGAAAATGCCTGAAGGGAGCACAGGGGGAGAAATATAGGAAATAAAATCAAACATTGTTAAATATTTTAAAAATGAAGACTAAGGTGAAAAAGTTCTACCTTTTGCTTCTAGTAACCCCATCTTGCCAATTAGCTCCAATTTTCTAGGTATAGGTGGTATTTTGCTTAGGACAGCATTTTTTTCTGCATTGTGCTGTTTCCTAATTGGAAGGGCAACTCTTATTCTGCTTTTTTTCCCTTTATTTAAAAAAAACAGCTTGGAGAAGAGCAAGAGAGACTCCGTGAGGATACACGTTCTACGTTTCTCTCCAGGCCTATACCACACACACCATCTGTGCCACACAATACTGGGAAAAGACAGTAAAAGTTTGATCATTAAAACATAAGGAATGCAGAGACTTATTCTGTTACTATATCTGGAATTTAAAAAGTAGCTGTGAAAGACAAAACTATTTAGAAGGTTCCTGATAATTGCTTTCCTAATCCTGTTGAAGAAAATGTTATCATTGCCACTAACGTGAGATTGAGTCATATGCTTACGTAGGTATCGTATACTTATGGTAAACGTTCTACTCTAATTTAAACTGACTTGATATTTCTTTGGCCAAACCTAACTGAATAGTAGTATCAGCTGAGGTTGATGGATTTCTCTCACCATCTGTCAAGTCATCTATCAAAAGCTCGTCCCAGGAGAGGGAAAATAATTGAAAATAAATTGTAACCTCATATTACTTTCATAGACTATGGGATTTTTCTTTATTAATATTGACACTGTTCTCCAAAAAATCAGACAGGTTACCATGGAAACAAGCTGCTGGCACTACAGCATGAGCTTACTAATAGATGTCAATCATAGTGACCTTGACAGGGTGATGCATATGATCCATTTTTAGAGCTCACATGAAAAATGATTGCACCATTTGAGCACATCCTTACACCTCTTAAAAAATATGGCACATTTTGTTTGTTGACATGCACATATTGTCATAATGGACAACTTCCTTTTGCCCCATCATAATGAATAATGTTCAGAACCAGTCATTTTGCCATCTGGATCTCATTTTCAATGACCAAGGTCCTGATTTATATGCTAAATGCAGCATTTTACCTCACAATGATGGTTGGGGGTTGGACATTATCCACCAGCGATGTGCTGTGAGTGTTGCTGACTAAGGTTTTCAAACCACCGCAGCAGCTTACAGTTGTTTCCTTCCCATCAGCATGCATCATTTTACAAAGGGTCATTTCAACAGATGGAACGTGATGATATGCTGCAGCATGAAGATACGAATCACTTGTAACAGAGCGTTACCCAGGAAACTGTATGAGTATTCTTGAGGAATGTCGGCTGAGTGTGCATAATTATGGTGAAATTATCACAACGGGATGTTTCAATGTTCTTTCAACTTCAATTTTAGAAGAGTCCTGCAGGAGCAACAGCAATTAAACACACTGTGAAAATGTGGGCAAATCAGGATAAATGTGAATACTCGTGGTTCTCGCACACACACTGGTATTTCAGGTTGCCATTTAAAAACTGTCTTCCTGGCATCTTAATCAAATGCATTTTGTTCTGTTTGACTGAAATCACTGAATCACTTGAATGAACAACTATTTCATCCTGCCAACCTGTATTTTATACCTTGTAACTTATCATGAAATATCACAGAGACATGAATTGAACACACACTTGCACCATTAGATGTATGGGATTATTAAATTTAATGTAGTCATACTTCAAACTATTCAAATATGCCTTTATGGTTCCCACACTCACACCAAATTGTAGGATGACATGTCCACAAACCTGATCTGAAATACATCCATATCTCTCAAAACAACAATCTGAAGCAGTACTATTCATTTTATAACATGTGACTTCATTTGCTTAGGTGTCTTTACTGTTTTAAATTGAATCCTGTCATTATAATGCAGGCTCAACCTGAGTGGGTTAGGCCCACAGTGCCTCTTGTGGACATAGTGTTGCACCACACCTCACTTTCCTTGTTTATCCTTTTTTTTTCCTATTATTTTTTTAATTGTTGAGTGGTTATCCAATTCAAAAAAAGTGAGTAAAAATGCATACGCTTCTGAACATGAATTAAAATGACATATGAGGGAAGTGAGGATGACTGGACAACGTTGCTCTTTGAGATATATATAATGCTGTGTACAAAGTTTCAGCGACGTTGCTAGGAGACAACTTTTAAGCTACTGCAGATGAACACAGCACACATTGAACATTTCTCTCAGAGTATGAGGCGTAGAAACTTAACTCTTCAAAAGGCACGGACGGGGTTCGAACCCGCGATCTTCGGTTTACGAGACCGACGCCTTACCACTTGGCCACCGCGCCTGCGCTGAACTCATCATCCACATCTTTTCTTGTGGGTCTCACATTTACTTATTGGTTTCTATTTATGCTGTCGGCGATGGCACACTACAGTTATGACGGTGCGACAGCGAGCTCTCTTTAACATATCTCTCTTTTACAAGTCTCTTTAAACTCCAACCTACATATTAACCACGTGAGCTGCCGAGCCAGGCTTACATGTATGAATGTATTGCTGTAACTCGACCACTAGGGGAGGCTGTTATCTACCAAGTGTAAACTATATGTTTTGCAGATTTCAGAGGCCTCTGCTCTCCTACAGTACCTCCAGTATTAACAACAAAGAGACACAATGGAGGTGGAAGTAGCTCTGTGCAGTCTCTACTCTTTGCTTTTACTAATTTAACTTACTGAAAAATAAAACGATGCTACCGACAGGCTGTAATGATTACATCCATAATACAAGAGTGTAGGAGAGGATGGACAGCATAGGATACCGCTGTACTGTTCTTAAAATCTTGGAAGTAGTGGGCAAATATAAAGTTTATCCTGGGAATGGTAATAAAAGCCACTGGTTAGTTAAAATTAAAAGGCTCAGGAGAATAAACTTCCAGTGTAATTACAGATGTGCAAAAGATCTCAATATGTCTGTTCTACATGGCTGATAGTGATAGAAAATGTCATTAAAAACTTTATGATATAACTGTCAAGTTTTTGGATATGTAACAACACAAAACAATCCACCATGTCAAAGTCGTGTCGATGGGAAATGTTCGCCTCATGAAGAAAAGGTCATGAGGTCAACAAAATCATCAGGAATCTTCTGATTGCAATTAGTATCCAAACAAATTTAATGCCAAACATGTGCAGTAGCATCGAGATATTTTGTTTAGTACTGAACAGACTGATACTGAGCTTGCATAGCTAATAACTATGAGAACCAGTAGGCTGCTTGTAATTCTTTTCTCAGCAATACAATATGCATGAAGCCCGACTGCAGCTTTTCTCTGTCTTTCTTTTCAAAACATCAAAGATGAATGCTCGCCTGAGGGGCTTTTTCCCCCCTTTTTTGGATCAGATATCCTAGAGGCTGTTTGAAAAATGAATAAGACTCATTTCCATTGGGAATATGTTAGCAGCGAAAATCACAGATGTGAAGTATTCACCTTGACCTGCTTACAGCAAATCGTCAGCACACAGACCAAAAAGAGGAGCTTCTTTTGAATAAACCGCATAGGTAGATTCATAATTCAGAGCACCTTGAAATGTGACACTGTTTCATGGAAAGTCCAGGTTTGCTTTTGTGTTCCATCTATTTGAAACTTTCACAAAAATAGTACTTTTAGATAACATTTATGATAATTTTAGTTTTTTTGGTGGTAAGTGTAAATGCTAGGCTATAATAATCCTAGACAATAGTGTTTGTTTTGGGGGGATTTATGATCTTTATGCCCTTAAGAAGAAACTTTATTGTTAAAATTAAGAAACTGTATAATCAATGACAAAACAGGATGAGCAGCTCTGAATCTGTGAATCTGAAGGATGTAAAATTGCCGTTACTTTTGTAATGTCACATGGAACTGATCGTTTCTAGTGGCTCTACTTTTTTCAACCCCTGCAACATCATAACCGCAGAGATACAATATGTCCCAGTCAGAGATCACATGGATCTGGTGTGTTTTTGTTCACATGGGGGAACACCAACAGCTCACTCCCTGAGAGAATAAGATGTATTACTGCAGCAAGCTATTTAATTATTTATTGGTGTATTGCTTTGAAGAATCATCTTATTTTGTTGTGCTTGTGCATGAATACTCCTGTGCCCTGAATGTGTTAGAATATTTATTTTTTTGTTGTTTTACAGATATTCTGCAGAGCTCTTTTGGTATGTAAACCAGAGTGAGACTGGAAGTAGATTTTCTGTGTTTGAATTCTGATAACTGACCAGCCAAATAATGTACTGCACTAATCTACCAAGCCTCCTCTCAGTCCTTTATATTTAAGCTTTTTAGCTGAGTGTTCATTTAATCTAGAAAAATAGCTTTATTGTTAGAAGTCTTCATGTAGGCTAGTTTAGTCAAGAAAGACAGGTCAGGTTTTAATTTAAGATTGATTTCGAAGTCACATTGCCAGAGCACACAACAATAACACCATAATATCATAATATCCACATGCACACTAGTCCACCATAGCAGCTCTATACATCCACAGTCCAACTGAATTCACCGTACAACAGATATATTTTATATAAGAGATGCACATAATTGTCTACTTTAAGATTGTAGCTCCTTCTCACCGTATAATGAAAGAAAATGTTTCACTATTAGCAGCCAGCTAATTTAGCTTAGGGCCAGTAACTTCCTATAGTTTCCGCTGGTTGCCTGGCAACTACCTGCCAATGACATTCGAGACAAATCCCTGAATAAAACCGCGAACTGCCCCGAGCTTTGTTTACATGTGCTGGTAAGTGTATTTTGTAACATTTGGGCAGAGTCAGGCTGCCTGTTTACAGTCTTATCTTTCAGGCATATGTCATAACTGTAAACCAACTCTCAGCAGAAAGTGTAAAGTTATGTCCCCAAATGTTTCTATAGCATCTATACAGATTACACCGTAGCATTAGCCAAGTGTTATTTGTAGGTTGTATATTAGATTAACGTTACAGTTACCTTTACCACCTGAGCTTCCAAAACATATTGATTATTATAGAAAGTAAAGAGACTGCTGTACATGTTACCACATTTACCACATGAAATAAAAACAAAACAAGTGCTAAAAGAAATAATGCTAACGTTAGCTAAATGCTAACACGCTGGCCAATGACAGCTATAAAAAAAGATGCTAGCATTATAATAATAAAAATAATAATACATTTTATTTCATAGGCGCCTTTCTGTCACCCAAGGACACCTTACAATAAATTAGAGTAGACAGCAAATAACAGAAACAAACAAAAAGAACCATAGTATATCAAATTGCAAGAATAAAACATTAAAAACAGGTTAATCATTAGTTCATCTTAGAGTGGGTTAAGCTGAACTATTAGCCTTGGATCCACCCTGAGGAAAAATAATAACACATCAGCTTAAACGTATTGATGATTATCTATTTAAATAGACAGTAGAAATGAGTTCTGTGAAAGGTTTTACCGCCACACCAGCTAGTTCATTTTCTGTATACAGTTGTGAGCTAAGCTAAAATCAAAGATTTTAAGAAACAGAACAGAATTTTATTAAAAGCGATATATGGAAATATCTGCGATACTTTACTACTTACAACATCTATAGTTTTTGAAGTTGCTGTCTGTGATGTCTTATGATCTCACTCCTGCTTATTTATTTACCTCAACTATGTATTTGTACAGATTACTCACACGTTAAAATTTGTTGTTTAAGTGCATTACAATCCAGACAAATGCAAGTGGCAGCCAACACTGTGGGTCTGTGCTGGTGCAGTGTGGGGAGAAAATTGGTCATTGTGAGAAGGGTATGCTGGATCTGACCCTGGCTACAACCAGACATGCAAGTGTGAAATCCAGTTGAAAGGTAAGCAGCAGATAAAGCTACATAACAAAGGCAATATCATCTCTCCCCCTCTCTCCAAAATTTCTTTTCATCCATTTTTCTGCTCCTTTCTTTGCATTCTCCCCCTGAATGACTGGGCTGTTTTTTACAACTTCATACAGCAGATGGACGTAAGTTTTAATAAAATATTACGTTGTGATGCAGTTCATTGAAAAGCCTTTGGGGTTAAAATGTGTAATGTCTAAGAAACCAATTTGATTTGGCACAGTGTCTCTTAATTTATGTTTCTCTTTTTTTCTGTCGCCTAATGTGTACGGAGCAATTAGGTACACAACGCTCATGCCTGTTGGGTCTGTTACCATAGCTACAATACGATTGTGCAGACAATCATCTGGTCCTTGTTTCCTCCAATAGGGTCGCACGGCTGAAGCTGCAATATAAAGTAAAGATGCTCATCTTTCAGCAACACGCTAGTAAGAATCAGAAACAGGTTTATGAGTAGGAGAAAGTCTTGCAGAATGGCAGGCAGGGGACTGCGCCCAGTCATGGCGGACCACAGAAACAAGATCCGACGAGCCACACAGCAGGAGAGGAAGGTGAGAGCATCTACCATTTTGAAATTCAACTCCTCTTATTGTTCATTGAAAGAGTTTGGCGGAACAAAACAGTGACAGTAAACAAGATACGCCTTTGAATTCATGCTTTTATCGCAAAAATGGACCAGGAGGAACAAAAAGGAAGTGTCACTTTAAATGAAATGCATTAGGTGGATAAAAGCAGACAGACAGTCTGTTTATACCTATAAATGTAGTCCGAGGCTGCTCGGGTCAATTTAGTTTCAGTTGGTGACATCAAAGAATTTCAGCTGAGCTTCGCTTAAAAGGAAGATGTTCTTTTTACGTTACATATGATGGAACAGATGGAAATTGGAAAAGAAAAAAGTCTAACCAATTTTTTCCGTTTAATTATCAGAGTCCATCTTTGACGAAATTTGCAAGTAGTTATACAGATGTGGCCTCAATCAAAGAGAGCTCCAGATCCCATCAATCAGAACATCTGAGGAAACGATGCGTTCAGGGACAATCACGGAAGCGCTTTGAGGCCAGGCTTGTTGAAATCAAAGGCCTGAGAGCTGAAATAATTTTTTCGCAGGCTGTCTGTATCATTCTGAGAAAAAATAAATGTGGTCAGTTAATCTGCGGCTTGGAAAAGGACAACAGCCAATGCAGTATGTTCAAGCTGCCCCCCTACTGGGCGGCCCATGAGCCTGTCGATATGGTGGTTTGATGTTGGATGGGAAATAAGAACCCCCCACAACAAACAGAGAGGGCTGGAACAGAGAGACTGGAACAGAGAAAGAGAGGGTAGAAAGGGAAGAACCATCGACAGATGGACTCTGTTGTGATTAAAGATGGCGGCAGTCTTCACTGCAGACTACGAAGGACTATATTCGATGCATAGAAAAGCGGTGGGAGCAGTCTGCGATTCAACACACCAACAACCACACAGTAAGGTAAACCAGCAGGTATTATGTCTGCTTTTCAATCTCTGATCATGCAAACAACAGTTACTAGTAACTTTCTATTGTATTTTATTGTCCTGTTATGTCTGTTATCATTTTTCATGTCAGTGCCATACCGGCATTGTTGTGTCCTCCCTCTCATCAGAACCGAAGCACATCATTTGTTTTGACCAGTCAATGTGCATCCCATGACCAGACTACTGACGACCAAGATAGACCGAACGCTTAAATGAATTTGAATTTTTTTCAAGCCAGCAGATGTCCGACAGTGTACTTTCGCCATTGGGTGCATGGTTATGGATGTATGTCTTTGGTGTTATATCACCACAGGAAATATGGGCCTTTTGATAAGATTTTCCCTTCTTGTGAGAATGTGGTTTTCTGTTAACTAGGATATCCAGCAAAATAAACTCAAGACTGCAAATTGCTCAATCCTCTGTGCCTAATCCACTCCAAGCCTTGTTAGTCATGATATATTCAGCCAGGACAAAGGACATCAGCAGGACTCCAGAATACATTTTCTGACAGTCTTTTCATACCTTTTCATAATTTTCAGAACTCAAAACAAACACTGCATAGCCTGCATATAGTATGCCTGACACACGTTTATTAAAGCCCTCTTATCTAAATCACTTGATTAATCAGTGTCTCAATTTAGTCTATAAACTCAATTTTTTTTTCTACTTTTAGTTTTGCGGGCTTTGAAAGATGTCTTATCTTTTTGTCTTGCTGTTTCTTTTTGTTCGTCTTAACTTTTAGTGAATTCTTTCGAAGACAGCCAATTTAAAACATAGAAATCTCTATGCTGTGCTCCTCAAATGGCAGCATTTATTTAAACGCCTTGATGGGCTTTTGTTCATCAGAGAGACTTCAACAGAGATAAGCCTATTTCAGCCAAGGCCTACTAGGGAGTCTAAATCCACAGTGACAGGTGGAACAAAAGACAACTGAAAGGACTGAATCAGGAACATAAAGTTGTCCTCTAGCAGCATTTAACTGCAGCAGGATGCTTAAGAATTCAAAAACATTTCAAATATAATCACAGTGTAACATAAGATTCACACTTTTGAATATTCTCACACTACAGGACTTTTTTTGACAAGCAGACTACAGAATTAGCATTTTGCAAATTAACATCACTCATCAGTGAACACAAACAAACAAATGACAAATGTCAATAACTCTCACTGAAGGCTTTTTACAACTATATTTCTTTAGTTACTCTGACATAAAACTACTTTTGTACAAGCTTAGCTGATTTCATGAATAACCAGATCTGGTTCATACAGTCACACCTCAGAGCTGAACAGAGAAACGTCTTCTATTGTTCCTCTGCCTGCTAAGCAGCTCCACTGGGCCACTTGCTTAAGGGCTTCTTGTTTGTAGTTTCTTCATCCATACCCAGCTGTTTCTAGCTGTTCAGGAGACTCCATTTACCAACATTGTGGTCACACGACTTCTTGCTCCTGTGTTACTGAAACATGACATTACTGTAGTTATGTAAAATACATTATAGTTTAATACTGTGATTCTATTTGATTATGTTTTATTTTGGTTTTCTTGGAGCAAATAAAGCTTTGTAGAATATGTTATTACCCTGTCAAGAATGAACATTAATACTTTATTTGATCATTAGCTATAATTTAAGTCTGTACTTACAGCTTTCTCTGTACTGAAAAAGTTATTTATGATACTCCTGGTAGATTAGGAATGTATTTCATGTACAACAACAACCACAATATCTTTAGTTTGACACGAGCAAGGACCTGTATGGATATCATTTTCTTCAAAAAAAGTAATGCTTAAAGAAGGTAAAATATGTCAGCCAGTATGATGCAATTTTAAAACAAAACAAAGAAGTGAGTGCAGCTCAAGGCTTTGCATTCATTAGTATATATACATATTGTTCTGCTCTACTTAGCATATTATTGCTGTTGTAACCTTGAACCTTTGAGTGTGAGAAGTCAACATCGGACACTCCTTTTGACGGGCCCTAGCTTTGGTTGTCATCACATCAGTCCTCTTGAAGCTGTGTTTATATAGTTTGTGCTGTTGTTTTCATCGCCCTCCTGCTTTTGATTAGCTGAGAAATTGTAGCTCATAGTGAGGGACGAGTCTATAAACGCTTTATGATTCCAAATCAGCTGCCTGCACCACTCATTTTCCTTTTTTCTTGTTTCTCTTTACTAGTACTGCCCTCCATTTGATCATGCCAGGTTCTGACCACCATTTTAATAAATGTTTATAACAGCACTGTTTATAATTCACATGCTCCAGCTAGCAGAAAAGCTGCAGTGGACTTGTGGTGTGTTGTGTACATCTTAACTTAATATGTAAGTTGCCTTTCTGGTGACTTTCATATCACTCTGTCATATTTTATGGCATAAAAGATGTGGTAGATACCTCACTGGTATCATGATAAAACTGATAAAACCACAAATTATAAATAAAGACTTTTAAAATTATTTTTATTGAATAATGTAATAACTGTATTGTCAATATTGGACAGTAGTTCTCCTGCATTCTAGTCTCTAGAAAGCGATATATAAAGCGAACTTAACAAATATTTTTCCTCTTTCAGGAACAAATGGATGGCAAAAACAAACTATTATGGCGATGTTCCATTTTAGTCAGTCCTTCTCGTGTCAAGGTGATGAGAGGGATGTTTCCATTTCTGCAGCCAGATGTGTTAAATAACCGTGCAATGGAATCCTCGCTAAATGGATATACTGCTGGAGGATGTGCGAGGAAGACAATCAAACTCAAGGTAAAAAATGCCTCCATTAAATTCAGATGAACTGTTTACAAAATGTAACCGCCAGTACACACACACAGGCACAGACAGAATACTTAAACCACTAATCATCTTTAGTTTTCACCTCCTATTCAAGTTGAAGACAGTAACTCCCTTTTGAGCCGTGCAGCTGGGCTGTTGATGGTGGCACAGTGACACCCAGTTTGATTATCAAAATGAATGTTCAGTGAGAGGAAGATTTTTTTAAATAAATAATCCACTACAGCTTTTGGGGACCAATTAAAATGCCTGATGTGTATTGGAACTGGTGAAATGCTGTTTGCCCAAAGACAATTTGCACATTGCAGCAACTATTTCTTAAATAAATGTTATGTTCAGTCAGCTCATTTTGCAGTGTCATCCACCCTCACACAAACCAGCTTTATACCGCTTATGTTTCAACAGAATACAGAGAGAGGCAGTGAATAAAATTGAGAAGATTTTGCTAGAGCTAGAGATCTGCGAAATATAAACCATACTCATCAACAGTGTTGGTGATCACATACTCAATCCCAAGTCTCATCACCATCTTTTGTCAAGTGTTCATGGACAATGGTATATGATTATGATGGAAATACCCAGAAATCAACAGGGGTGTGTAAAGTTGTCAGTGTCATGGCTGGATTTTCTCATCATTTTCTGAAAAATCCTGACATTTAACATCTATGTTTTGAAAACATTGAACGCGATTGGAAAATAATAACAATAGAAATACAGAGGAAAGTCCGAAAAAAAAGTATCAAGTAGAAAAAGAATTTGAGTATGATGCTTGTTGTTGCCCAAAATCAATTTTGCCTCGAGGAAGCTGAATTGTGTTGGGTATTTTTCATGTTTTATCTTGCTGGCATAAATATTGTAAGCACAGCATACTCTGCACACTTTAAGAGGTTTCTAGGTTTCAGGTGATATGATGAGACAGAGTGTGAGTGTGAAATATATATTTCTGTTCTTTCTCGTGCTCCCAAACGGTGTGAGCTAATTACATAATCAAATGTGTTTTGATGGCGTCCCAATGGACATCTCAGACAGTAAAACCTTGTGACTGCTCAATGATTGCCATGAAAAGAGCATTTATTGCCGCATTTAATCTTTCCTTTACTCTCTGCACTGTAAAGTCATAAAGTAATGGCATAATTGAGTGTATCTAACAGAGCTGCTAAAATGTACTAAGATGTTCCGAGTTGAAACATTGCTGAATTGAATGTCTTGTTTCAAAGCATCAGGAATAGTTGTTACAACACAATAAGGCACATTGTTGCAGTTCAGTGTGCCAGCTTTGTGACAGAACCATCAACATAAAGATTTAAATGTTGCCTAATGGTGAAAAGTGGCATGCTGATTGGTGTTTGTACATGCAGTGTTTATACAGAAGAGGTTTGTAACTTTAGTTTTCACTGCAATATGTGTGTTTATTGGAAAACCAGGCATGATAACAGAGAATGGTTAACTTTGTGGCCAGTCATCCATTAAAGAAAATGTCATAACTCATAAAGACTGTTATAATAGAGTTCCCCTAAGTTTACAGCTGGTGTTTACCACTTTGTCAGTCAAACTTCCCGGTGGCAAGGTAAAACGTGCACAATTTTATGCTGTGCTGATTTGTGAAGTGATCTGGTGCAGTGTTCAGTTGGAATGAAAACATGCAGACTGGCTGCCTCCAGAGCACATTGTTGCCCAACCTGCTCTAGAAACACTTATAAGCAGCTTGTATGTCCCATTATGTTTTGTCTGAAAAGGGCCTCAAATATTTTTTACACTGGTAAGATAAAGATTTTTCATTGATTTTGCAGTAGAAGCAGACACGACAGATAGATCCATTGAAGGACCTTTAAAACCAGAACAACTCTTCTTCTGCATCAGGCTTGTCCTCGAAGCCCACCAAGTTTATGGAAGTGAAATCACTGCACAACATCTCAGTAGGATTAAGATTCAGGCTTTGACTTGGACATTCCTGTACTCTACATTTATTTCTTTTGAAGCCGTTCCTTGGTGGATTTATTGGATCGTTTTGGGTCTTCATCATGTTGTATAGTCCACATCCTCTTCAGTTTTCATTTTTTGGAGAAACAGTCTTACTTTTTCCTCAAGCACTCTCTGATACAATAAAGAAATCATAGTGGATTCTATGATAGTGAGCTGAACAGGCTCTGCTGCAGCAAAGCACCCCCGTGTTTCACAGTTAGTGCTGAAACACAGGGTTATGAGGTTTTTCTGCTCAAATGATTTCTTCATTTTGCATCAAATATGTCTTTTGTTACTGTGCCCAAATAATTAAACTTTGGATTGATCTCTCCAAAGAACATTATGGCAGAAGTCCTGGTCTTTGTCTTGGTGTTCTCTGGCAAACTTTAGTCTTGCCCTGGTGTTTTTGGGGGGATTTTTTGACAGCAAGAGTTTTCTCCTTGCACACCATGAAAATCAAACTTGTGCAGTCTTTTGATGATGATGGTACATGCATGTACTTTGACATCAACTGTGGCAAGAGCTACATGTTGATCCTGTGATGACATTTTAAGATTGCTGAAGACTTCTTCAAGTGTCCTGTGGTCTGTTCTTGGGCTGAACTTGATGATCTGGCCATGTTGGAAATTGTTTTCACTGTTCGCCACACAGTGAACTGGCTGATTTCTGCAGTTAAAACTATATTAAATCCTACAGTTGCACATAATTAACAGCCTGACTGCTTTGACTGACAGGTAGGTGCTGTTACACATGGCTTATTAAAGCACCCAGGCATCATTCGGTCGCCTCAGGTCCACTAATGATGCACATTTTTGTAGATATTTAGATTTATCCAGGAGGGGGAAGAAGCAGTACATCCAAGACAACGGCGGCCAGCGCTGCATTTTTTCTGCTTCAAAACAGTGCTTTGGAAACCTATGGGTGACATTACTCAGGCCCTGTCCAATCTTTACACTGTCATTGGTTTCTACAGTAGCCCAAAACGGACAAATCAATCCAAATAGGACACTTTGCATTTTTCAGGGCCACCGTAGGTTCTCCTACACACTTGGAAGGGGAGGGTGAGGTGAGGGGTATTCAGCTGATTGCAATCTGCAACCTCACCACTAGATTGCCCCCAAATCCTACACACTGTTTCTTTAAATGAGACAGGTCCCTCCAAAAATCTCACTGACAGTGTTCAAATTATTTGCACATGATTTGGTGTACTTTAATTTGTTTTAATTTAATTCATGATTATTTCCCAAGAAGAAAATTGCATTCCAATTAATCAAATTATTATTTTTTAATGATTTCTCAATATTGTTAAAATAAGGATCAGATGTCCACACGTGTAAATATGTTGAAAAAGACAGTTATAATGGGGTGTACTACCTATTATTATTATTATTATTTTACAGATACAGCTTGTAAACAATATACACACACTTATGTACATATTACCTTACTTATCATACTTATTGGATGCTTACTGTGGTATCGAGATTCATGTGTTGTTATTAAGTTATTAAGAAAATCAGCAAATATGCAAAATATGACACTACTTTTTTTAAATAGTATTAAATCTTTTTTGAATGTCCAGTGGATTTTAAGTCAAAAAGCAAGAGGAGGCATACTACAACCTATTTTTCCAAGATATTTCTTTTAATTCTTGATACAGAGGGAGACAAAAATATATAATATCAGTGTACCACATGTACCAAAACTAAGCACTGGTAGTTTGTGTAGTGAACGGGCGAGGCGCTGTGCATCATCTGCTGTGTAGCCTCGGCTCCAGTCCGCACAGACAGTGAGAGACAGCCATGGAGAGGTAGAGAGCGGACTGTTTTCTTTGTTATTTTTAAACTCTTGCATTTCGCAACTATGACAGTGTTCGCGGTGACTTGTGCAGGTCCAAACCCCCGATGCACCCGAAAGCAGCAAGAAGATTTCCACCGGTTAAGTATATGTCACTTTTTTCCCTGTCTCTGTCTCTCTCTCTCCCTTCTCCCAGCTCAGAGACTGGGATTGCGGTAGTCGGGGAGATATGTGCCATCGCTTTGCTTGGCCGTAAATCTATTCGGGAATTGAGGTGGGATTCCCTCCGTGTCCTCTCACGGCAGGGGAAATGTTTGCGGTCGTCATGTTGTTCGTTTAGTTTTCGTGGCTGTTAGCGGAGGCAGCGCAGATATTAATAGGTGAATAGTGTGACAAAGTTGTGCACTTGTCGGTCGGCTGCTGAAAGGCCTGGCTGTGTGTGTGTGTATGTATGTAAGTGTGTGTGTGTGTGTGTGTGTGTGTACGGAGTTTGTTTCTGGCTCCCCTCCCCCACTAGCCGCTGCTGTTCTGCTCATTCTGGAGAGGCCAAGACACGAATGTGATGAGAGGTTCACTTCAGAGGAACAAACGAGAGGAGAAAAAAAAAGCAGCTGTCCTGAACCCGGCGGATAAATCAAACCTCTCTGAATATTGCTGTCAGGCCACACACACCTGTGACCGCAGAACCGTTAATCTAAATATCAATGCGCTAACCGCACAGCTCCCGTGCCGATGCATCAATGAGAGCTGAGGGTGACTGCTGCTTTGGCCACAGCATTTAATCCTTAGCACTGATAATGTGTCCATATGAAAGCTGTCCACATTTTGATGTCTCTCATTGTCAGTCCAGCACACCTGGCTACAGTGCACGTGCTGCTCACACTTGAGGACTGTGCAGTGTTTCCAGTTCAGCCTTGACCGTCTTTGTTCAATCAGAGGAATGATTTGGATTTGTATTGAACAAGACAGTGAGTGGGTGTGCCCTAAAGGGAATGTAATGGCACCATTTAAAAACAATATTTCTTTTGAAATCACTGCTAGAATAAACCCAGCTGTCAACCTTTTTTTAAATCTCTTTTTAATCCAACTTGTTTTGATTTGTCCGAGCCATTTCAGGTCACCGTGATTTCGTCCTGCGCACAGCTGTCAAAAAAAAAATTGAGAATTGAAACATGCCGTGCTGTGGTTACACCAGGAGATCGGCTCTAAAATAGTTATCGATGCTGTATCTGGAAAGCTGAATCATAAGGTGTGGACATAAAGGCCACCGATATGTCTTTACTCAGCAGGAAAGCTCAGGGATAATATAAGATGACCGGGATGTGTCCTTGAACAAGACATTCAATCCCTAAAATCACTCAGCTGATCCTGCAGTCTGATGATAGGAGAATAAAATAAGGAGACACATAGATCAATAAAGTATCATTTGCAGTGCTTCTCATATCAGCTAATAGTGAGAGACTGAGGCTGCTTCGTTATTGAGTTCATACTGTAAACCTCAAGTGAATTTATCATTCTGATAGTACACTAATACTAATTTGGATGAAGCTGTGTAAAGTAAAAATATGCCTCTGCATATAAATCAGAGGAAATGATTGCACTACATTAACACTGAATTCATACTGCTAAGTAGAAAACTGCCCTCAGCTGCATAGACGGCACTAAATCCATGATTCCTGGCCTGGATTACCACAACACTGCCACATTACTTACTGACTCAGTACATTATAGAATCAAAACCACATTATTAAGCCTGATGACTCCGGTTTTGAGTGCTTAGGTTAGCAGATCGAAGCCTGCTCTTGTGTTATCACCATTTAAGTTGATTTCATCACCAATTTCCACCGTTATTCTATTGTATCGATTCTCTAATTCAAATGGAAGTTCACAGCGCTGCAGTTGCAAGAATGTATTAACATACTTCTCATATGTGAGTGTAAACAGCCGAGATCATCTCCATGCTGCACTGAACACGCTGCGTTTAAACCTGAACCAGAAGCTGCTTTCTGGTTTTTAGGGATTTAGCTCGTTTCACATTTTTCAAATCTGCTTGATTTCTGCAGAATTTTCCATTAATTTTAATGTTTAGCTGGAAACTAGTCACATGAGTTTTTCATGAAAATCTGATAAAAATGCAAACTGGGCAAAATTCTTAAAATCCCCAAGAGGTACTAGTCCTCTTCTAACCAGGTGTAGGGAGATTATGGCACATAAATGATCGACCCCTTGTCAGCATTCGATATATTTAGATGAATATGCTTGTACTTGTTATCTGTGAATTGCTGCATAGAATTATTTTGCCATTTATCAGAGCATTAAAATATATTCTCATAACAGTGCCCTGCCACCGCTAGTACAATAGTACCTTTTAGCGATGTGACAAACTGCATCTCATTATGTGTTTTTCCTCCTTGCAGGAGTTTTTTTGCAGCGGCATAAGCAGAGGGCTGGATCTAATAGTTGTGCAGTGTGGGCTCTACGGGGACGTGGTTTATGGATGCTGGGACTATGAGCATAAGCGACAAAAGGGGCTATTTAACAGATCTGGGAGGCAGCTTCACTGAGGATGCTCCCAGACCTCCAGTCCCAGGGGAAGAGGGTGAGCTGGTGTGCAGCGATGGACGCCAGTACAGCAACCTTAACTTCTCCTCAAAGAACGAAAACCTCAAGTGTGAGGCGTCTGTGGCGACACCCAGGCGACCTGACTTGGACCTGGGTTATGAGCCCGAGGGAAGTGCTTCCCCTACACCACCCTACTTAAAGTGGGCCGAATCTCTTCACTCTCTCCTGGATGACCAAGATGGCATCCATCTGTTTAGGACGTTCCTCAAGCAGGAGGAGTGCGCAGATATGTTGGACTTCTGGTTCGCATGCAGTGGCTTCCGCAAACTCGAAGCTAATGAGATTAACGAGGAGAAGAAGGTAAAACTCGCAAAAGCTATATATAAGAAATACATCCTGGATAACAATGGGATTGTTTCCAGACAGATCAAACCAGCTACCAAGTCTTTCATCAAAGACTGCGTCATGAAGCTTCACATTGATCCTGCAATGTTTGACCAGGCTCAGACTGAGATACAGACTATGATGGAGGAAAACACATACCCATTATTCCTTAAGTCTGACATATATTTGGAATATACGCGGACAGGAGGAGAAAGCCCTAAACTGTACAGTGATCAGAGCTCGGTTTCTGGGAATGGAAAGGGGCTGTCGGGTTATTTGCCGACTTTAAACGAAGACGAGGAATGGAGATGTGACCACGAGCCCGAGGAGCAGCCAGAGTGTGACCCCACACCGAGCAACCGGCTTACTCAGAAGCTGCTAATGGAGACGGCACCACAGCGTGTTGCCAACAGCACGAGATTCCAGGACAGTCACGAGTACAGGTAAATCCTTCCTGCAATCTAGAAAGATACTCTTCAGCTCCACAGCTTTTCTCTGCAAACTGCTGAATTAGAAATAAACCTGAAACCCCATAATACCTCGAATGCTGCTTGAAGTTAGAAATGAAAAGAGTGAGTGCAGCACAAGAGACAGCTGATAAGAGAAAGATGGTGTACTTACACTTGTGGTGGAAAGGAAATGTCAGAGGCTGCACTTGTTAGAAGGTTGAGGTAGTGTTCCTTGTTTTTCTTGTGCAGGTAGTGCGGAAATCATGTTTTCCCACTGGACGAGGTTCTGTAGTCAATGATGAAGTCATGATTTTGTTGGAGAAACATTCTGAAATCACTCACCCTTCTTCTCATAGCGAGTCTACATTAATAGGAAAATGTTTCTGTAAAGAAATGTAGAGATCTGAAACTTGAAACCTCTGATTTTAGATTCTTAAGCCACAGAAATAATCATATGATGATCTTTTCTCACACATTTTAACACAATGAAACATTGTAAAATACATCCTCCTCTAGACGTCATCCATTTACATGAATATGCACATTTGCTTTAACAATGTACTCCTCTACAGTGCATATTTTATACACTTTTCAGAATCAGTACAAAAGTAGCCTAATAAACTGAAGTGGAAGCTGAAGCTCAACCTTTCAATACAAGTCCGTAGTCTAGAAAGTTTAATTTCTTTATTTTGCCGCAGTGCAAGAGCTGACAGGCCAGTTATGTGTGTGTGCGCAACAGCAGCATTAAAATAATGCTCTTCATTCTCAGTGTGAGAGGTCAAAGTAGATTCACCCAGATGTTAGAAGATGTGCAGTGCCAAATCTGCTGGTGGCCTGCTGATATGCTGAAAAACATTTGCTTTCAGTTAGTTTGATGCATGTGGATGTATAACTACAGAGCTGTGTACTTTAGATTTAATGTTCAGTGTTCAGTTGTTTTTTGATTGACCAGCATCTGTCCCACTTCTTGTCTGTTTCTTGTCCTTTAATTTCTTGAGTATTTTGTGGCTATTTGTGATTCTTGAAGATCCAGTGAGTCCTCTTTTAAAACCGATGTTGGTGCTTCATATAATTTGCACCTTTGCTGACTTTGTCACCACAGACTATTTAAAGTGATGTTGTGGTGGTCTTTGGTCTGAACATGCTTTTGTTTTGACTCCTGGGTGCACAGTGCATCATGAACATACAACAGATTTGAATATCTGTACTAATTATTGCATTTGACAGTTTAAAGCAAGCCACTTTGTTGAATTTTTCTGATTGTAAAGAAATGTACGAAGCTGAAACTCACATATTTGGCCATGTTGTGTGGTCATATATTACTATTTCTACAAATTATTGTTTGTTTGAATAATTGCAGCTTTCACCATATGACCAAAATGTAGACAGATGACAGGAACAGAGTGAGACATCAGTAGGATTTTCTCATGGAAGACATTTTGACAGGTCACAGTAGAAGAAGCACAGGTGTAAATAATAAAATTAACAATGTTTCAAGTGCTCCTGTATGTGTGAAGCAGGCTGCTCAGTGCAAATCCTCCCCTAAAAAACAAGACTTGCTGGTGAAGTTTTATTAGTTTAATTCAATTTTATGGCAACTTCAAATATATTATTGTGAAAATGATTTATAGTTTGAGTCTCGCTCAATAAGCGAGACTGTATGATGGAAAACTTTTTAAGGGGTTCATGTATTGATGGTTGCACTGAACAGCTGTTTGGACATTTGAGTTGAATTTTCTATGCTCACAAAGGTCAAATAACTAGCCACGAAAAAGTGACAAAGGCAGCATTACTTTGTGCAATTCTATATGGAGCAGGAAGTAAGACAAAATAAAAGAGTAATATGGAGCCGCAGATGGCTGGAAGATGCAGACTATTGTCTGTCTGTGGGCAGACATCCTGGCAACCAGGCATCAGCTTTTGGTTGTTGAAATTCAAAACCTGGTTGCCATTTTTAGTCACCTTATATTTTGATTAATTGGAGCCTACTGTGCAGTAATATTTTATCTTAATAATGCAAATGTGAGAATTGTTACATTAACCAAACAAATTCTTTGTGGTTCATGTTTTTAGGTTAGTTGAACATTTCACCCCACACGAGTAAACGCACATTCAGCCCTGTCTGGTTCTGCAGTATTTAAAATGTCACTAATGCCACAAATATTAAAAATGTATTTATTTTGCCATGCACGTTGCCAATTTATCAAAATGATTGTCTCTGGCGATCTGGCACCCATTACTGTCAAGCCCTGGCCTGGTCTGCAGGGAGGTTCAGTTTTACATCACAGCACTCTCAAGACTACAGTTTTAGCCATGAAATGTAAAATACTACTCCAGTAATATTCTAACAAACTCAGTTTATAACAGATGTTTTGACAGTAGCCATATAGGAAATCAGCATTTTAAAGTGCTCAAACTGTAAGACTGTCATGCCAGAAATCCATCAGATCAGGGAAACTAATCAGGTGTTATGACCCCCCTTCCCCAATAAGCTGCTCACATAAAATGACAGCTGATCAGGCAGAAATTCGGCCTCATTTTAAAATTAGTTTGGGGCAAACCAGTTCTGGGCTAAAATTGGCTTAATCCGTACAGTGTCTTTCTGGCTTAATACACAGCAGCCAGCAAAATGACGACGGGGACAGTTACTGATTAACTCTAAAAGGCTCTGAGTAATCAGACTGTTGATGCTTGTTTACATACTTGCGATCCTCCAGCATAATAAATTGTAATCATGTTAAACAAGTGAAAAGTGGCTTAGCATTAGTTACACATTTACACTTTAAGTGTCTTTGCAAATGGAAGTGTAACAAAGAGGTCAAATGAAAACTAACTACTGTCACTGCTGATACAAACTTGTAAGGCTTTTTACATAATAAGGTTACATGCATCTTCAACAGAGGCCACTTGCAGTAGCAAAAAGTCCAGTAACCTTTTTGAAGGAACAGTATGCACTTTTATTGTTGCAAACCTCATGCCACTGTCAGACACTTTCTCATATTTGACCTCTACTGCTGCAGTGCCAGTGTTGTGAGGAGGGACAGGAATTCATGTCAGCTGACAGACAGACAATACCTTCCAAATAAGAACTTCTCTGCGTCTAAAACGCTGGAAACAATGCAGCACAAACAGCGGAGATGGAACAAATCCTGAAATCAGATCTGACATCAACTGGGCAGCTGCAGACTTTCTTTTCTTCCTATGGTTGGCTGTGTTTTTCTGGTTGATATCTGCAGAATGCAAGATGAACAAAAAGCTTGTTTGTGTTTTGTTTTTGTTTAATTCTTTTTGGAGGGGGAGGAACATAACCAAAGGCAAGAAGATCAATGTTCACTTGAAATATGAGAGAGAAATACAAGAATTAGTTTAATTATTGAGTGAAACAGTTTGGGGTTTATTTTCGCATCATTATTTCAGCAATCAATCTTTTTGGCTGGAATTACAGAAAGACACGCTTCATTTTTAAATACCCTTTTGGCAGCGCCCATGGGCTTTTTATGAATCTAAATTGTACATCATTTGTGTCTGATATCTTAAGAGCCAGGCAACAAAGACATTAAATAGTCTTTTAGATCAGCTTTAAAAAAATCATTTGACTTGAAAGAGAATGACCTATATGTACATTAATGTTTGGTGAGAAGTTTTTAAAATGTGAGCAGCTCGGATTTGTTCTCATTCAAGTAAGTTGTGTGCTTCAAAGACAAAACTTCATCATCTTTGCAATTTTAATCAATGTTGTTGTTTCCTTCAAGTGATCTTTTTAGGGTCCTAATAGTTTACATGCTAGAATAAAGATCAGACAAACATGGAATAACAAAATGGGGGAACAACTGTGTTAAATAGACTTTTTAAAAAAAAAGGAAATATGTAATTACTTATTTTATACTGTCGTGTATTTAACTTGACTTTGGAGGGAGAGATAAAGAAATGGCATGTGGATGTTTTGATTATACATGGAGGCCAACTGAGGCTAGTACTTTTCAGAAATTCATGAATAAAACATGTTTGACAAAGCACAGTTATTTCTTAATGGAATTGGAATATGTAGGCACTATATTTATTGTTTTTATGTTTCCAAGCAGAGTATTATGCATAAACGAGGATAAATAAAACAGGATACGGGACTGTACCATTTTTTAGTGAATTTTCAGTGATTTTATATGTACTAGACTCTTGTTATTTATTTGTGGTTGTGTGAGGTGTAGGCAGTGTTGCAGTATGGTTTTGCTCAATGAATCATCTCATCTGTCTCCCATCAAATGACAGATTGAATTAAAGTAATGTTTGCTTCTTTCTCTTGTCATTTCCTTTCATCTCTCATCCCCGGAAACGTTGCCTAATGTAATCACAACTCATTTTCTGTAGACTGCACTTTTATTTGTCCCAACTCTTCACCAACCTGCCGCTATAATTATTCACTGTTGTTGAATGTAGATGCTAATGGAAATCAGTTGGTCACAAAGGTTTTATTTTGAACTGTGGGTGCATTCCAAAAGGGAGAAAGCTGGGGATAAATGCTTCAGGGAAGTCCAATTTGAATAAAAAGAGATGATGCCTAACATCTTTAATTCATGTGTACAAAGCCCGGTAAGAAGTGTGTTCAGCAAAGTCAGAGACCGAGAATGTAAATTGTGTCAAATGAAGCTTCCTTTCTAAATCTGTAGACACTCTTGAAGAATGCGCATCATAATAGGGCCTGCGGATACTCCACTGTTCAATACTCAGGCATTGAATTTAGAGTGCTCACAAAGGCAGTTGAAATACAATCAAATATGGTGTTGCTAACAAACGCCAGCTCTCTCTGGCTGTAGGTTTGTTTGGATTACACCAAAGAAAGAAATGCCCATGTGAATGTTCCACGTTCAAATTAGTTTGAGTGTACTGCCAGCCTAGCTCTTCTCATTGCCCAAGAATATTTGGGGGTTTGCAAGACCCATCATCTTTATTTTTTATCCATTCCATCTGGAGCATCAAATAAAGCCAAAGCATAAGTGAAAGACATTTAGTTGTTAAATCAAAAACAGTTGAATAATCCTTTGGTATAGTGCTGAACCGTTGTGTTCTTTAGAGAATGTGAATAGACAAGTCTCTGGCTTCTGGACAGATTTCCTCTTACGATAGCTAACCATTCATAATAAAACAATATGTTCTTAATTTAGATTACACCAAAGAGCTGTGTACTGTACTTTGTTTAGAAATGCATTTTCACCAGCGTGTCTAACATCATGGTCTATTCTGGTATATATATATTTTTTCCCCCCATCAGCATTTCCTGTATTTCTTCTTTTCCAGGCATGCACCATGTCGGGAGCCCATCAACCCATACTATGTCAACACTGGTTATGCTATGGCTCCTGCCACCAGCACCAACGATAGTGAGCAGCAGAGTATGTCCAGCGACGCAGACACAATTTCCCTTACCGACAGCAGTGTGTATGTATTTCCTCATCACACACCCATCATGCATAAAGTTGTTGCACCAAGTCATGAAGGTTATGTCTGACAAATTTTTGCCGGATTATCATCAAAATGAGGGACAGAACCTATACGAAGTATCTAGAGTTGTTATTTCAAACAGGGTACACTCTATGACAGAAAGAGTTTTATTGTTTTCTAAATTTTCAAACTAAACTACAGGAGCAGCTACTAAAGCCTCATCTGCTCATTAGCCAAACTAGTAAAAGCTGTTAGAATTGATCTCTAATACTAATTACGAATTCTAATAATTCGCTCTTAGCGACGGACAACCATGTCTGATAGAAAGTACAGAAATGAAACTATTAACCCACTAACCTCTTTTGCAAATGTGTCGATGGTTTGAAATATTTCCAGAGTGGTTCTTTAGAGTCACGGTTCTTTAATTTGGGGGTGAACAAAGCAGGATTTGTCTTTTTTCACAGGTAACATTGTTTGGGCACAAGCTTGTGCATGAGGCCAAAGGCAATGTCTTCTACCATCTGGGATCACTTGTACGCAGGACTTGTATTTCAGTTGTGTGTGCAAAGCGGTCTTGTGCTGGTGAAAGAAGGTTTGAAAAATAGTGTTTTCTAGGTGCAGAGATCGCACTGGGGGAATTATGCCAAAGAAACTTCAAAGCTTACACAACTGGACAAAAATGTGTTTGAAGCTGCAAGGATTAGGAGCTGTTATCAGCTAATTGGTCCGGAGTTACCAGCACAGGAGAGTGTGAAACCCAGCATGACCAATACCACACAGAATTACAGACTCATGGATGTGTTAACATGTAACCGTAATCTGCCAGACCACTTGTGGTTCAGAAGGGACACAATAAGCCTGTGAGAATGCCTGTCCTGCAGTGCTGATTAATCAAGGTGTTCATTTTAGGCAAAAAAAAAAAAAAATGCAGCAGAAAGCTTTCAACTTCAAAGCTGCCTGTGTTGTTTATTCATGAGGATGTTTTATGAAAATGTCTTTGTTGTTAATTCCAGAGATGGAGTTCCACCCTACAGATACCGCAAACAGCATCGCCGGGAGATGCACGAAAGTGCCAAAGCAAATGGGCGAGTGCCACTACCTCATATTCCAGTGAGTTATTCATGGGCTCTTTGCCTTCTCTCTCACTTTCTGCCTCTACACCTCTCTTTAACTGTCTGTCTCTGCCTTATTTTCCTGCGCTCCACCATTGGAGATGTGCATATTTAAGTTCTGCTGTGTCGCAGGGCCTGTGATGGAGTATAAGAATAGCTGATGGTGAAAGAGAAGTCTGTCTAAATGCAGCTTGATGCTTTCCTAAGCTGTGTGCGCTGAAGCCTAGCAGACATGAATCCTCCCCCTGTGACAGCCTGATGCCTCCCTCTGCAGCTTTACACTGTCTCTTGGTAGGAAAACCCCAGCCCTAATTAGGCCTCGGAGTAAAGATTCAAATTAAAACTCCACACGTAGCATCCTGTTAGGATGCATGAATTGACTGTATAGTAGAGCACAAATCCCCAAAGCGTAACTCACGTTTCCCCGCCCCAACAAATGAATCGTGACTTCACTTCATTGGCAATAAAGGGATTGACAGCGCTTGTAGGGCATTTTTGTTTTAAATGTCACTTTGTCTTCCAACCTTCTTTTATAGATAAACTGGTTCCAAATCAGGCATTAACAGCTTTGAAACTAATGCTTGCAGGAGAGGAAATAAATGTCACTCATATTTTATTTGTATAGCACATTTCATACTCAGAATGTGCTTTACATAAAGCATTAAAACAAACCCATTAAAAAAGACATTGTGTGCATCATTTAAGATTACAGTACATTTGTTATCCTAACTAATTAATGTTCCCAAAATGACTTTGAAATGTAAAACAAAAAGGTTCATATCTAAAACAGGTTCAAGTGCATGTAGTTAAGGATAGGAGGAATGGTTTATTAGAAGTGTATGAATGTCACTGAGCCTTGATGGAATTTATGACAATGGTTAAGCATACTTTCACCATTGTGAGGGGAAACAAAAAAGGATCAGCTTCAGTAGTAATCAGTGGTTGTAGCAGCTTCATTCAAATTTAAATCTTTATCCCATCGGACATGCAACGCTCGACACTGTCTGTGTTAATGTTTCCTGCTTCCGTTTCTGTCCCTTCATGCGGTCAGTGATAGGACGTAAAGGGTCAGCATGGTAAAACTGCCCATATGGTGTTGACAGCAGTGCAGAAGTGACAGAACTGGAGAGCGCTTACTGTATGACATTTCTTCCCCCCAGCGCCCAAACCGGATTCCAAAGGATATACATGTGGAGCCGGAAAGGTTTGCTGCAGAGCTGATCAGCCGTCTGGAGGGTGTACTAAGAGAGAGAGAGGCTGAAGAGAAACTAGAGGAGCGACTGAAGAGAGTACGACTGGTATGTTCGCTTCATTTTTCCGAACCAGTGTCTACTGTTTAAGACACAACAAGCAGATCCACTGTTTTCTTAATTTGGTTTAACACGTGTAAATACGCAGTAGCTTTCAGGAGTCATTGTGGAGGTTCAGACTGGAGAGCACTGTCTGGACATGGACAAATGACCTCTAATAACCTAAACCTCATAATAACATAATAATAATACAATTGAGGCAGGGAACGAAAAGGAACACGTTTTGACTCTTCGAGTTGCTGCTTTTACTCAGTTAGTGAGAAGTTACATATTCAAGTCATATGAGGATGGGATCTGAATATTATTGCTGCCATGTTAAGCTTCTGGTGGCACCAGCTGAATAATATTAGTGGCCAGGGGGGAAAATAAAATTGATGCATGGATGGCTAAAGTGGAAGCAGTTCTGATTTTATTAAAGGTTTAATCTGCCACTTGTTTTCTACATTTAAAGATTATATCATTTAGGGCACCACTTTATTTAAAGGGGTGTCCGTCATATCCATGACACCACATCTGGCACGAACATCGAGTCTTTATGAATGTTTGTCATTTTCAGAGGTTTGTAACGTTTAGTCAACATGTGAGAACCCGTCTGACACGGAGAGTCTCCTGTTGTGTCCTACATGTGTGAAACAATGACTCTACTTTGGACTTTATTCAGACATTATTGTATAAAAAAGGCATTCAGCATCGCTCCCTCTCCTCCGGCAACGTGAGTTACCATGGTTACAGGAATGCCCTGATACTTTGTAATGATTCTCAAGAAGTTTGCGGTTAGTATGACGGTACAAAATCACTGAATACTGAAAAGTTATGTACACGGTTGATTGCGAGTAAAACTTGAAACAAGCTTGTAACAAAAAGTTTGATTTCATTGACTGAGAATTACACTGAAAAGAAAAAAAAGAAAAGTGTCAATAGAACAGCTGTTCACAAGCATCCTCCTGTAAAACACTGTTGGTCAAGTACACTTGATGTCTTCATTAGAGAACATGGTTATGTGTGGAGTGGTGCTGAACTCTTAGGCATTGTATCATTTCTTTAGCAGATATCAAGTAGCATAGCTGGATCTATGTACAGTGTTCAGTTGACTGACAACTTAATGGGGGAGCAGCCATTAATATCACATTTCTGTTCTGCTAGTATGTCCAGTACACCAACCGAGTCCCACCACCAGTCAAACTTCCACTGCAGCCATCGCATCTTCTCTGAAAGTCGCTTTGGATAAAAGTGTCAGCTAAATGACTAAATGTAAATAACTAAGAGATTGACAGTAACGTGCGCTGCCCACCCATTTATCGATCCTGTTTTTGCTACAGGACTAGAGGCACGTTCTGTTGCTGTTTAAAAATAAAAATATATATATTTAGAAGGTATTAAAAAGGTATTAAACTGTATAATTATATTATATGTCATATAATTATATGTTAAATATGTCATTTTTAGTGGCTATAGGGTTAATTTATTCTTTAATAGAATGACAGCAGTCATAAATATTCATAAAGATACCCTCATATTAACGACATATCATGTTATGACAATGTCATTACAGCGTCATGTGAGTCTTATACACACCTTTTCAAATAAAGGGATATCACAATAAAATGTCGGGAAATGGTAAAAACAAATAAATAGAGAGTCTGTTATTACATATAGGAGTTTATTATTATACTTTTCCAAAGCCCAGGCTAACATCTTCAGATTCCTTAGTTTATATGAGCAGTACCAGTACATGAATATAAAGATATTCAATTTAATATCAAATAACAAAGAAAAGCAGTAAATGTTCACGTTTGACAAAGTGGAATCAAAGAGTATTTGGCATTTTGCTTTAAAAACGATTGAAATGAGTAATCCGTTATCAAAGTGGTTGAGATTATGTTGGTCAACAGAAAATATAATTGAATACAAAATTTTATCCTGATATTCGTTTTGCATTATCAGACTCAAAAGACAAAACACATGTTAAACTGTTTTCAATGAACACTCAGGTTATGAGAATCTCATTTTAAATTCTGAATTGAAATGACTCGATTTTCACTTGAATAACTCTAATGTACTTTAATAAAAGAGATTAAATCAATTATGATCATAGATAGTGTATTGAAAAGCAGATGGGATATTGAGCAGTATCCAGCAAAACCACCAAAGCCTATTTATGAGCCAGAAAGTGAGATGAGTGTCTGATTGTTGGGCTTAAAGTTTTCAGTAACAAAGGAGACTTAAAGCCGCCTGGGCTTAACAAAATTAATGAGGCTACCCATTTGAACGTTCAATAAAAAAACATTATGAATCATCAATTCCATCTTTGGCCTGTCAGCTATCTGGCTATGGTGATGAATCAGATGGAGCACCTGCACGTTCGGCCACTTGTAAGCCTGGAACAGTGTGCCGCCTGTTTGATGTCACTTGAGCGGTGATGAAATAGTTGCTGCTACCACAAATGAAATCTCCCTCAGTGCACACAGCCAAGCATCGAGTCTCGAGGCAGACAATTTATGTGGTTTAGCCCTGAAAGGCGAGGAGCTGCCAACGCACGGCTCAAGGTTTGCTTTATTAAACCTGGAGGCAAGCATGAAGTGATATTCTGTGCATTTAGAAAAGGAAATGTGAACTTTTAACCATGATCTCGGAAGTATTAAATATAATTTTGTTATAATTCATGAAAAACCTCTGTAGCTTAAAATCAGATTGTAAAAATCCACCATCTCGTTAAAAGATTGATGACATTATTTTAATGCTGTGAGGGGAAAAAAGGCCCACATGATTTTATGAAGATGTGAGTCAGTGAAGTTACTGCCACATCCTCTGTCACACAGTCTGCTAAGAATTAAATTATGGCTTCACTTAACGTAATCTTGTGGAACAATGGAGCATGTTGTCCCAGCTATGCACTATATAATTCACGTAAACGAGCAGCAGCATGCTGTTCACAAAAGTAAATCAATGGCAAAAGACTCATGTGAGCAGGATAATCATCGCTTGTCTGAATTGGATTTTTATTTGGTGCTAACAAGATAACAGAGGATGCAACTATGTACGCTATTACTCCTCGCTGAGAGAGGCACAGTGTTGTATAAATGAGCTGCTGTAGACTATTATCAGCAAATCCTCATCCGCCACCTAAGCTAACCTGTAGAATCTACTGTTCTTTGTCAAGGGTTTTCATTTTCAAGTGGAAAGAGCTGGAAAAATGTGCTCGAATGAAGATGTCGTGGTTTCTATGAATAACTTCCACTGGGCTCAGCTAACACAGATAACTGGATCTGATGCAGAAATACATAAATACAAAAACAGATAAATAATTAAAAACCTGCCAAAAATATTAGGCTGTATACAGCATCTTTTGACAATATCGCTGAATCTTAGAAAGCAGTGGGGACGGGTAAGTTAAGTTTATGTAGGAGCAGGATGAGAAAGCCTTTCATGTTTTATTAGATGCAGTTATAGCAAGTAGATTGTGGGAGCAAGGCAACAGCAAACTCAGGTTTGGCTTGTTCACAAGTGAAGTTTATTTAATTATTAACATAACTGACATAAAAAGTTTGATTGAGTGGCTTTATACAGGATACTAGAGTTGTTACGATACCGAAATGAGTAACCACGATACTATACCAGACAAAGTATCACGGTTCCAGGTATTATCATGATACCGCAGCCTTTTTAAATTATTATTATTTTTATGAATGTATTTGTACAAGTTATAAATACTTATTATTACTTTGTGTTTTTTGGTGCATGATAAACATAATACTGGTGAAGTAAGAATTAGACTGAAACAAGTTTGTAACGAGTTTGGTTTTTTGAGCAAAATTAGTGGAGCCACTGATGACGACACTCGGGCCCGGTGCTTCTGCCATAGCGAGTGTGTTGTCTCGTGTTTGTGACCGTAAGCCGTGCACGTGTCCGGGCGAGTCAGAACTTTAGCTTGTTGTTTGTTTTGAAGCGAATTTCTATCGATTCGTTCTTGCTGCTATCCCTGGACGTCACCAGTAACAGGCAAACAGCAAATCATTCAGCAGCTGTGTAGTTCGGTCACAGTAGTTGCCATGTGGGTTTGTTTACAAGGGAGTATCATGCAGTGAGGAGAGTAGAGGGGGCCGCTATGTTACGGAAACTGGCACCGGTAGTATAGTAATCCACGGTAGTACCGTCGTGTAGAATTTCTAGTATAGTAGGAACCGTTACGATTTGGCACCGCGGGGTACCGTGGGTATCGTGCAACTCTACAGGACACCCGACATATAAAAGCTCTGCATGGTGCTCGGTACTTCAACTGCTTGCACTTTGCACTGTGCATTGCAACTATTACTACAATTTCAGTTTTTTAAAAGGCAAACTATTCAAAGGAATCTGCGTCAAATGCTCAGCTCTAATGTTGCATTTATTCATAGTTTTCATAGTAATGGTGGTGTGTAATTACAACTTGCTCCATTGGCAGTTTTAGATGACTGAATTGCTCCATCCACCACACATCCTCCACTCCCTACGGTGCCTGCTTATCAAAAGCTATTATGAATGCTCACAGCAGCCCCCTCCCCATGATTCCCCTCGGAGCAGATTCTGTCAGAGCGTGATTTTTGTCTCAGCCACTCAGTTGAAACTGTATCGGTTGTCATTACATGTAGCAACACAAACGTGCCATGTGCATGTGCGGTGCCCCCTGAATCTGATACTGTTGTATCCTTGGTGTGCCTCCAAACTGCTGCAGTAAAAATGAGAAGACATATATTAGTGTATGGTGGAAATCTGCCATCTGCAGGTTGAAAAAAGAATAACATGCAGCCTTATGGGAAAAATCCTCAAATACATATATTTTATGGTGTAGTTTTATCACTGCTTGATTAAATCTGCCTCAGATATTTACACCCAATCCTTATAAACTGCATTTATTTTTCTAGGTTGTCTTCTAGACTAGATTTTGTTTCCCCTTTGCGTGATGTTTTGTTTTATGTGTGTACCTCTTTGTTCTAAAGGAAGAGGAAGGTGATGAAGCTAGTCAGTCAGCATTATCCAGTCACAGGCTCCCCCCTGGTGCTTATTCGCAGAATTACATCCCCCGCTATGCCGACGTCACCTACAGTGGTCCTTTAATGAGAGATGCACATGAGGAGAACCCTGAGAGCATCCTGGATGACCATGTCCAGCGAGTTATGAAGACTCCCGGCTGCCAGTCACCAGGTACAGGACGTCACTCTCCCAAGTCACGCTCGCCAGATGGTTTCCCAGCAGGCAAAGGGATGGGACTTGGATCAGTGCTGTCGTCAAGCCAGGGTAAACATCCATCCAGGCACGGTGTCAAGGGAGAGACCAGCCACCTGTACCACCATAAACATGTGCACCACATCCACCACACAGGCGTTGGGAAGCCCAAAGAGCAAGTGGAGTCTGAAGCAGCCATGCGTGTGCACGGCAGCTTTCCCTGGAGCATGGAGACGAGTCATTATGGATCAAAGTCTCGCAGCTATGCAGATGGCATGGGATCAAACCCTATGGAGCATCCAGGGTATAAGTATGCACCAAACACAAGCATTATTTCCCTTTTTGGCATGAATGTTTTTTTCTTTTTTCTACTTACCAGTTGTTGTTTTTTCCATTATACAGTAACAAAGGAGGTGCCCAGTGTAAAAGAGCATTCAAGAAAGGTGAGGAAGTGCGACCTTATGACATGCCGGGGCCTGCAGAGGAGATGGAGAAAAACCAGAAGATCCTTTTGTGGCTGATGGAAGGACAAAAAGAAATGGTTCAACATAAGAGGAGCCCATACGGGTCAGTGATGACAGTAGTCGTGTCACGTTTAAGGAAAGCTTTCCCTTTCCAGCACAGTAGTAAATCAAAGCAAAGTGAAACAAGCTGAGTGTGCATCTGTTTATTTATCGTATATTTACATAATTGCGTGAGATATCATACTCTACTGACTAAGAAGTGATACGATTAGTCTTGCTATGTTATTTAGGATTGTTGTTATTCAAGTCAGGACTTTACATTTTAGGAGTACCACTGGATCCAAGAGGCCCACAGGCCACGAGGGATCGCGTCTCAGCTCAACGGAGCGATTGGGGTCGGTGCAACCGTGTGTCGGCGCCCAACTGCGAAACAACGTGCAGCCATCTCACCCTTTCATCCAGGATCCTACTATGCCCCCCAACCCAGCTCCCAGCCCCCTCATCCAGCTGGAGGAGGTGCGCCGGCGGCTCGAGGAGGAGAAGATTAAGTCTGGAACGTTACAACCGAAGCAAAGGTAAGTGGAGGGACACGTCCCATTACTACTGTTATCTGTTCAGTTCATCAGTGCAGTTTTTCAACAGAATCTATTTAACTTGATCCACAGGGGAAGAAGCCGGAACTATCTTTCCTCTTTATGAAACTGTTACCCTTTTTGTTCTCTAGCTCTGTGTGCTTCTTAGCACCAGTCTGTGTCTAACTACTGGGGTTGTTCGGTCCCTCAGGTATGTGATGGAGGTGATCCAGAGGGGTCGCACCGCAGTCAGGCCTGCACTGTTCCCTCCGCTCAGCGTGGTGCCCGCCGTATCTGACAGCGAGCTCTCCGAGCCCGAGTATGTCCACTGTGTCCTACCAGTAACTTTTCCCACTGTCTCCAAATAGTCCCATAGGTCACGGCAACCCAGTTCACTTCCCATTCTCATTACTGGTAGATTACTCACACAGGACTGTGTATTTCCGTAGAGCTACAAAGAAAAACATTTAGAAATCAGTAATGAGCAATTTCCTTCCCTAACTCCCTCCTCTGTGTGCTGTATTTGTAATGTCAGTATGAAATATCTCACACTCTATCCTTGAGTTTGGTATTTTGTCTAGGTTTTGTATTTATTAATGTGTGGATGAGACTCAACCAGCAGCCGCATACTGGTAGCTATTACACTGCATGTTAAGCCAGCCAATTATGGTGTCCAGAAAAAGAAAAAATAATGGACAAGATGGAGACAAAGAATGTCTTGATGTGAAGTGAGTGGCATATTTTTCCCACAAAGTACATTATTTTTTTTAGATCTGAACAATTCAGGGTGCATTATCACATCTATACGATGCTATTTTTTTATTGATTGTATTTATTCATAATAGAGTTGAAATTGTTGAATAGAGCCATTTATGGTGATTTTAGACGCATGGCAGACTATTTTCAGTGTCCATGAACTGGACAGGATCAGGCTTGATGGTAGAAAACATTTGTTTGTTGCTGGTTGTTTTCCATGAAGACCAGAAAGCGTATCACGGAGGAAGTATAAGTGTTTTTGCAGAGTAATTGAGTCGAGGGTCTGCTTTTTGATGTTTTGTCAGAAACATGTCTCCTTTTGATGTTTGACTGCCCTCTCAGAAGGATACTTAGCAGATGGAGGGGAATAGGAGAACCGTGTAAGAGGCAGATGAAAGGCACATTATGTGACACTGCCAGTGGGTGAAGCCCCTGGTCAGAGCTGTGAGGACCGGGCTTCAGGACGTGTGTGTGTACCTCGATCACCACTGACTACATTTTTCAGTACCTCTAATGTCAAAGCTCAAAAATGTCTAGAGCTGTAAGATTGGAATCTGGAAGAAACGAAGGACATTTTTTGAAATAACATAGTGGTGGTGTTTTGAGTTGTTTCTTTCACTTTTCACTAAAAATAGAATAAAGAATATAAGTTATAAAAATACTAAAAACTGACATTTTAATTTGCCCAGAAATACCAGTGAAAATGCCAGTAAAACAAAGTGTGTATTTGTTTACATTTTGGCCAGTTGCAATGCAGAATTAGTTATGAGCATTGTTTGTATGGATGTACAGACAGCTATGACTAGATTATTTTCATACTGAATATTTAAAAGGTGCACAGAAAGAAACTACCACATAAAGGCATGTAAAACAGCGTCTCTTTTAGATGATTTCTAGGCGGATTAATAAATTCTGTTCTGGGAAAGTGCACGTCACACTTACTCTAAAAATGTGTGTATAATGTGCATTCAGAGTGGAGTCATATTTTGTATACAAATTGCTTCAATCAAGCACCAAGGAAGGATTTTAAAGTTCCTTATTTTCCTGCATGAGCTGTTTGATAGAAAACAAAGTGTTGGTTTTAAAACACTGCAAATAACAGTGACAAAAACAGATGCAAGTATGTGGTAGTTAGGTTGTTGTTATCTCATTATACATCATGGCACACCCAAAGGTCGCTGGTAAGATCGTTATTTCAGAGCCTCTCCCATTCAAAGGAAATCATGAATACTCGAGTGCACCCACGTACTTAAACTGCTGGCGAGCTGACTGATAATTACCTTTCATCAGCAGACCTGTGCAATCTGCAAGCATCTTAAAGGTTAAGTTTATTAAAATGCTCGACGAATATATCTTCCACTTCCCGTTGGTGGTATTCAGTCCTGCAAACATTTATAGGTTTACCAGCATTTGCTGAGCTTTGGAGATTCAACACTTTTTATGCGGATCTATTTTCTCCTAAGACAGAACAAAGACAGTGTCTACAGTGATATCTGTTCGGTTTTCTAGCTCTATTTGTGCACTCCCCATACATCCTCAACATTCCTCGTTGGCCATGTTGTTTTTTTGTTTTCTACCCATATAAGCTATCTTTAGATAGCCTCAGTGTTGTTTCCTCTAGACCTGATTTATTGAAAAAAACGCTTCTTGTTCATTGGTCTGTTCTAATCTGACACTAATCAGATGTCCAAGCTGTTTTGCAGTGAGTCAGGATGTGACGCCCACTCCCTGTAATTGCACATATTGATTAGAAAGTTCTTTAAGATGCAAAGTATAGAATGATATCAGCCACTTTAACATTCCTGTTCATTTCATACATTTAACTTGATTATTTAATTCCTAGTCATCTTTTTTATTTATATTTTTTGTAAAGTGTTTTATTGTCATTGTTCCCCCATTAATTCAGTTGGTCATGAATATGAGCATGTTTGTAATTGTCATTCCCCTTAGTCTCAGCAAATCCTAGTGCACATGAAGGTGTTAATAATGTGAAACGTTGAACTTTTCTAAATTGTTTTCTGTCTTTTCCATCTGCAGACATAAAGCCACTAAAAAGTCGCCTTGTGAAAACATTACTGTGGCGTATTACTTCTGCGAGGAGCTGATACCGTACAGGACGTCTGTCAAAGGGAGGGTCGTCACACTGGGCCAGTTCAAAGAACTGCTGACAAAGAAAGGAAATTACAGGTGAATTTACAGTGCTATTTGAATTCCATGGATATCTATTTCAAAAGATGTACCACAGCTAAAATTCAGGATACAGGCTTTCATTATCAGCAAGCAGTACTATCTGTAACATAATATGTAACAAGATAGTCTTTCAAGTGTTTTTGGGCTGTAGTTGTCCTGTAGATCTATGGGAATATTAGTTCTAATCCAAACCAGTTAAATAAAGGTAGCTTCTGTAAAATTGTGTTTTTCTAAAGACCTTGAAATAACTTTTAAAGGTTTTGATGTAGCATTTAAACAACCCCAGAAAGTAACTTTGTTCCTCCACTTTTCAGGTATTATTTCAAGAAGGTAAGCGACGAGTTTGACTGCGGTGTGGTGTTTGAAGAGGTACGCGAAGATGATGCTATCTTGCCCATCTTTGAGGAGAAGATTATCGGGAAAGTCGAAAAAATTGATTGAAGGTGTGTGCGTCGAAGAGGAAAGAGTGGAAAAGCCAGTGACTGGATGGCAAAGAGGAAGTGTTTTAGCAGTGAAACTGGAGGAGTGGAGAAGAAAGTGAATATAGAGGGAGCGGATCTGAAGTTGATCACAATGGTCATAATGGATGACTTGTGACTTTTGAGGCTTGGTAGCACCACAGCAGTGACGTTGGACTAGAAAAAAAAAAAGACCTCATTCACTTCTTTGGAGTGTAATGTAGCATTGTAAAGTTTATTAGATGAAACAAAAGTGCTACTAAAGCTACATATTTTTGATATGCTGTATCAGAGGGTATCCTTTAACCACACTTGTAATTTTTTATATGTATTGGTACGAGATGTGTACAGTTTGTGTTAAAAGATAACAAAATTTTATATCTATTTAACTATTTAAATGCTCATTTTCAATCCTATTGAAGCGGGAGTGTCGCCCCTGACTATCAAAATCCTTTATAAGGCTGATTTTTGTTTGTTTTATGTTCTCATTTATTGTAAGAGTCCTTTGGGCTCTAACGTTTGTGTTCCTCTTAGTGTTTTTAATACTTCACAGTACTTTATTTTGTGGCATTGAGTCAGGCTGCACTTTGATTTTTATTAAATACCACTGACTATGTCTTAATGTAGGCTGCAATGTGAATTTCTACAGCAGTAAACATAGTGACCATAAAAATAGAAATCCCCTGCGCAGCCTCCTGCAATTTGAGGCTCAGTTTTTGTGGTGGTTTTTGTATTTGATTCAAAATACAACAAGGAAAACACAAATGCAATCCAGTACACCACCACAAACTCTGCCTTACAAATCCTCTCTGACACCGTCACAACATAAGTTATTATCTATTGTAGGAGTTTATTGGGTCACATTACTGCATATAGTACATGTTTTATTCTGCTGGTCATTTGGTGTACACTACATGTAAATGTAGCTAATGCCTATGTTCATGTACTATCTTCTACTGCAATGTTTTTAACCCAACATAGTTGAAGTTAAAAAAAAAAGATTGCCTTGGAATAACACAGTAGATGCAATAATACTGAAAAAATAAAAGATTATTGGAAATTGCAAGGTGAATATCTATGCAAGTTGGTTCATAATAATTGTGTTGCCCTCATCCAAAAAACTACATTTGGGCATTTATATTAATGATTCAGTAAATAAGTAACAACAATCTTTGAAATAATTGGTGGCTACACATAATAATAGTCCAATTGAAAGCCTAAATGTGTCTAAATTTAATTCATCTGGCTGAAATATGAGTTGAGACCAGCAGGGCCTCTCTAAAGATTTTATCATTTTTATGATGAATCCTGATTGCGGATGAGTAATTTGACCTTTTTGTAAAATCTGTGCCAATCAACATTGGGTTTCAAGTTTGCCAATTTTCTTTTATTTTCAGTTCAACTCTGAATTACACTGTTCAGTGCTGCCTTCAGCATTAGAGGTTAGTATTGTGCACAGCGGAGCACCTCCTCCACCTGTAGACTTGCACACTCGAATTAATGCCTGCAGTGCAGAGGTCCTTGAACCTGTTCATCACAGCATTTTGAATGAGAAGGCCAGTGAATGTCATCGGAATACTACCAACAGTTTGTGCAATGAAGATTGCATAGAGGCATATTTAAACATACTGTAAGTGCTGCACCATTTAGCAGTCTGTAGATTTTTTTCCCTGGGAGCTGATGAGGGTTGATAACTGAAATGTTGCAATTATGTTTACATCAAGTTTGTTTTTATCAGCTTTGACGTTCATTTCTGTGATCCCCAAGACATCTTAAGTTTTTAATCAATGCCTAGTTGATCAATCAGTTTGTCACAGCTACATCTTGTGCCTGGCAGGAATGAATTGTTTAGTGGAAATGGTCACGTTACACCAAAGAGAAAGAAAAAAGAAAAAGTGGATGGTAGGTACGGTTGGCATGCTCTTGAATAACCACTTTGATATTCCTCTTCATTTTGTAGCAGCACTTATTATATGGTATCCTTTTCATAAATGCATTCACGTTCAAACATTGAAGCTCTTGCATGAAAGGCTCAAATGTTTTGTTTTTCTGCAATGGACAAGGTGTAGATGATTGCAATTTTCTGATGCATCAGACATTCGGCTCGAAACACTTCATGAAGCTTGCAGGGCATATTCTGTTATTACTGCATCCCTAAAAAAAGATATCTCAGCCAGTTTTTCCCCCTGCTCCCTCTATTTGGTAATGTAAATGACACTTTTGCACTGGAATAGCACAAACTGAAATGGAAATAAAAAATCACGACAGAGTCAGCTGGCGAAACTGTGTGACAGTTAGATCCAAGGCTTTTTCTTTTTTCCGTACCTCATCATTGAGTGAATAACTTTTTTTTTTTTTGATGCTGCCTATTTTTTAGATTCCTAACTTAAATCAGTTTATCTTTAATATATTTAGTGCGGTCCTTCATATGTTAAATTATACATTTGAGTACATGATCAAGTTAAATACTGTTTGTGTTATCTTGCTTTTCATTCTTTATTTCTTTTGAAATATAGATTATCAGTGATTCTTACTGTGAAAGCCCCAAAATTAAACTTCCCTTATTTAAGATCAATGAAATGTATATAATAAACTTAAGAGTGCCTTTATTACTATGCTAATGATGTCTGCAGTGTGACTTTCAGACAGATATGGGGACAAAAATACCAGGGAACTGCTTTATATTTTTGTTTAGACTTTTGTTTATGATTTTATTTGGGGGTTTTTTTTTTCCACTATTCCACCTTTTTTATGTAAATATGTACAACTTAAATTGTCATCAACCAGCAGCCCACTCAGCACATTCACTACCCTGGACCTGTTTCTGTTCACAAACTAGCATGGTTACCATACATTTTTTTTTTAAAAAAAGGTACCTGGACAATAAATACATGCAATAAACACGCTCTCGAGTTCTGAGTGTAATTAACCCAACCTTCATCATTGTTTTCTGCATGCAAACAGGGGTTAAAGGCAGTGTTACTGATGTTAGGAACATTTAAAGTGTGCAAGATGACTTGTCTTTGCTATGTAGTAAAACGTGTTTGTCTAAATCATAATTTAATGGTTGGACTAAATGGTGTGATGTGCAGCGGTCGTTTTGTTTTGAAGCTGAGCAGAACTGCAGTGTTAGGTCACAAACTAAAGAGGGCACTCTTAGTTTACTGGTAATATTCAATACATCGTGTTTATCTCACACTTCTTCCACCAAAACTGCTTGGACAAGCATATCAGATGATATACAGTGAATGAATTTTGGACCAATCTGTATGCCGAATGTAAAAATGTAACTGAACAGGTTTCACTGTTAAATTCCTCTGAATAACCTCCACTGACCTCACATCTATGTAGATTATAGGAATGGAGCGCCACAAACACTCCTCTCCCCCTCTCTCGCTGTTAACATATTGATTTAGAATAAATAACATAAATCAGTTTCCTCCGGAGATTACCAGGAATTGTCCTGCTTTTACCTTGACTCATACAGGCTGATGAATGCCTTCTACTCAGTAGAGCCATTTAAATATGATGATTGAACAGGATGTTTGCAGCATTTAAGGATAAACTGCTACCGTGTTACCACATGCTGCGACCACAGGCTCATATTGGACTAATGAGAAGAGATTAAAAAATAAAAACAACCTCTGTAGCTACAGCTCTGGCAGTCATTGAAGCAAAAACCTGGAAGGTTGGCAGACCGGGGTGGTGGTTCCCTTTCAAATGGGGACTGGAGGGTGTGCTCCAATTACTAGGGTGTGTCACACTGCTTAGCCTCCCAGTGAAAGAGTACTCAAGGGTGCTGGAAAGAAGGCTCTGACCGATTCAGGAGGATTAATGCAGATTCTGGCCTGGCCGTGGAACAGTGGACTACCTTCGCAAGGGTGCTGGGGAGGTTATAGGAGTTTTACCATCCAGTTTACATGTGTTTTGTGGACTTGGGAAAAGGATTAGGACATGCAAACACAAGCCAGACCAAGACCAGAAATATCTGACACCAGTAGAAGAAGTTAGAATCAAGACCATTCCCTGAGGCAGACTGACAGGATCTATTCTGAGGTGAGTGTGGTCTAGAGGGGTGCAGAGGTGGTAATGACAAAAACCCAAAACTGAGCAGAAACAAGACAGTGCTAAAGCAGACTGCTCTGGCAGACAATGGTGTGCAGGATTCCTGAAACACAGGGAGAGCAAGGTTAAAACATTCACAGAGCTGGCTGTAGAGTAGTTACCACAGGGGACACTGGAGGATCTAGCAGAGTGTGGGAGGCTGAGCTGGACTTTTAGAAGATGGAAAGCAGGTGTCAGGGTGATAAGATGGGTGAGAGGGACACTGGAGGCCACACCCAGCAACAGAACCTGCAATCATAACACAACCAACACTGAAACAAGGTGGATTGGTTTCTTTATAACTGTGTACCAATAAAATGTGTGTTATGTCATCAAAAGGAGGTGAAGCAAACACAAAAGGCCTGGTATTGATTCAAACTGATCCTGCTTAAAGACTTGATATTTGGTACTTAATGCTCATCATCAGTAATTGCCTCCGATATTGTGGCATGCATCTGGAGAGAACCATAATTGTGTTGCAAATACTGATTTGGTAAAAGTTTTTCATATCATGATTATGAAGAAACAGCTGACACATAAAACAATCTCTCAGCAAACAAATAGTTTCAATTTTAAGATGCAGTGGGGGACACAAGTATTCAACATGTCAACATTTTTCCAATGCAGCTATTCACATGAAATTTGGACCATTTTCTCCTGCTTCCAGGTCTCTCTGAAGCTCTTTTCTTTTCTTTTCTTTTTTTTTTTGTCTTGGGATACTCTTATTTCACATGTGGAAATCTTGCGAGGAGCTCCTGTGTGTGGTCACTTGAGGAAAAAAAATATAAGAGCAATTTGGAAGTTGAGAAATCTATCGGTATCCAGTGCCTCCATTGTACTGTGTGTCCATGTAACTCAACAATGCTGTTTGTGAATGTCATGAGAAAGCTCATTACCTCTACTGATCATGAGCTGTTTCTCGTGACAGCTCGGTAACAAATGATTTGTTTACTTGAATTCCGATGTGGGTAATCTTTTTTCAAAGAGTGAAAGTACTAACCCACCGAGTACTGATTTTAATTTGCCCAGGTACGCAAACTAATTATTAGAATCAACTGGGCTTTTCTAAGTTCAATGCACTAAACTTGTAGCCTATTTCAGTATCACGATGGATAGTGTAGCTAAACATAAAAATCTCATTTCCCTTTGCCATCTTTGAAGTAAAATTGTTTTTCAAATAGTAAAAACAAAAGAGCTTGATCAATTTTTGGTACAACCTAAACCTCCTACTGTTTGTTTGTGCACATCAATGTCTGGAGCAGTGTCTGCAAAATAAATACCATTATATACTCATGTCAGATCTTAATTAAACCAGCATGACTGCAACCTTAAACCATCTCCAAAGGTAATTGCACTTTGGTTTCCTAAGCAACTGTAGCATATACACCAACCTTGTCAAGGTGATACATTTTCCTACAATCATCCTAATTTTTGCACCTACATGACATAATGCATCAACAAAAGAACACCCACTCTAACCACACCTTGTAGATACACATTTAGCTATCTAAGAACAAGATGTGTATTTTAGTAAAAGCTCCCTCGGTGGTAGAACATCTTGCTTCTCTGATGACGGAGATGTTGTTGGTGTGGGTCAGTGCGCTTCTTTATGCGTCATCTGCTGTCTGAACTACAGAAGACAGAAGAGGTCATAATCACGGAACAGTTATATCAGGATCATGAATCATTATCCTGCAAAATTTGATCACTAAGCAACCTTTACAATGATCATAAAAAAGTTACAGTCACAGGTAAAACTGGTATCAGGTGAAAAAAAAATCTGATGTTACTAGTTGGGCATCAAACACATTGTTGAATGACTTGTTTAAATCACCAGCAGATTTTTTTCTGCATTGATGTAGCACCTTTTTAGAATAAAACACAAAAGACAGGCATAAAATAAAAAACACAATCTAGCGTTAAAATAAATAAGTAACAAATTAACGGTAGGCTGCTTTATAAAGATGCCACAGTGTCAAAATTTAGGGAGCTCCGACTTCAAAGGCATGCACACATATATTACAGTTTCAAATGCTGAATGAAAATTATGATTATTGTGACATGTAATGCTCAAATCCACAGTTCATTTTCTTAGAACAGCATATGCATTTATTGTCACTTTCACATAAAAAAAAACAAATGCAGTACAAATATCTTCAAATGACCCAGTGATGCTTGGTGGTCAAAATATATTACATTGCTTCTCTATTGACTTAAAGACATCAGAGAAGGATAACAGGCTGCTCATAAAAAGGGAAAATGAAATGTGAAAGTATAAAATCATGTGGTAATTCCTTTTAATGTTCTTAGATCTGTGTTAGTGTGTTCACAAAATGTGCTCAAACGCTTGAAAAAAACACTAAAAGGCATCAACTGATTCATTAACCACTAAAGAAAGTGTATAATTACACCACAGGCCTGTGACAGGTGTGAAATACATAATCACATGCTGCTACCCCCAAAAAACATCCTTTATTTTATCACACAAATGAATAATACTTGTTCATGGTGCAGCTTTTATTTCTAAAAAGACCATTAGAGACCATTCTCTGGTCTTCCATTAAGGACGGTAAGGCAGCCACATCTGTACAATAGATGTCTTCATTGTTATACCTTATGCCTCTTATGAACCAGATCTGTCAAGTCGTTCAGCACAAAGCTTGTGTATGTACTGTGTGTACCATGGTTATTGCCCATTTGTTTGTACAACATCACAGGTTATTGATTATTTTCCACCTCAGTCCTGCCGTCCTGTGCAGAGAGAAATCCATTATAAGGGTAGAATTTGATTTAAAAGTTTTTAACATCATTACATAATATCAGCTTAGTTTGCTTCTTTTTTGACAATAGAAGCTTGATGTATTCATTAGTGTCCTTTTTTTTAAGTACAGCGCGGCCTGTGCTGCCTCTGGCTCTGCTCCTACTTCCCAGAGAAGCTCAGATCTCTGGGGATCTGCTCTGGTGTGCTGCGATCGTTAATATAGTCTCTTACTCCTGCTGCAGACAACAGCAGTGAACAGCCAAAGGCAAGCAAGTAAATGAATATTAGACATTATATACAGAGCACTGCATATCAAACCTTAAACATATAACCTATCAAATTTCGTTATATGCTAAATCTGCTTAATATGTTATGTTTGATATGCAAAATTCCCGATTCCTAATATGAAGCACTTAAAATATAGGGTATTTTGGAAATATATATTTTTCTTCTCTTGGTGTGATTGATTGTTTGCAACAGGTAACACGTGAGCTAATGGATTATTAAAGAGCCTTTTGCTCAAAACGTCACTTGTTTTATAAATTATGATATTTCTCTAGCTGAGCAGACTTCAGTGATGTGCAAAGGATCACTGAGTCAGGCAGACTATAACATATTCAACTAAACAACCTCCCTTTCCCTTTGCACTGTCTCAAATCCCCTCCTATGTGTGTACGATAGATAGATAGATAGATAGATAGATAGATAGATAGATAGATAGATAGATAGATAGATAGATAGATAGATAGATAGATAGATAGATAGATAGATAGATAGGAATAGATAGAGATAGATAGAAGCAATCTTAAATTATCAGCGAGCTAACTGGTTTTATGTTTGCTGAAATAAACAGTAGAGTGATGAAGCTGTGACACTCAAATAATTCATAAACATAAAGAGAGTGGAGCTGTAGCATGGACATCCAATTTTTGATCAGGAATTTATGTGATAATGGTGCTCTCATAAGACATGATGATTTTTTTTTTTCGTTCACATCCATGCACATTTTGAATTGAATTAAAAAAAAAACTACTAAAATCTCACAGCAGAAAATATTTTATTTGGTAATTTAGGTACATTATGTTCTAAAACATTTTAATAAATATCTATTTAAATATATGTATATGTCTTAGAATCTACAGGCTGTTACATTTGAAAACTTTGAAAACACTTAAATATATACTGTAGATGGAAAGGGAAAAATCACAGTAGACCCACTGTAGGAAAATTGGTCAAGACAAAGGAAAATGTTCCGTTAGGAAATGATTCTCTAAAGAGGGAAAATTGCATCATAAACAATATGAACAGAACACAACTAAGAGGCAACAAGATTTTTCTTTTTACAGCTCTGAGGTAGGACACACACAGCAAAACAGAGAGCGAGAGAAAGAGAGATACTGATGACCTGCTTTCACTGAGAGAAAAAAACAAACTATGTTCACAGCTTTTAGAATTTCAAATTCACAAAATACACAAGTTTTTAAATACACAGCTAAATGCTTAAGTGCACTCATTGATAAACATATTCATTTAAATATAGAATATTTTACATCATAGAGAAACATGCCATGAATACAATCATTACAAAATACAAGTAAAGCACAAAAACGTTTTCTTGTGGGGTCCAAAAAGACTGAAAGAGTCTTCCATCAAGAACTGAAAAAAGTATTTGTCATAGTCATCAAAAACTAATTCTAGTTCTAGTTCTTAAAAGTTCTCTTTTTACTAAATTTATACCCTTCGGCACCTCATTCTTAAGCTTCTTACACCGAATTTCAAACCAAAATCTGAGATTTTAAATGCTGGTTTGCACACAATTGCTTCAATGTTTTCTTACATGTTGTAAATATGCCATGTTGTAAATATATTGATAGTTACAGTATAACCTTGTCAAGACAGAACAGAATCTGCATGCAAGATACAAAAGAAAATGTCAAATAACCTCCTGTTGCTCCTCCTGCTGAGGGTTAGACAACCAGATTCGACTTTCAAAGCCAGTCAAAAAGGTTTTAGTCAGACCTTGAGGATTACAGTCATGATTGAGCTTTTGTGAGAAAAAGACTACATAAGAGATTCAAATAGCAGAGCATACAAGGTGTTCGAAATACTGCAGTGTTGTGATGACTGGCACAAGATGGATTTCACACTGGCGGAGGAGAAGCATCACTTTGCAGAGGAATGCCTATCCTTTAGTGTTTATGAGCAAGACAATGACCCTGAACCTGCATCAGACCCGGTTTGGAGTCAAACGAAGAGCAAATGGTGCTGAGTCGCCAACCGTTGAGCATCTTTGGGATCATTTGAAGTGGTGAAACATAGTGTAACATTATGAGACACATTCTGTGCTGCTCGTAAAAGGTGCTGGGTTAATGTAGATTCTCAAATACTGAAAAAATAAGTGCAAACCATGGTTAAGGCAAATGGTGGGAACAGGACAACAACAAGACAAGACTGAGAATTTTACTTTTAGTAAATACAAACCTCTCAGACAGAGTGTATATGGGACAATATGTGAAGCAGTATTAAACAAAAGAGTGATGTGATAAATGATGATACAAACACATTTTTGGGATGTAGATTTAATACTTTGTGTTTATCTGTGTAAATATGTTTGTGCATGAATTATTTTATCCCCTCTCCTGTTTGCCACCAAAAATGTGAATATCATGATGAGTTGATACATCTTTTGTAAATATTAGTTTCAGTGTCTTTCACATAAGGCAATCTGTACTCAGCAAAGCTGAGTATCTTGTCAAGTCTGTCGCTGAAAGGGCAAATTCAGTGTCACCGTGGCTTCTCTTGGCTCCGCGATCGGCCTGTTAATCATTTCACATTCATTCTGTCTTATGTTCTCCTCGTGCATATGTGACACCTCTGTAGAGCCTGCTTCGAACCCAGGCACGGTGTTTGCTACATGAACCACATGAACTTTATTTCTCCCATTTTTACTGAGGATGCAGCTGAACACTTTCTTGAAGCCTTTGCGAAAGTGCTTGGACACGAGAGCGTACACGATGGGATTGACGCAAGAGTTGGCGTAAGCCATGCAGTGAGAGAGAAGCCTGAAGGCATACGTGGTCTGATTGAAGGGGAAGTCTCCATACAGGTAGCAGAGGATCACCACATGGTACGGCAGCCAGCATATGCAGAAAAGCACGGTGACAATAATGATCATTTTGGTGACTTTACGTTTCGCCCTCTTGGATTCTGACATGCCGTCCAAAGGGTCGACGGCTGTCCACAGGTACTTGATGGTTCGAGTGTATGAGAGACTCACAATCAGGACAGGGATGACGTAGCCAAACATGAAGGTGCATGTGTCCAGCACCTTCCGGTTCTGCTCTTCCCAGCCAGGGATGCACACAGTACTGTTGGCGTAATCGATCAGGTCATAGTAGCTGAGATAAGGGCCCGCAAAGACCAGAGAAAGACCCCAGATGATCACCATGGCAACTACTGCGTTACATGGGGTCCGTAGCTCTCTGGAGCGCAGTGGGTAACGAATGGCCAGATACCTACAAAGAGACAAAAAAAAAACACATGAACATAACAATTATTGGACATGCTAATCTTCTACCATTTTTATGATTAAAAGCACAATGAAATTAAATTAAAACATTACAATCTAAATTTCTGAAGTAGAATCTGACAGAACAGTATAAATATTATGAGAAAAACTGAAGTGAAATAGTTCATTAGCCAGTGATGCCATACTGGTGCATGTTTTGACTGTAGGCTGGTGGAGAGTGAGAGTTGTTCTAATGATTATGATTTTGTGTGAAAGAATAGAAAGTGGAACCTCCACACTGCACACTGTAATAAATGTGGTGGCTCACATTGTGGGCTGTTGGATGGATAATCATTCTCACCATAGCTGTTTGTGGGTTGTATCAAATAGCAAACACCTTAAGGAAATACTGTCAAAATGTCCACAGAAAGGATTTTTTAGCCAGATCTATTTTTGCTTGGATTGCTTGGTAAAACAAAGACAATAGCACAGACCATGTGCCTTGTGCTGTGATGCTGATGTTGTTGAGCAGGTAGGCAATAAAGCGCGGATCCCTCCACACATACTGTAAAGTGCTATCGTGAAAGAAGAAGCCTGATGTTTTATGGCAGCAATCCATTTCAATAATCTGACACCACACTGCTTTTCACGTGTTATTGCTGAAGTTATTGACTCCACATCACCTGGTTTGTTCGTCTTTTGAAGATGCACTTGACACATTGAACATGCTGCCTAATGAGCTGCTGTTCTCTGAGAGAAAGGGTGTATTTGCAGTAATGCAGCCTCTTTTGCCCAAGGCAGGGATTCTGGGTAAAGCTGCACATCCATGTCCTCCTTATCTGCATTTACAGGACACTTCAGCTGGCTCTCCAGAATTAGAAGCAGCCTCTTTGGTCTTTGAAACCAAATCTGAACATGAAAGGATATCTTGAACCTACTTGTCATATATGGAGGCTCAGCAGGTTGGACAACTGCAAGTACTCAGGTATTACTCAGTGTGACAAATGTATAAAGTCGCGTGTGCTAATGGGCAGTCTGCTCATGTCAGAGAAGGTTTTTGCGTTTTTGTTTGATTCTCACATTTTACATTTTGCTGAATCAGAACCCAATTAAAATGTAGAAAAGCAGTCTGGGAAACATTTGTTGAATGAAACACGATCACCACATTGCGTGAAATTAAGTCTTGACTAAATTTCCCTAAGTATCCCCACACTTGACAAAGTCAAATCATCTGCTGTGTGTATTATGTACAACAGCGTGAGTTACATGTTAGAATATACCTCTGTGCAGCTCTCTGATGAGAAAGCAATTATGACATACTTGTTTTGCTTTATCAGGGATCATTTTCACGTTGGATATTTCTCTGGCATAAAGTCACAGTAAGAGTGTGGGTGGCAGACTACAGCAGCAAAGACGTTCGATTAAACGGCTATGTGAGTGTGTATGCTGCTGCTCATTCAGGCTGCACTGTGATTTAATTCCTGCTGGGGATTCCTGGTCTGAAGTGTAACTACAAGCTGCTGCTTTTTTCACTTCTTACACAGGAACTGAGGAAGAAAACAGCAGAAATTTATTAACCTCCCCAACTCAGATGTTCCTGCTCTTTTCCAGACTGAGCAGGAAACGTCTAAAAAATCTATTAAAGTGTAAACACAGCCAGCGTGAGCAGAGGATGTCTTCTACAGAGGGCAGCTGCACACTGACTCTGTCCATATTGACTAAGCTGACAATGTTTCCCAACAACTATAATGACGGCTTAGAGCTTACACTGTGGGAGTTATAATTTTCAGCCAGCCATAATGTATGACTCTCTCATAAAATATTCAATTACAGATCCAGCTTCTCTGTCTAATGCTGGTCTCTGAATAATAGTTTTCCTGTCCTTGAGGTTAATAGTGTTTTAATCATCAGATGAGAAAAATAAATGGGATTAATTAAATGCACCTCACTGTAGTAAATAAAAAAATGAATAGTTTGACCAAACAAAGCTAAAACAAATTGTATTGAACATGTTGTCTTTTTTTTTACACTGATAAGGAGATGTGAATAAAATGATCATCACAGAGAATACTTGTAAGCGTGACTCTCTGTGATAAGCATGCAAAACATGCACTCAAGTAATGCGTGATTTATTGGTTCATTGACTCACGATGAATGAATGCAGGGCATGTCATAAATTCCTGTTTCTCACCAAGCATGATTAACATTCATTCATTAATGATGAATTAACGGTATAGTAAATGATGACAAATTAAATTTTTAGCTCTGCAGCAAAAAACTTAAACAATGGTTTGCAAAGCCATAACACAGCTAACATTAGTGACATTACTTGTTTTGTCATTGTTGGCACTATATCATGGTATTTGTCATGGATTTCTCCAAAATTGCTTGCCCCACCTTTAAGTGTTACATAAACCTTTAGATACTTGATCTTTTATCAGCAGTGAATTCACGATACATCCTGCATCATAATAATCACAATCTGATTAATAACTGATTCATACCCTTGAATTAATAATATGTGTCCTTGGCATGAATTTGTTCTCTTTCGACTTGTTGGGGACAGCAATTAACTTTGCTGCACCAAAACCTTGAAACTTTACAATATTAAATTATTGTTTACAATACAATATTGTGCTTAATGGCTAAAGATCACTCAATGAATCTAAGTTGAAGTTTGAAATACAGCACAAGGACAAATGAAATATCAGCTAATCTGAACCCATTCAGTAATTTCAATAGGGCAATTTAGGTTTCCAAAAATAACTGATGGATAATGGAAATAATTGCTGTAGTTGCAACCCTAGTAGCAACAACATTTTGCAACATGAAGCAAAGGGCTTTATGGGAAATGTGCTCATCCCTCCCGTTCTTTTATTTGAGAACAATAATTATATGAAGGTCATTTGAAAACTGTATACCTATTCAAATGTTACATTAGGGCCTGGTAGGTAGATGGAAATTAGCTTGTGTTGTATAATATGCTGCAGTGTGTTTCTGTGATAGCATACCTGTCAACAGAGACGGCAGCAAGAGTGAAGCTGCTGGCGTACATTGTTAGGTTGATGAAGAAGTGGACCACTTTGCACATGAAGGAGCCAAACACCCACCCCTCCAGAGAGTAGATGGTGGCTTGAAAAGGGACGCAGAAGATGATGAAGAAGAAGTCAGCCACACTCAGGTTGAGTATGAAGAGATTGGTGGTGTTGTATCCCACCTGGCCGCTCCGCAGAAGCACGGCGAGCACTAGGCTGTTGCCAATGGTGCCCAGCAGGAAAATAAGGGAGAAGACCACTGACACAATCACGCTGGTGGGGTTAAGCTGGTAGCTTTCAGACACATTTGCCTGCCCGCCTAGTTTGCTGAAATCTTCAAAGTCAGACATTTTGCAAGTCTGAAACAGGAGAAGCAAGAAGAGACGTGTAAAAACTATAATGTGTCCTAGAGCTTCACATCAACTGGGAATACTGTTCCCAATCCAGTATTATTTACTTCTCTCCACTGGGCTCATGCACTCTTTGCAACTTCTGAAATACATTTGAAACTAAAAAAGTTGACAAGCCTGCATGCATCAGAAGATTCTTCATCCAATTAATCCCCAGTGGAGCCATGTAACACATGTTGATAAGACAGGAATGAGAGGCTGCTTTTTAATTGGCTGGTGATATTTTGTCTGATATATACCCAGGGAATATTTTCAGAAGGAATGTTACCATGCAGTATATATCTAGATTTAAGTTTCGGTTAAAAAAAAGGGAAATATTAAATTTAAGGGATGTTAAATAAATCATCTTTTAAAAGCTTGGCTGTCACGCTAACACAGTTAGTGATGGAAGCCTTTAAAGTGAAGACTTAATGCTTTACCAGCCTTTAATCATGTCACGCACTGCAGCGATTTGTTGGCTTCATATATGGACTGGTTTTTATGTAAGTGGACCAGGCCACTTGCAGCAGGTGATAATCTGAGGAATTTATTTTAAACCCCGAGCTGTCCAAGTGCTATCCTCCATTAGATTCAAGAGCAGAAATCCACCTCAGCTATTGGACATTTGCTTTCTGTGTGTAATGTTAAAGCTTCTTGCGTGAATGGCCGTCATAGTGACGTCAGCATGCACTCTAAGGCTTTTTTTTTTTTTGACATTTTATTTTTCTTTTCTGTGTGTGTGTCAAATTGTCATATCGCTGGATGAGTGGTGCAAAATTGCAGCCTAACAGTAAAGAGGTTCACTTGGTATGAGTCACAGTGAGAACACACAGGCTTGATGTTACCAAACATTTCATTTAATTCCATCTGTCAATCAAAGAGTTGCTGAGACTGTAAACACTGTGTGTTTGGTTATCAATTTTTGTTATGATTTGATGATAGTGCCACATTGCTCAGTGCTTCAGTGGATCTGAACCATTTGGTAGTATGTAAACCTAATTTCTAGGAGACTTGATTAATTGGATTGCAGAAGTATTACTGCATTTGTCCACCCTTCAAAAGACTACTCTGTGATTTCTCAGCGATGTCAAGAGCATGCACATCTGAACTCACAAATCCAACTGCCATCCAGAAGCTTTGGAGTACCAAAGGTAATGAAGGGCAGCTGGAAGCAGATGCACAGCATCTGGTGCAAATGAATTTAAATTAGCTGTTAATACTGTTTTCTGGGGGGAAAAAAAGAGATACATTCTCATTCATCTGCCATGCGGACTTGAAAGAAACACTTGTTCATTGACAAGTGATGGCTCCTAAATGGACAGCTTTCTGCAACAAAAGATATGTTGATGTCATATCACCTTTAAACGTTGGCATGCATTTAAAAATAGCACTTTTGTTGTAGCCTCTTTATGTGAAAAGAAAACCCAAGGAATCTGAGATGTGCTTGCATGAATGTGGCAGAATAAAAGGAAACAACCCACATATTTGGTAACGCCACGCTGAGCCAAGCTTATGCTACAAACATCACAGATCTTTTTAAGACTAAAAAGGAGAAGAAAAAAATATTTTTCATAGAAACCCCCTAACGCAAGAAAGGAGCTTGATCTGAATTGAACAAAAGATGCATGAATGAAGATTCATATTTATCCTACATTAATTAACATCATTTTAAATGCAAGTTGCCTGATGAATTATGCTCCAGATTGATGCCATACTAAATGTGATCATTTATAAAAATTCATGGAGCTGAAATAATATTGCAGCTCAGACTGCAGCAGAGCGACTTGCAGATGGAAAAATCTGATTTGATTCTGGCAGTTGTCAGAATTAATGAAGGAGTCAATCACAGAACTGTCACAGACAATTCAAATTCTGTAAATCTGGACCATTAAAGTGAAATGTTGTGGCATTATTGTAAGTTACCCTCAGTATTGTTTTCTTCCATTCCTCCATTCTCAGCAATAACCGTCTTAAAATGAATTATTAAACATGATTAAAGTTTCAACATCCTTTGAATATGCACTCTGCTGCCAGTCTAGCTGCATAATCAGAATCGTGACTGAGAGCAAAATGAAACGGATCACAGTGAAATGACACTCTAAAGTGCACATGGAATGAATTTATTCCTATTAAACTGATAAGGAGGAAGCATCTTGATGCTGCAGAAGAATTTTCCAGCTTTCTGTGACCATGCTTGAGTTTAGCAGCCTATATAATGGTGTGGTTGAGTCCCTTTTCTTCCCACAAGGGAAGACAATTTGAACTGATATTACATTTCCGACTGCAGTGGGATAACAGGGCGAAGACCCCAGCCAGCGGAGAACATGTGCAACGGTCTCAGTAGGGATCAGAGAAACTGGGAGAGACATGCGTCAGATTCATGAGCTGGTGATAGAGCATGCGAGACATGACAGGTTGTGGGGATTTGCAGACTTTGATTGAGCTCAGTGTGACTAATATAATGGTGTAATTTACAATCTTTGGAAATGAAACTGAGTAATGAAAACAGCAGAGCTAGAGAGGAGTGGGTGATGGGGATGTAGCACAGCCTAAATCAGCCTCTGTGGGGAAAACATCTTTATTTTGACAGGAGTGTCTTCAGCAGTGATCAACGATGAGCAGGGATAGATAGGTCAACTGATTACATAACAATATTTTGCATCCTCATTAATAAGCAACAGAGCTACAATAAAACACACGATAAATCATCTTCCTCTGGTAGGTATTAAGATTAACAACCAAACTTTAGATACCGGCCGAGCAGCCAAGCTTTAACATTTCTGCATCTTGTGATAAAGAGAAAGAAAATGCTGACTGTTTATCACACATTTGAATTGCAAATCTGCTACAGATCCTTTCCAGCATTTCAGAATCAGCATGCAGATGCAGTATGATAAACCTACCCAGCTGATGATGGGGTGGCAGTATCCAAAGCGTCAGCTCTCCGCTCAGATTAAGAACAACACTGCCAGCAGACCTGCTCTGTTAAGATGCTCATACTCCCTACACAGAAGCTCCTGTTCTCCCTGTGTACATCGCTATCTGACTGTGATGCTGATATCTTACTCTTTCTCCGCCCCTCCCCTCACCATCCCCGCTCCCCCTGGTGAGAACTCCTCCTCCACGTTCACTTTATTGTTCACACTTCACTGCAGAAAAGGATTGCAGAGCGGAGCTATGGAGGGAGGCTGCAGCGCTCGGCAGTCTATTTTCAATCAGTGCATAATCAGGAAGTTCCCGGACAAATAACCTTTCAGTAACATTGATTGCCCTCCTGAGGAGTATCCACATGCACCCAAATGAGATGGGGCAGTGGCTCTTGTATTTGTACTGATCTTTAACATATCGTGTGGTGAATAAAAACCACTGTGTGCTAAGACAGGGCACAATTCAATTTAGACAGTCAGTTCAGGAGGGACACAGGGAAAATAATATGGCCTGTGCCGATGTTGTTAGAGTTTTAATTTTGGGTAATGTTAGTTCAGTGTCATGTTTTCAAAATTAAAGCAGGCTTGTGACGTCACTATGGGTGCCTGGGACTTCCAATATGATTGTCTTTTTAAAAGCCTCTGTGCCTCTGGGGAGAAAATAAGCAGTCACAAGAAAATCACTTTTCATCCAACAGTTGTTCTCCTGTTAGCCTAAAAATGACTGTTCATTTAATAACAATGTTCTTTTCCATCTTTTCTTATCCAATAATGACTAAACTAACTTTTAAAATCATATGTATCACTCAATAAGGAATTTTAAACGTTTTAATATGGGGGCTTATGGAGACTGACTTGTTCTGCAGCCAGACTCAAGTGGCCGTTTGAGGAACTGCAGTTTTTGGCAATTCTGTGCTAGCTTCATTTCACAGCCACAGTGATTATCATTTACTACTGCTCCCTGTCCATGGAGGGCTGAGACTATCAACAGATATCTGTGCAACACAATAAATGTTGTTATTTCTTCACATTCTATTGCTAATTTAACTTTTATTTTGGAATTTTTAAAACCCTTAAATGTCTCAGGCTCTCACAAATTGCGCCTTTAAGGTGCATCTTTATAATTATTACTTTCACAAGCATAGCAAATGCATGAATACATATATGACTATTAGTCATTATTAGAGGTTAACAGCTTTGGAAGGTGTAGATTCACTAATCATTTTACTAGACATGTGGCAATGCAAAGGCAGCGTATATTGCCTAAAACATGTTGTCTTTTATTGAGCTATAATGTTTATGTTGGACAGTGTGTAGTCCAATCTGATGGGAATCCAAATAAACACACAAACAAATGGTGAACGTACAATAGAATCAAAATCACAACACATCAGTGATAAATGGAAGGGTTAGAAGAATCAGTGAGGGGTCAAGCTTCGCTTTTGTCAACAAGAGGGGACAAGTGTGACTCATGCAATAGAGAAAAGGCAACAGGACCAATGTCATCAACTGCTAATTTGAGATGTGATTCATCTAGTCATGTCTAATACCATCTGTTAAATAAAAAGCCTCTGGCAATTAATGTCTAAAACTATATACGTATATGCAGTATGAAATTACTCGTGCAAAACAATGTTTAATTTGAATGTTTATTTCCTGATATTTGCCGATTTTAGCTTTCTGTTTTCATACAGCATTGAGAATGTAATATCCACATATTGATGTGTGCTCTTCATGCTCCCTCCTGCTCTTTTTAACCCAGTCAGTGTCTCCACCCACACACTCATACATCAAACTAAGTGTGCACACAGCATCACCTGGTGGCTCCTATCAGGATCAATGTGCAGGAGAAGATACCTAACAACATTAACAACGTGATGCTGAGCTGCGATTGTTGAGTAAGCACCAACTTTCACCTATTTTATTTACTCACTGGTTCCGATGTAAACCCACAGGAGTCATTTAAGCTCCATCTTTAGTGTAAGTGAAGAATATCTGGTCAGATCAACAGGGTTGGCCGTGGGCTGCTGTGGTGGCTGAGTTGGCTCAGGATCCTGAGTCGTGAATAAAATAATATTCAATGCAACCTCACAGCCCTCTGTCTGACATGTTTCTGCCTCCCCCTGTTCCAAACACAAGCACACGCTGTCTGAGCTGTTGTCAGCTATCATCCATCAACAAACTGCATGACACCGGGTCAGACAAATTGGCTGGATAGAGCGTTGTGTCCACACAAAAACCAGCTGTGGAAAACAAAGACAGGTTTTGTTTTTTCATTCATTACTATGATTGACATGCTGCCACTGTCACTTATTGTTTCCTTTAAAGAGGTTTCAATATATTTGTCCTGCTTGTGCAATGTTTGATAAAGAATTATGTCACTGTTGAAGCCCAGAAATAAGCCATTACATTAATTGTATGCATACACATTTATGTATTACATCTAATCGCTGAAGTACAAAGTTACCAAATTTAAAAAAAAACTCCATCTTTGCACTGGTTCCTCAAAATCAGGACCACACTCATTTAACATGGAGGGTGAGGAATGTAGCCGATGGTGCAAACAGGTTAGTTTGGACAACGATGGATAGTGGCCTCAGCGTAAGGCAAATTAACATTCAGAAATACCTCTGGGTGTTGTTTCATGTGAATGTTTCCATGGCAACCACAGATGGATCACTTTGAAAGGATGGCGAAAACATGGGATTGATTTCCACCCAGAAAGCAAAGAGCAGCATGACATTTTACAGAGTAGTCTACATAGAAATACAGTGAACTTGTGAATTATTAACAAAGAGCTTCAGGCTCTCAGAATCATAACAAATGTAATCTCCCGCTCACTTAACATTTCTGTGTAGAATTCAACATGGAATAGTAGCTATTGTATTTTAATAAAACTGATAATAAATTCAGACATATAACAACAACAACAACACTCAGAGAAGTGTCAACTATCAGAGAATATCCTTCAGTGTACCAGGGACATGAAGTGGCTGTCTCTGAACAACTCATCAGAAGCAAAATGAAGTGAAACCATTGTGCACATGGCCTGTGTGAATAACAGCAATATGGACAAGCAGTCAAATGCCTTCTATAATAAAAGTGTGACAGAAATACTGATAGACTCATTAACTTCAAGATTCAACACCTCTGAAAGACTCACATGTTCACAACTCAATTATTTTGAATAGATACCTTATTAATTAGTCTTGACAACAGGCATTCAATATTGGACTTTTACGGTACGAATCAATTACATCATGAGTGAATGTTTTTTATGCTGCACGTTATCTTGCTTTTTTTAGCGGTTCCCTCTCAATGCAGAAGGTTAATCACAGCAATAGCCTCACAGGAAATGTGTCTGAGGTGAAGTGTTAACCTAACATACGTGGCTCATGATCACTGGAGCATTTACATCATCTGTATCTATAAAAGAGAAGAGCCAACAATGTGCTGATGGATCCATCGGTGAGGAGTGGAAGACATGCTTAGATCTTTTAGTAAAAATATAGATACATCAATTTTAAATACTCCTTTACAAAAGAAGGCCTGCATAAACACTGCAGAAGTAATATCACATAAATGTACTTAAAGTATGAAAGTAAAAATACTGGTTCTGCAAAAGAATGCCCCCTCTGACTATTGTTCATACTAATGTATTATAGCAGGCTATATAGCTGGTTGAACTACTTTATATAGAGTTTAGTCCAGTGGTTCCAAAACTAAGGGTCAAAACATCTCTCAAGGGTTGCATGATAAATTTGTGAGATGATTAATAAGGTGGGAAAGAAGTAAAAACCAAGTTCAGCTATAAAAGTTTAATTTTTTTTAGACTTTTCCCTAATCTTTGCTTTTTTTGGGGCCTTGAACACAACATGTCTGCAACTCATAGACATCTGAAACTGCACTAAAATGTCAGTACTTGAGTAAATGTAATTAGTTTTTTTCCACCACTGGCTGAGCCATATATTATATCGTCAGTCTCGGCTTGTGTATCTTTACATTAATCACTTTCTCTTACAGCCCCCAGGATGGCTAAAACAGCAATAATTATATGTGGAGAGTAGAGCACATAATTATTATGTTCAGTATATACCCACCTTTGACCTCAGTCTTTACATCTGGGGAAAGTCATATTGATCAATTTATTCAGAGCCGTGCCAGGACAGATCTGAGTTAAGCCAATGTATAATTGTTACTGAATCAGACTGAATATGATGTTTAGTCAATAAAATATAGCCCTGAGCTCTCTTAGTCCTGCTGCTCATTCTTAACTTTATTATTTCTGAAAATGACTTCACACAAAAGATGAAGAGCGTGAATCACTGTTTGTCTAACACGAGGCTTGAATCCACACACACACACCTCTATTCAAACTGTGTGGGAAGCCTTCAAGGCTGCTCACAATGGTTGATTCATCACATACTACATCAATTAAATGATGCTACTACAAAAGAAGATAAATACTAGCCACGGCAAAATGCTTCATCTATCATACCGACGCTGACTTTAGGAGGAAATATGAGAACTCATTAAAAAAAGATATTATTATACCAGCTCAAGTAAAGTGAAACTATTCAGTGACCGACTGTAACTACAAATGAGATAACTAGAAATCCTACTACACACAATCCTAATATTTTCGTGTTTACGTCCTTGCTTGCTAGATTCTAATGATATAATAAAGAAACAGTCACTGCTGTTATTATTGTCATTACTTAAACTTGAAAAAGATCACTTCATAGAAGTATTGTTTCAGACATGGAAGATCTTTAAGCTACCTGATTATTTGTATTGTAAAATGTTTATACAGATGCAGCTTGAAGTGCTTTAGATTAATTAAAATGACAAAAAACAAAATAATAGTGTGTAATAGTGGCATATATGGCTCTATAGTGGCTCTATTGAGAGCAGTGTCAGTCTGATGGTTGGTTGGTTTGCTTTATATCTGAACTTATACTGTATGACTAAATTATGACCAGTCATCCAAACTACAACAACATCCTGCCTCAGCTGTTTAGCAATGCTTTTCATGTGAAAGATAAACAAAAAAGAGGGTTTTTAGTACATTTCTAAATGGACATGTTGTTGGAGCAAATATCATATCAGTCAGCATATTTCATGTCTTTGGTGTACAATCACTGAATACTGCTCCACCAGTGAGCCCTGATCCTGTGAGTCAGACAACTGTGTGATGAGAAAAAGAAATCTAATCTAATCACAAAATGAACCTCATCAGCAGACTCATCACAGTAGCAAAAAATAAAAAATATAAAAGGTTTGATTGCAGAAAATACATATTTCATTGCAAAATACCAACATAGGTCAGTCCAGATTTCAGCTGCCTAATGTATTACATTACCCCCAGTCGTCATAGAAACTAATGCAGACGATGTCATGTCTGCACTTAATGTTAAGTGGGATAAATTTGTCCTGGGGTGTGCTACCAATTTGGTTTTTCATTGTCCTGGTTTTTGGTACAAACAAAAAAAAACTGCTCTCATATGAGAGCCTCTGTTGGCTCTCAACTCCTTCAAGTGGTTTTTGCCTTTGTCTGCAGCTTCTGAATGTTCCTGAAGTTTTCCAATTATTCAACTTTGCAGTATTTTTGCAGAGCCACTTTTGTGAAAAATGACAGTTTTAGAGGTATTAGATGATATTATCCCACATTGTGCTCACTCCTTGGTGGTTGGGCTCAGCACTGAAGGAGAAGAAAATTGCACCATCGACCTGATCTAGGGACAGCTAGTGGCTTATAGGTTTATTGGTCAGTGTACAAACTTTATTACAGAATGTTTTGTCCCCTCACAGCAACAAAATAATAATAATCATTTTAAGCACTTTCCACTTCCCCTACAACCATTTTCTTTTATACAGTAAACACAATTATTGTTTGCTAGAACCAAACTTAAGTGATCCAGACTTATGCAATGACTCTAAAGCCATGAAGTGTTAGATAACAGTATAGTAGGTTGTTTGTTCAAGCATACTGTCAATACAGGTATAATTGAGTTTGTCTTGACCCCAATCTATAATGGCAAACACACAAAAGAAGAATGTTCAGCTTCATGGAGGAACCTTGAGCATGCCCCCACAGGCTGACAAACGTAATTGATCGTCAAGAAAAGGAAGCGTTCATTACTCTCAGAAACTGCACTTCAAACAAAACATCAAAACAATAGATGGACAGCACTCATGGTGCCATGAATAAATTATTTCTTCTGTGTAATCATCAGACTGGAAGAAACAGGAACAAACAAAGGAAAGCGGAGTGGAATTGTGCACAGGGTTTAGCAGGAGAATCCCAATTGTTTGGTTTGATTCAAAGCAACCACTTTTGTTGTCAGGGAAGAGACTGTGTAATTCTACTTTTGTTTTATAAGTCACAACTTTCTCTGCAACGGCTGAGAACATCATGAACCCACAGATAGCTCTGAATCTATTGAAGTGACTCAGACAGAAGAACACAATGTAACAACTGCTTGATTTATATATGTTTATACATGAGACACTGCATGTTCCAGCCCATTACAATACAGCCTCAGCTGTTAATACGTAAAGAATAGTTCAATGCCCAGTTCATTCAAGCATAGCACATTAACCCAGCCACCCCCACAACTCATCCTTCACACTGCTCCCATCTGGTCGCAGACACAGGTCCTTGGCTTGGAGTTTTGTGCCCACTGCCAAAGCATCGCTCAACAAAACACCGCTGTAATGTGTTGGAGGCTATATGTATAAATGTGCTGTATTGAATGTTTATTTTTGTGGTGTATAATGCATGTATGTGAGGTTATGTAGAAACAGTGGCAACCAATTCCCACCTGTAACAGTGAAGTAAAAGGTGTGAGTGATTTAGGCCTGTGGTTTTAGGTTGCAAAAAAACACTGCAAACAAATGTAGTGAATATCATATTACATGGTGATACTCAAATGTTGTTTCTGTTGAGAATTTGTCATAAAGGGGCAATGATCTCCATCCAGCAACTGAGTAGTAGTTGAAGCAAAACGCTGATATTGTGCTTTCAAGATGCTTCACGATGACTGAGTCATTCCCAGAAGTGTGCCTCGATCAGATTCATCCAGGTGCACAGTGCGGATATTATAAGCTATCACTTAGTACTGTTATCCCATGCACATTACCGTTTGCTGCCAGAGCTCCCTCCATCACCCCAACCTCCTCCTGTAAATTAGTTCTTTCTCAGCAGATTTGCTGCTTGAATTCAGTGAGAGCTCCCTCAAAGAGCTGAGCGTTTCCTGCTTAACTTCATAGCTATTTGTTATAAAGGGTCAATTGAATGAAGTTTCTCTAACTGAAATGGGCTCTCCTCCAGAAAGCTAATTTTGTTCACTTAAACATTTATTGAGGGTTGTAATGGCATGCTGATGAATAGATCATGAAAAAAAATACAGCTTCGGATATAACTTGATGATGCATAAAATGAGATATAAATGCTGAAAGTTTTGGTAGAAAACGGTGCTAGTGGCATGGCTGATTATTAAACGCACTGCTATGACATCTTGTAGAGACATTAATGGTCCCCTGAGGATGAATCCAACTGACTGGTGATCCCCTAACTTCTCCTCTAGAGCCTCCATCATCCATCGACATTTCTATTTCATCTGTCAAATGTCAAAACACTTAATTGACAGACCAATCACTGATTCCCAGAGGATGTACATGAAACATCATTATGTTAACATGCTGAAAATATCATTTAGTGCAAAGCACAGCTGTGCCAAAGTACACCCTGCAGAGTAATTACAGTAGCTGGACAGAGGTCTTACTGTTGGGTTGCGTCTCCTGTGTACTGTATCGAAGACATGCTTCACCCCTGCGTGCCCAGTCACTGCCTCAACAAATTCATGGTGATTAATCCACTGCGGGGTTGTAAAACAGATAATATGTCATGGTATGTTAAAGCTGTTTGTTTTTACGACAGTAGAAAATCTACTTCTTTTGGTTTGGTCTCTAGAGAACACACATGACTTGTTGTAATAACCTGCCCTGTGATATAAATTTGACCAAGAGCGCTTCATCCCTGACTGAGCATGACTAACCTGAACTGGCTTTTTATTGATCCTAGTGCAGAGTTAAAGCAGATGCTCACCGTGTCCTTGGGGTGGTTGAATTGTGAATCTAGTGTTGGTGAAAAGAGAAGCAGAGGCAATTACAAGCACAGAGTCACAGAAGACATGAAGGACAGCTGGCTTGATGGAAGCTGAAGTGTAAAAATAGGCAGCTCTCAGAAATGCCCATGCACAATCGGCTTGTCATATTCATCCATAGGCTCGACAAGTTCCAGGAATGTTATATGGTCCAACTGGAAAAAAGCAAAATGACCACTGACAAACAAAATGAACTTTGAGCATTTGATCCTGGAAAAATTATAGGTCATTCCAAACAACAATCAGCATCATTAAAGAAAAAAAAAAATCACAAATCCATGATTAATTATGAAATAGTGGCTAATGAGTGACCTTTTATTCTACTTCCATCATGAAACTGACAACTACCTTACTGAGTCTCCAGGTTATGTATTCAACACACTTGTGACTTATTTTGCTGTCTGCCCAATGTGACATTACTGCAAACTAATTAAATAAATGTGAAGCAGAACTGAGTACTATTTGGTACTCAGTGGACAAACGATCAAACCATCTTCACCATGAATCAAGACAATCAGGACACTGCACACACTGCATGAGTTAGCTACCAGAAATGGTTTTCAAATGGAATTTCTTGCCCTCTTAATACATTTGACACAATCAGTTGTGTTGTTCAGAGATAGTATTGGCATACAGAAAATAGTCCTATTTTACTATTTTAGTAATCCATATTATTACACCACAGCAACTAGTAAAGAGACAACACATAAAGGTCAGTTTATTTCAAAGATTTCATGAATTTTGTCTCCAAATGCAGTCGCAAAAACCATCAGACGCTATAATGAAGCAGTCTCTCGTTAGGATAGGAAGACTAAGAGTTGCCTCTGCTGCAGAGAAGTTCATTACAGTTACCAGCCTCAGAAATTGCCAATTAACAGCAACTCAGATTGGATCCGACATAAATGCTTCACAGAGTTCAAGTAGCATACACATCTCACATCGCTGCAAACCACAACACATGAACAAGACGATGAGAGCTGCTTAGACCAACAAACCCAAGGAATGAATATTAGACGAGTGGAAATCTGTACTATGACTCCAAGTTTGAGATTTTGGGTTTCAACTGCTGTGAGATCCAGATGTCATCTACATGTGTGGTTCCCACTGTGAAGCTGGTGCAGCATGGCTACCATAACAATGCCATCCCACCTGGTTTGCAGTTAGTTGGACCATCAATTGTTTTACATTGACCCAAAACACACCTGCAGGCAACGTAAAGACTATTTGACCAAGACAGAGAGCAATAGAGTGCTGCATCAGATAACCCATCCTCCACAATGACCCCACCTAAGCCAGGTCCAGTCCAAATGACATGCTTTGGGATGAGTTGGTCCGCAGAGTGAAGGAAAAGTATAACCAGGCAGAAGTATACCAGCTGACTACCTCGTGAAGCTCATCAAAGCAAAAGATGGCCACTTAAAACATATTGTGCTTTTTTTGTTTACCACATAAATGTTAGAAATGCTTTATTTTATTGTTTCAGTGTCTTCAGTGTAAATATGCAATGAAGAAAGTAATAAAATAAAACAAAATCATTGAATGAGACAATGTGTCCAAACAATGAACCCTCCTTCTTCTTTACTGCTTACCACCTTGATACAAAATTAGAATTAACTAACCTTTTGTTAAATTGTCCCTTTGTCACACAGACTTTCATCCAGGTATACAGTATTAACAGCTGGGATATTATCTGAGCACTATGTACTGATTTTACACAGCTTACAGTCAGTTTTTCTGTGTCCTGTACTCTGACCTGCTTTCATCTTGTACACCACTCATCTGTTCAATGATTGAAGATATTATAGTAGGAAGAAATTAAAGTGGGAAAATTACACTCAGCCAGAGCTTTTCCTGCCCAGTCTGTCCCACTTGCAAATCCCAATGAATGTCAAGTACACCTAGCACTTACAATAAAAAAAAATAACAGAATAAAATCGTATCTACTGAGCTTAAGAGCTCTTACTAAGCCGTTGGCTTTAAGTGTTTAAATAGCTGTAATTACTGTATCACATTTTAATCCATAACAACATCTATCATAAAATGTACCACAGTATGTGGTATGGTAGAGCTGAATGTGCAAGAAAATCAATGTTTTCTGTCTGCCGCTGCTAATACAGCAAATGAAGATGCTGTTTTGCGCCACAGCTATTTGTGCCAAACCAGTAGCCCAGGTACTGGTGCTGGTAGTGAACCAGCTGGACATCTCAAGTCAAGCTGATGCATGCTCAAGCTGTGTTTCTCCATATTCACTCACCATCTGGTCCGCTCAAGTAAAATCCTCATGAGCACTCGCATGAGTGAATCTGTTTCACACACACACAGTTGTGTTACCATAGCGATCAATTCTGTAAAACCCCCTCAAAAGCTTCTTATGATAATGTGTAATTTATCTGTTTAATCTGGAACTTCTTGTGTGTTTTGGTCTAAATTAACCAGATCAGATGGTTTCTGACACTTCTGCGCATTCGCACCAACACAACGGGGCACATTCTGGGTACTCTCTTGTTTTCCTGCTGTGTGGGAAAATGACACTGAAGATACCAGGAAATTGGAGTTGTGTTATAAAACTCTGTATTTTCCACCTTCAGCCTCCATATCTTAAATCCTTAAGGGGTAAACTTGAAAGCAAAAAGAAAAAAAGATTGATCACATACATAAAATAGGTGTCGATATTAACGACACCTATTTTATGTATGTGATCAATCTTTTTTTCTTTTTTTTACAGAAATGTGGGAAATAACCATTTGGCCAAACAAACCTTGACATTTGCATTTCAGAAGATTTTCATCACTACTAACAAAACACTGCCGGTATGCAGTCATATATTGAACTCCTAACTGTGAAGACACACACTAGATTCATGGCCAACATTGCTCAATCATTTTCTACACCCACGCACACGTCACACAAGAAAGTCAAACAATCCAGAGCACGTCATGTCCCCATTCATTACTTAAATGAACAAGATACTTTAGGTAAGGACGCTGTTGATTCACAGGCATCAGGTGCACCGAGCTTACGCCTCAACAAGCTTCGTCACAACTTGGACTAAGATCCTCTGAGACAACGGAGGCGAAAAAGCTTCATCTTAAACGTGTCAGAGCCTGAATGTTTTCTACACCCAGAGAAATGACCTTTTCAGAAGTCACATCCAGAATTTCTATTTTAAAATGTTGTTTTTCTATTTTGATCTTCTGTCTCTATTGACCCTTCCACTTCAGCCTGTGTAACAAGTATAGAGGAATGTGAGGAGTGCCTGCTTAATTGTTGAACAATATCAAGCACCGGGGCTAATGTGAGAGTTCTGTGTGGTGTATTGGGCACAATTTTAATTAAATAACTGGAAATGTTACATTAAGCAACCAACCGTCTCTCTATTTGTAATACTGAAGGTGGTAATTGTGAGGCAACAAAATACTGCATCTCATCAAGTAGCGTGTTTGACAGAGTTCTGCAAACATCCATTTTCTACTTTTAACTTCAAGTAATTGGTGACACTTTGAAAATGTGTTTAACTCAGAGGAGGCTCAAAGCGTTTGTAGACGACGGCTTTACGGTGCAGTATGATGCAGTGTAATGAGTCATCTCTACAGAGTCTCCTCCAATTATTAGTGATAACGGTGATTCACATAATAACTGTCTTTACATCGTACACAAAGGCCTCCGAATCTCATGTAAAGCTTTTAGTACTTACAGCAGTTAGATGAATATTAGTTTCCTCATAAATATGCAAATGTATGCAGAAAGTTGCTTCAACTGGTCAGATGTAATGCATAATTCTCTTCAGTGGAAAGGCTTGAACACTCTTAATAAACTGTGTATAGAGCATTAAAGAATGAAACGCCATTCCACGTGATCACAGACGAATACTTAGACAAAGTGTGTTTTGAACCCAGGTATGTGCATCACTGGCACTCTAATGATGGTAATCAGTTATTTTGTGACGCATACTGTACTAACAGCAGCAGGTTGATGAGGTGCCCCAAGCTGTGCTTATTAAATATTATTATGTAAATGCCTCTGCTGGCAATATTGGTCACATCAAGCAGCTCAGTGAACCGACAGTGTTTCTCCTCGTCATGAAAGCAAAAACAATATATATAGAATATATATAAAGAATAATAAATAAAAAACAGCAGAGGTCTTTTCACACAAACAGGTGTAAACGTCAAAGCTTGCTGTGAAAGCTTTAAATCATCTATGAAGTCTTACTGCCCTCTGCTGTACAAACTCGTACAGTAACAAGTATTTATTTGTTTTTCTTTTTTTAAATTAATGTCAAAAAATAGACACCAATGTTCCCATTATCAATTTTGTCTTCAAATCGCTTGTTTTGTCCAATCCAACGGTGCAAATCTCACAACTATTCAGTTTACGTTCATATTTAATACAGCAAAAGCATCAAATCCTCAAACTAAAAAAAAAACATCTGATCCAAAATGTTTTGCATTTTTTGATTGATAATTGGATTCATCGATTACCAGTTATTGCAGATTAACATTCTTTCCTATCACACTCACACACCCATCAATAAAGAACTGTAAATATGTAGTGAACTGTTTTCTATTTCTCAGGACTTCATCAATTTTTGTCCATCATTTTAAAAATATTAAAACATACACATTTAAACAATTAAAAAAACAACATCTCACCTACTGAATCTTTCAGTTGCTCCCTCTCGTTTCTTCTATCTTCTCATGTGCCATATTTAAAAATATATTTTAAATCTGTCAAGGTTATTATATCTTTGGTTTAAAGTTCCGAAAACAAAGGATTGTTATGACGTTTTTTAAACACTCAGTGTTGACCACCTGTATTGTCTTTTATCTACAACTCATCATGTTTACCTGATGACGTCTGAGGACCAAAACTTAAAGTGCATGAAAACAACAACAACAACAAAAACAGCTTTGTGTGCTCATAACGCACAGACATCGCATTTTATTGAATACAACTGTCCCACGTTCATCAGAAACTGTCTGAGCAGGCACCTATGAACAGACTCGAATCCCTCCTGCTGAAAATCTGAATAATAATTAATAATTATTTCATTTCATTTCCACATCACACTTCTCTAACGGACTTGCTGATAACCCCTCGGAGTTCCAGTGTAAAATTAGACGACAAATCTGAATCAATTCAGCAAACCTCAGGGTGCGTCTTTGAAATAATTTATTCAATATTCATATATGGTAATATAATGGATTTATCATGATCGGCATAGAAAATATGTACAGAGCAAATCATTAGTAAAAATGACAGATCCTGCTGGGAAAGTACAGTATGTGCTTATATTGTAGAAGGCGGTAATATCTCAGCAAACTTCTTTTTTTGTTGTTTATTTCTTCATTTAACAATCGTTGATTCTGGAAATTGATATTCCAGATGTCTAGCAGATAATTAGCACAGCTTGACGTCTAAATGGTGGTCGGAGACTAAGAAAGGCTGCAGTTGGACTGTTTGGACTCTCTCCCCTAAACAAAAAGAGAAAACACAGTTAGAAATGAAGACGTTACATTTCACGTAATAATTAAAATGCACTTAAGAATAATTAGGCTTTCATCTTTTGCCAAAAAAAAAACTTTAAAGAGGATGGGTTGTCATGACAACAGTGTACCTCTATGCGCTCCTGTTAGCATGCTACTGACGGCTAAGCTTTCCGGGTACCTGTTGTCTCTGCTGCTGGCGTCTGTATTCTTCTTCACTGGCAGCGAGAGCCTGAGCGAGAGCCAGATCCTCCTGCTCCTGAGGGCTGAGACACCGACAACAATGCATCAGACGCATATGCCAGTTTTAGAGTATTTATAGTACTATTGTTTATTATTGATACGGTAGATTTAACTAATGCCCACATGTGTGTGTGTGTGTGTGTGTGTGTGTGTGTGTATATGAAGAGGTATGGTGATAAATCTGTTTAAATAGCCAACTATGTCCCACAACTTGAGATTTACAACCGAAAGCGTGGCATGAAAGTGAGAGTAAACCTTACAAACATGTAGGATGAGCACTCTTAAATTATATTTCTGTTGCTTTTCCAGAAAAAAAGAAAATAAATATTTGCTTCTGGTTGGTAGAAAACTGAAGGGTTTGACGTAAAGTTCCTCACCTCTGTTAAAAGCAGCCCAGTTGAACATCACTGATAAATTATAAACAACATGAACTGTATATTTCCGTCAATGAATGTTTCTCATGACTTATTATGCAATGATTGACCTTGATTTTGATAGCACTGACGTTTATTAAATCAGATTCATTTAACGTCGATCAGTGAGGAAAACACACAGTTACACCCTCTAAAGTGTGTTAGCTGTGATGTTCAGCTGATGTTTTGATGACATTTCCTCACCTAAGGGTCGGCTGGACCGTCTGCCTCGAATCAGCCAAAGACATCTCTAGAGCTCTTTGTAAAGCCTGCTCCTCCGTCTGCAGTGACAGCACGAGAGAGAGAGAGAATCACACTCATGTTTACATTTTTCTTGCATTGGGGAAAAGAAAAAAAAGTTAATCTGGTGAGGTCATGTAAATAAAGTGCATACCAGGCCGGCCTGAAAGGATGCTGATGGTGGTATTACATTCTGTGCTGAAATAGAAGTAGGGATCCGCTGGGTGGAGCTAGGAGAAGGAGAAGACAACCAAGAAGTGAATTAATATTTTAGGTGTCTATTTAAAACTTGATTAGAATGACGGTTTTATATTCAACTTTTTTTTTTTAAACTCAATACTGAGAAGACGTGCTTACCCGCTGTTGTGTCCTCTGGTGTTTGCGCTCACACCGTTAGAAACAGGTCTAGAGTGTCCTGAAGAAGATGAACTAGAGCCCGAGGCGGAGGTGGAGGAAGCACCTTGAGCCCTCATTGAGGCAGCGTGTCTAAAACAAAACACGAAGTCACTCTAACTGAGATATTTTAGACAGAAGAACTAAAAGATCTAAAAAGCATATAGTGTGACTGTACCCACCCTGGTTTGGACAAAGGTTTTCCATCAGTCTTACAATCATGGTCTAGAGGGTGCCGGTGTTTAAGACAGTAATTTAAATGACACTGATCACAGGTCACTCGCATCATTTCCTTCTGCTTACAGCCTCCTTTAGAACATTTATTTGTAAAAATCTGAAAGAAGGAGAGAAAGTTATTATTATCATGGTGTAGATTTGAACTGATTCAAAAGGTGAAACACCTCCGTTTCATATTAACCTTTCTCTTTCTCTGCGCAGGGTCCGATTTGCAATCTCGATCAATGTGTTCGCCGACTTTAATGTCGGGCATCTCTCCTCTCTTGATGGGGATGGGGATGTTACACAGAGGGCATACTGGGACCTGGACATCCTACGTGGAAAACAAAACACACTCAAGAGGTTATGTTACATTATATACATACATACATACATACACTCGAATACAGTTTATATTACCATCACCACTGCTGTCAACTCTGTAAACCTGGATATGAAGAACACGACGGTTCCTTTAATACCATTCGAAACAGAATCTTGACCCAGAATATCACACAAAGGTTATCAGGATTTCTTTATGAGCACTAACGCACCATGAAACAGTCATTGATGATACTTCTCTTCAAATTTAAAGCAATAAATGATCCAAAAACACAAGTTAGTTCACTTATAATAAACTTAAACACACACTGTATAAGAAAAAAATGTGTACAACTGAACTCGGACAGGACTGCAGAGACTGATGCCAATATCGATTTTAGGAGATCACTGACATGGTGGCTAAATAGAATAAAATAGAGCTTTTCTACATGGACTGTGCACTGATGTGACTGGAAAATGTTAAATTATCTTAGATTTTAGACCACTTCTACTTTACACTACTGTTAAAATGTTCTTCTCTCTCACTATGCTCAACACAGTTTTGTAAATTGCGTATTACCCCGCCTACATATTACTACAAGCTTTTTTTCTGGGCTTCACAGGAAGAAAATTAAAAACACATTCGCAGTATAAAAGTGAACTTAAGTTACCTTTTTGTAGGATGACATGCACTTGTGATTTGCATAGGTTATGTGGTCCTTGCAGAAGATCTCTTGGCAGGCGTCACATCTCATGGGAAGAAAATCTGCCACACAGAGCACACGAGTCAAAGTCAGCCCGATTAAAAAAAAACTGGTGACACACTTTCATGTTTTCTCCAGACTGGACTCACCTAAACGTTTGCAGGTCTTCTCGCTGCAGTGCTCGCCCAGATCTGGAAACTCCATTGCAGAAAAGTCTTCAGAGTGTGACAGCGATGAAACCAACCTGGAGGAAAAACAAGATGTTTGGTGTTTACATGACTCACCGCCTGTCAGCTGCTAACCTCTGCTCAGGCGAGATCAGCCAAGTCATCGTGACTTTGAAGAGTTGTAACAACTTCATTCAAACGCTTATCACTCACACAGCTCGTGTCAGCTCGGAGCAGTCGCTGATTGTGTCTCCCAGATGTTTTGTTGATCGAGTAAACATCTGGAAACTAAAAAACTCTGACTTCACAGCTGGACCACCGCCGCTAGCTGAGCTAAGCTAGGCTAACTCAAAGCTGGGCTCGGTTACATAACCTGTGCTGTTCACAGCTGATCACGATGCTCACGATCTAACAACAGAGACACGACTAAACTAAAATCAGACATCTCTGTCTCTCTGAGCAGATCTGAAGTTTTTCAAACAGAAAAACAAAACACAAGCTTAGCTAGCTTACGTGTCGCTAAGCGATAACAAACATTAGGTTGTCTTTTCCAGGAAACATGATTCAGTGACAAACATATATAAGAATATAAATATATTTATACATAATAAACACGCTGGGTTCATGTCTGTCCGTCGTTAATCCATCGTTAATCAAGCTGACTAAGCTAGGCTGGCTATCTGACAGCTAACATTAGCTTTGTTCGTTGTTTCTATTTTTTATTTTTACTCACCACGTCTCGTTTTCTTGCAGGTCTGTCGTGCCACAGTTGAAGGCGGTGATATGATATTAAAAACAGATAAATTAAAATGTCTGTCCGGGTTAATCGTGCCGTTTGTGGCCGTTAGCCGCTGAGCTGTCTGTTTTCATCGAGCGCTGCTGCGTCATCACGCACGCACGCTCCTCCCAACGCGATGACGTCAGCGCAGGTGTGGTTTTTATAGACCGGTCGTGGGAGTGACAGGTAAAGTCTGGAAAGATCGAGAAAGGCTCTCTCTATTATACTTTTAATATTTAATACGACTGTTTATTTTACTTTTAATTTGACAGGCTGACTAGCTGTACTTCACAGGATAATGTAAAAAATGTGTTTGTTTGTTTGTTTGTTTGTTTGTTTGTTTGTTTGTTTTGTGATTAAAATGGAGAACTAGAACATTGTGTGAACGCTGTGATCCTTTCAAAATAAAGTAACTTTGGCAACCACAAACGAATAAACAACTTTGTTGTCAAAAAACTACTAACCCTGCCACCCTTTCCACTGACCCCCCACCTGCACTCAAGAGGACGTGTCAGCTTGTTGTGTAAAGTTACCTCATGATTTCCTTCATCACATCCCTAATGACTACTGCTCCATCGACCTGACATCTGTAGCCATGAAGTCCTTTGGAAGACAGGTGTTGACACACCTGAAGGACACCACAGGCCCCTTCTGCAGTTTGCCCACCAGACTTCAGCTTGACATCATCATCCTCCACAACAAACTCAAAGTAGCTGGACAATCATGCTGTGACTTTCATTCATCTGTTTACAGCCTAATTTAATTCTGCACAGTCCTTTTTCCCCATTTGTAGTTCTTTCTCATATTTTTAGCAAATATTTTTATTTCTATGGTCACTTTATATTTCTATGTGTATAACATCTATCCTCACTGCAACAGAACAGCTGGTCCTTGGGTACGGAGGTGAACCTGCTTCAAAGCTGTGGATGTGACAGTGGACCTTACTTAACACAACTCCTGACACAAGCTGTGGTCATCTCAAAGACTAGATTACTGTAACTGTCAAGCTTGTTTTTCCTGTAGGTGTACGCATACCTGGGCAGGAAGTCGAAACACTGCTGTCGCTTGACTTTTATTTTGAAAGGGTTTACCGGAAATGGTTGTATAATATTGTGTCTACCTTGACGCTATGAGGCGCCCTCCAGTGGTCAAAAGACGACACTGCAACTTCACTTAATCAATGTCGTGAATTAAAGTTATTAATTTCTAATTCGAACAGCCTATTATTAGTGTGATTATTATGAATAACAACAAACATTTATTAACACATTTTGTTAAATGTTTTAAATAAATGTTTCGGTGTGCAGACCCGCCTATGTTTCCTTATCTAAACAGAGATGGCAGCCTGCGGGGGAGCAGGCTTTCAACTTGAGAAAAGGGTTAAATTATTATTTTATCATGAAGTGGACTGAATATTCTGCCATGCATATGGTGGGAAAAGTGTTTGAGGACTTTGGAAACACCGCCAGAACAAAGGGAAGTCCTTTTAAACAACATCTAGTTTTTTTTTGTTTTTTTTAAAATATGCTAATACATGAGTGACATGAGTGTTGCTAAGCAGTAAGCTGACATTAAACAATAAATTACCTTGAGAGGACATGATAACTAATAACTAATGACTAGTAAATACTGTGACAACTTTCATAACACTTAATATAACGTTTCTGTAGTATGTGTCGTGTTTTTCTGCCACCTAGTGGGCACAGGGTGGAACTGCAACTCATCATATTCGTCATGTAACCGTGAATGAAGACGTAACACACTTCCGGTGAGTACTTTCAAAATAAAGCACAGAAACAAACTAGCGGAAATTGTCTCTATTATGAATATATATTATATTATATTATCTATATTATATTATATTATATTATATTTATTATATTATATTATTAATCTTTTGGATTTCCTTGATGCTAATGGTAATAGTATCAGTTTTAATAATCTAAGTTTTTCATCAAACAATATGAACCCCTACACACCATGAAATATAATATAATTCAATTTAGTGTTGCTCATAATGTCTTGATGTCCCTCCTCAGTCACAGCTACTACACATGTAGGAGTGATATATTTCTCTACGTTTGACAATATAATCTCAACTCAATGAATTATTTCCTTTTAGCCCATCTCTGTTTTAACTTGATTCAACTCTTGATTCAGAGTTTACAGACAAATCTGATGATTTGAAATCAGTTTTACTATTCTGCAAACTTTTAGCGAGAGTGATTTTGGTTTTTATTTGGCTGACATTTTTATATAATAATCCCTTTGATGTGCCAGGCGGCGTTTTCTTAGCCATGATGTAAGACTGGAACAGAGGCTGCTTTCTGCTGTCATCTGTTGCACATAAATTAACATGCATGACTGTTTTCATTAGGGGGTGTACTAACATATGAAACTCCCCATATACACATTTAACATTTCATACTGTATTTTAAGGTTTCCCAAAAGCTTTTTTATAGTAACGTTGGAACAGTAATGGGCCACTGAGCACCCGGTCAGTAATTAGTTCACCCATGGGATAAGGGGTGGGAGACATTGTGTGTGTGTGTGTGTGTGTGTGTGTGTGTGTGAAGACATATTTACCTGAGAGGCAGAGTGGGGTAGCTTAACTGCAGAGTTGGCTGCTTAATAGAGGGCCAGTTGGCAACCGCAGGTACCTGTGGGCTCCTGCTGGTTTATTCACAGTATGTTTTTAGGAGGTGAATTTGCTCACTGAACCCTGCAATTTCTCTTTTTCTCATTATCGTTAGCTGGACAGCGTGTGAGTGTTGCATTGTAGGAGACACTTTATGCTAGCAGTTAACGATTTGCACATGCAGTATTACAAGGGAGGTGCAACGAGGGAAGTTCCTTTAACTACAGGGAAAAGCTCACTCCTGTCTGATGTGAGCTCTGTGCCATATTAATATAGTGCCAAATCATAACATAAGTTATCTCCTGACACTTTCCTTAGAGCAGGTCTAGACTGTACTGTTTAATATTATCTACAGATTCCACCATGAGCAAGCACTTGGTGATGGTGGAAAGAAAAAACGTCCTCTGTGTCTTAACAGGCAGAAACCTCGAACAGAACCGAGCTCATTGGTTGACAGCCATCTTCTGTGACTCTACAGTCAAGATTATAGATTGGACTCGAGTCCCTCTGAGTGTCCACCCCAATCCGTAATGTCTGGAGTACTCCGTCACAACATTAGCTGCTTTGGGAACTCTTTTGGTGTTTGTTGGAATAGTTTGTAAGTTCCTAAACTTCATGAGATCTTCTTACACTTCCAGATCCCGTGTGCTGCTTCAACAACTCTCCCATGATACAGTGACATGAGTGTTTTTAAAGCAGTTCAAAATCAGGTAGTAAAACTGGGAAAGTTTTACAGTGAAGCTGAATTATGTGACACTTTGAATCTGACAGAAAACAGATGACAGTATTTCATACCATATAATATATTCTGTTGTGTAACATTCATCATATACACAGCATGTTGTAGATTCAGTATTTGTTCGTATGTGTACTACTCTATGTTCATTTCTGCCTCAATGAGGCCTTTAGAGTTGCACTACTAGGTTTGCAAAGGGGTGGACAATTTCCAGTAAATTTCCTGAAACTTTCCATGGGAAGTTAATCTGGTGGGATTTCGGAAACTTTCCATGGGAATTTATAGGAATTAACTACAAATTGGGTGTAATTTAGTAATTGGGGGTAAGCTAGCATCATGAGAAGATAATACATGGTCAATGTGTGCTATTTGCAAGATGAACATTAATACCATACATCGAATATTTACCTCATAAGATCATCAAAACTTACTTCACTTTATGCCGCCCACAGGCTCAAATGTGTGGCTTCAATAGTCTTGTGCTCTGGGCTGGTGTGGTCCAGGCTTCTAGTCATCATCTGTGCATGTGATGGAGGAATAGCAGATATTCAAGTCTGAAATCTCCCAGAGACTTCAGACTTGAATATGCACTACTCGAGTCTTTACATGAATGTGTATCATTGCTCATGTCATGTCATTATGTATTGTAATCCATGTCTATAACTCCTGAATGTCACTTTCTTATTTTCTCTTATCATAAAGTTTGCCTTAAATATTCCCACTGGTATCTTTATTTGACTTTCTTGTAGGATTAGCCAAGTTGAGGGTTGATTTAGACTTAATAGGAGTCATAATAAATTCAATCTTTTAAGTCTGGAAATATGAGCTTCTCTCTGCAGCAGCTCTGATAAACTGATCATTGGCGTGCCAGATAGAAAAATAGTTATGTGCTTTTTTTTCTTCTCTCTATCCTTTGAAATATTTAACCCCAAAAGTAATATTCAGCATTCATGAAAATGTGTGTAACTCAGTTTTATTAAAAAGTAAGATAGAGCCGTATAATTCCAATATCACAATGTGACATCAATTATTTAAACTCCGGTCCAATCATCCAATCCTTTGACAATTTACAGAGAATGGATCTGAAGTTATGCTCTTGGATTTGAGTTTGGGCTTTAATGCCTTAAAATGTTGATTTATCAGAGCAGAGGACTTCTCGGTTTAATGCCACCGGGCTGAGCGCTGTCTTTGCAGCTTTTACCAGCTGATGGCAGCAGGATTCTTTGGCAAGCCGCTGCTCACCGAGCTGAGGACGAGCTATGAACAATGAGTCCCAAAGGATTTATTTATGATCATGTGCATTTGTCACTACACTGTGAAAATCTTTGATTATTATTATTTTAATGTTAAAGCCACAACTTGGCTTAACATTAACATAATCATTGATCAAATGTTTTTTTAAAAACTAGAAGATGATAGTCATGTCTCGGTGCTCCTGCACGTTTCAACAAAACGATTACAGAGGGATCAATAAAGTAACTGATTTAAATGACTACTACTACAACATATCTCTCCTTTGAGATGTTAAAGAGTTCATCATCACACACACACACACACACACACACACACACACACACACACACACACACACACACACACACACACACACACACACACACACACACACACAGGCAGTCACAGAGTGCATAAACGTCTCTCCTGCGCTGCAACACCTGCCTCATAAGCTGCTAACTCTGCGGCCAGATGGCAGTACTCTGAAAACACCTGGCCCTCCACACACGTCCCTCCAGTTTTCTCCCACGCCGTACACCCAGACCTCTTCTTCTACGGCTGCTGCTGTTAAGGATGCAATTTCAGATCATCAGTCTTAATAGAGGATTTACACAATCACTCGACGGAGCGGTTGAAGAGTGTCTAATGTGTTACACACACACACACACACACATATATATATATGTTTGTATTTTTGCCATAATGTGCTCCATCTCTTTGAGTTTGCCGTCTGGGATTCAGTCTGGGCACTTTGCACCATGTCAGATCTGCTTTCCTTTTAAATATTTACTCTCTTTAAACCTGCTTTAGCTGCACAGCTGTATGCTGCATACTACACAGGACAACTTATCAAGTCAGAGTGCTTTTCTTTTTCTATAACAATTATATGACGGTAATAATAAACCACTTTAATGATTGCTGTGGGGAAGCCAAAGAGGTCAGAGGTCGGTGACAGAGGTTAGAGTTCAGCTCTCGCATAAGCAAGCTGCATGTGTTGTTTGTCCACCCTGACACATGTTACCCGTCCTGATTGGGTAATCCCTGGAGACGTTTCTTCATTATGTGTGTGTGTCTGTCAATGCTCCTGCTTGTCGCACACTAAGTAGAACAAAGAGCCACTAGAGGGCACAACAGGTCTTTTTATCCACACTGAAGCAGCTCTTTTTAAAGTGTTCATCATCATCATGACACCCTCACCAGAGGTCAAGGAGGCCTAAAGGTCTGTAGGTTTACTAGTCAGGTCATATTTATAAAGTGTGTGACTGATTTCTGACAAGATGCAGGACGCAGGATGAAGTGGAGCGGATGTGTTCCTGCAGAATGTGACAGTAAACTCAACTCAGTGATTTCTAAACACACTTTTCTGACGGGGGGGAAACAACTGGTCTGTGCAGTGTTTGTTGTGCATGCACTGCAAAAGTTCACACAGAGCTTCAAATCTGTCTTTTTGTGTTTGAACATGCTGTCTTGCTTTTGCTGTGGTGTACTTCTACAGTAAATATCTCTGGGGTTTTTAGTATTTTTCTTTTTTTTGTTGTTGTACAGCAGCAGATGGCCGGGCTGCAGAGTACAGTCACCGCTCTCTCTACCAGATCTTTGTAATGTGAGGAAGCAGCGAGGGACTGGTAGCTATCCTGCCATCACTTCCAATTTGGCTACAGCCAAAATAAACTGCACGAGCTTAGCGACTAGTATTTGATGATAATAAATAGCTACACTTTCTGATGACTTTATCCATGTTTTTTTTGGGTTTTAGTTTTATTTGGGTACTTGGATTGCTTGAAAAGTTTAGTCATGTAACTCCTGTGAAGGCACTGTTTCATTCCACACAGTGCACTGTCATACACCTGCATAATGTGGAGGTAGAAGGTGACCTGTAAGGGTGAGGAGGGGAGTTTCTATTACACATCCCTCTCTTGGTGGTGTTGTTACAGGGAGTTTTGGGCTGTCCAGGATGCTTAACATCAAGTCTTTCTTATGAACGCACACACACACACACACATAGCAGGATGCACAGAGGCTATATGAGCTGTAATAACGGACACCCACAGTGACAGGCAGACTATATTCACCTATTCATATTTCCAACCCATCCAAAACCATTTGGGATTATATGGAGGATGGCTTAAAAATCTCTCTCTCTCTCTCTCTCTCTCTCTCTCTCTCTCTCTCTCTCTCTCTCTCTCTCTCTCTCTGTGTGTGGATGATGGAGTCAGGTCAGGCAGTCCAGCTGGGACACGTCCTGACAGCGTATGTTAGTATGTTGTAAAGCAGGAATCTTCAGCCAAAGTCAGTAATTAGACAGACCCGGAGATTGGACGTCTGATTATTCAACTTCAATCTAATAATTCAACTACAGGAATATATATATATATTATATTATATATTAATATATAATATATATTATCTATATTATATTATATATATATATAGAGAGAGAGAGAGAGAGAGAGAGAGAGAGAGAGAGAGAGAGAGAGGAGAGAGAGAGAGAGAGAGATTTTTTAAGCCATCCTCCAATAATCCCAATGGTTTTGGATGGGTTGGAAATATGAATAGGTGAATATAGTCTGCCTGTCACTGTGGGTGTCTGTTATTACAGCTCATAGAGCTCTGTGCATCCTGCTATGTGTGTGTGTGTGTGCGTTCATAGAAAGACTTGATGTTAAGCATCCTGGACAGCCCAAAACTCCCTGTAACAACACCACCAAGAGGGGATGTGTAATAGAAAATCCCCCTCACCCTTACAGGTCACCTTCTACCTCCACATTATGCAGGTGTATGAAAGTGCACTGTGTGGAATGAAACAGTGGCCTTCACAGGAGTTACATGACTAAACTTTTCAAGCAATCCAAGTACCCAAATAAAACTAAACAACAAAAAAAACATGGATAAAGTATCAGAAAATTGTAGCTATTTATTATCATCAGATACTAACTAGTCGCTAAGCTCGTGCAGTTTATTTGGCTGTAGCCAAATTGGAAGTGATGGCAGGTAGCTACCAGTCCCTCGCTGCTTCCTCACATTACAAAGATCTGGTAGAGAGAGCGTGACTGTACTCTGCAGCCCGGCCATCTGCTGCTGTACAACACAAAAAAAAGAAAAAATACTAAAAACCAGAGATATTTACTGTAGAAGTACACCACAGCAAAAGCAAGACAGCATGTTCAAACACAAAAAGACAGATTTGAAGCTCTGTGTGAACTTTTGCAGTGCCATGCACAACAAACACTGCACAGACCAGTTGTTTCACCCCCCGCAGAAAGTGTGTTTAGAAATCACTGAGTTGAGTTTACTGTCACATTCTGCAGGAACACCATCCGCTCCACTTCATCCTGCGTCCTGCATCTTGTCAGAAATCAGTCACACACTTTATAAATATGCCTGACTAGTAAACCTACAGACCTTTAGGCCTCCTTGACCTCTAGTGAGGGTGTCATGATGTGATGAACACTTTAAAAAGAGCTGCTTCAGTGTGGATAAAAAGACCTGTTGTGCCCTCTAGTGGCTCTTTGTTTTACTTAGTGGTGTACACCAGGAGCATGACAGAACACACACAATATGAAGAAACGTCTCCAGGGTACCCAATCAGGACGGGTAACATGTGTCAGGGTGGACAAACAACACTGCAGCTTGCTTACGAGAGCTGAACTCTCCTCTGCCGCCGACCTCTGACCTCTTTGGCTTCCACACCGCAATCATTAAAGTGGTTTATTATTACCGTCATATAATTGTTATAGAAAAAGAAAAACACTCGACTTGATAAGTTGTTCCTGGTAGTATGCAAGCCTATACAGCTGTGCAGCCAAAGCAGGTTTAAAGAAAGCAAATATATAAAAGGAAAGCAGATCTGACCTGGTGCAAAGTGCCCAGACTGAATCCCAGACGGCAAACTCAAAGAGATGGAGCACATTATGAAAAATACAAACATATATTATATGTGTGTGTGTGTGTAACACATTGACACTCTTCAACCGCTCCGTCGAGTGATTGTGTAAATCCTATTATAAGACTGATGATCTGAAATTGCATCCTTAACAGCAGCAGCCGTAGAAGAAGAGGTCTGGGTGTACGGCTGGGGAAAAACTGGAGGGACGTGTGTGAGGGCCAGGTGTTTCAGGTATGCCATCTGGCCGCAGAGTTAGCAGCTTATGAGGCAGGTGTTGCAGCGCGGGAGACGTTTATGCACTCTGTGACTGCCTGTGTGTGTGTGTGTGTGTGTGTGTGTGTGTGTGGTGTGTGTGTGATGATGAACTCTTTAAAACATCTCAAAGGAGAGATATGTTTTAGTAGTAGTCATTTAAATCAGTTACTTTTATTGATCCCTCTGTAATCGTTTGTTGAAACGTGCAGGAGCACCGAGACATGACTATCATCTTCTAGTTTTTTAAAAACATTTGATCATGATTATGTTAATGTTAAGCCAAGTTGTGGCTTTAACTTAAAATAATAATAATTAAAGAGTTTTCACACGCAGTGACAAAGCACATGTCATAAATAAATCCTTTGGGATTGTTCATAGCTCGTCCTCAGCTCGGTGAGCAGCGGCTTGCCAAAGAATCCTGCTGCCATCAGCTGGTAAAGCTGCAAAGACAGCGCTCAGCCCGGTGCATTAAAACCGAGAAGTCCTCTGCTCTGATAAATCAACATTTTAAGGCATTAAAGCCCCTACTCAAATCCAAGAGCATAACTTCAGATCCATTCTCTGTAAATTGTCAAGATTGGATGATTGGACCGAGTTTAATAATTGATGTCACATTGTGTATTGGAATTATACGGCTCTATCTTACTTTTTAAAAAACTGAGTTACACACATTTTTCTGAATGCTGAATTTACTTTTGGGGTTAATATTCAAAGGATAGAGAGAAGAAAAAAAGCACATAACTTTTTTCTTATCTGGCCGCCAATGATCAGTTATCAGAGCTGCTGCAGAGAGAAGCTCATTTCCAGACTTAAAAGATTGAATTTATTTATGACTCCTATTAAGTCTAAATCAACCCTCAACTTGGCTAATCTACAAGAAGTCAAATAAAGATACCAGTGGGAATATTTAAGGCAAACTTTATGATAAGAGAAATAAGAAAGTGACATTCAGGAGTTATAGACATGGATTACAATACATAATGACATGACATGGCAATGTATACACATTCATGTAAGACTCGAGTAGTGCTATCAACAATATCTGCTATTCCTCCATCACATGCACAGATGATAAATAGAAGCCTGGACCACACCAGCCCAGAGCACAAGACTATTGAAGCCACACCTTTGAGCCTGTGGGGGCATAAAGTGAAGTATTTGATGATCTTATGGGGTAAATATTTGATGTATGGTATTAATGTTCATCTTGCAAAAGCACACATGACCATTTATTATCTTCTCATGATGCTAGTTACCCTCCATTACTAAATTACACCCAATTTGTAGTTAATTCCTATAAAATTCCCATGGAAAGTTTCCGAAATCCCACCAGATTAACTTCCCATGGAAGTTTCAGGAATTTACTGGAAATTGTCCACCCTTGCAACCTAGTAGTGCAAGTCTAAAGGCCTCATTGAGGCAGAAATGAACTAAGAGTATACACATGCGTACAAATACTGAATCTACAACATGCTGTGTATATGTGAATGTTACGCAACAGAATATAATATATGGTATGAATACTGTCATTTGTTTTCTGTCCGATGCAGCGAACCAAAAAAACACTCATGTCACTGTATCATGGAGAGTGTTGAAGCAGCACACGGGATCTGGAAGTGTAAGAAGATCTCATGAAGTTTAGGAACTTACAAACATTCAAAACAAACACCAAAAGTTCCAAAGCAGCTAACGTTTGACGGAGTACTCCAGACATTACGGATTGGGTGGACACACAGAGGGACTCGAGTCCAATCTATAATCTTGACTGTAGAGTCACAGAGATGGCTGTCAACCATGAGCTCGGTTCTGTCGAGGTTTTCTGTCTGTTAAGACACAGAGGACGTTTTTTTCTTGCCACCATCACCAAGTGCTTGCTCATGGTGGATCTGTAGATTATTATAAAAACGTACAGTTAGACCTGCTCTAAGGAAAGTGTCAGGGAATAACTTATGTTATGATTTGGCACTCTATTAATAGGCACAGAGTCTCACATCCGACGGAGTTGCTTTTCCCCTGTAGTTAAAGGAACTTCCCTCTTTGCACCTCCCTTGTAATACTGCATGTGCAAATCGTTAACTGCTAGCATAAAGTGTCTCCTACAAGCAACACTCACACGCTGCCCAGCTAACGATAATGAGACCCAGACGCCCCACTCACTCCATGAAGCTCGATACGCGTCGTTCTTGATGCACCTCTTCCTTTCTCCATATTCAATACTCTACTCCCCTCTCCTTCACACGCAATTCTGTGTACCTCCCCTTATCCGAAGCATGGCAACCGCATGCATGTGTGTGATGTATGTGTAGCTCCACCATTCGCCCCGCGCCTCGTTCTGATGAGTTTCTCACTCAAGTTGCTGTCGCTAAATATAGACTCGACTCTCGACAGTCACGCCACGCAGCTGTTGCTGCAGGATATTTATATAGAGTACCCCGCACGTGGCCTCTTCTATATGTAAATAATTTGTCTTTGCACACCTAACACCACCACAACATGAACCACACCCACCCCGATCGCCCACTCATCATTCACGATACATCACCCAGACTCACTCACACCCCACTTGCATTCACACTCTATTCTTAGCATCTTATCACACTCACCATCATTACAATTGGTACTTCACCCAGCATGATATAAGTCCCGCCCTGAGTGGTGAACTTATCTGAATTACTGATCTCTGGGTGTTGTCTCCGTTGTTCTGTGCTCTCCTTTTATGTTATTCGATCGCCCCTTTACTAATACCAAGAAAGCTTTGCGTGTTGATAACGCTTCGATCTTACCCGTTTTTTTTTCCCAAGAAATGGTTCCCTGGCACTCTGGGAGTTTCAGTACTGATTGGGTCCACACCTTGTAACATGCGACAACTTGCTATGTTCGCGTTTGTATGTTAATTTTGTGGCAAACATGTGCCAGTTACGCCAGCTAGGGCTCTCTGTTCCAAGTCTTACCCTATGGGTCTTAGAAGGTACACTGCTGCGTGGGCACCTCACGGGCTTCTATTATATCACTGTCCGCCCATTAGAATCACCTCATACCTACCTGAAGTATTCGTAAACGTTTTAGATAAGCAGTGTAGCCGGACAGTAAAACCTGAGGACCAAATATTCGTTTGTCCACATATCGCTGGTCGCTGCTATTGTCAACAATATATCCTGTGTCTCGCCATTTCCTAGTTGTTTGCCCTATTTCTCAAGTCAACCAAAACCCCGCACGCACGCTGCGCGATTTCGAATCACTATCCGGTACCAAACTATATTTCATTGCAGTTCTTCGAGCACTTCATTTTTTGTCTAACTCCGCTACGAGCGACATACTACTCACCCCCTAACATGTGTCACGTCAGCTGCTGACGATCCGCGGCGGGCCTCCGACAACCACCTTCCAATGACCATTATGAGGCTTCAACATCTAAATTTGACTTATATTTTATTTCATGGGGTGTAGGGGTTTCATATGTTTGATGACAACTTTAGAGTATTTAAAAACTGATTCTATTTACCATTCGCATCCAGGATATATCTCTAAACGATTATTATAATTAATATTAACTATTAATTATAATAGTAATTAACTGCTAATTTTTCTAATATTCTATACAAACATACAATCAATATATATTAGAATTATTCTAATATCTATTCATCATAGAGACATTTCCGTCGTTTGTTTTCGGTGCTCTTATTTTTCTGAATTAGTACTCCCCGGACGTTTGTGTTCTACCCGTTTTAATTCACGGTTAATATGTCGTTTATATGTATTGATGTTGCAGTTCCACCCCTTGTGTTATTTGACTTAATTGCGGTCCCTGTCACTCGTTATCTGTATTTATGCTCCCCTACGTTTCTCCACTCCGCCCTTCCCTTATGCGTTCCTCTCAATGCGCTCCATCTCTTATTGTTAATTGTAAGCTTTTACGTATACGCACCCAACTCATTGCTATTAGGCATTCATTCTTTTAGGAAAACAAAACAACATAACAACTACGTAAGATTCGTTTAAGGGGCCACTTCCCCCTTTGTTCTGGCGGTGGTTTTCCAAGGTATCCAAACAATTTTTTCCCACCATATGCATGGCCAGAATATTCAAGGTCCACTTCATGAACAAAATAATAATTAAACCCTTTTTCTCAAGTTGAAAGCCTGCTCCCCGCAGGGCTTGCCCTCTTGTTAGGATAGGAAAAAACCAAAAAGAGGCAGGGTCTTGCACATCAGACCAACCATTTTACCTGCTTA